>NC_082693.1:88279305-88600277 GCF_949987515.2 Delphinus delphis | reverse complement strand
AAGCAGAGGAAAGGCCTTGGTGTAACAGAGGCTGAATTCATCACTGATTTTTGAGCACCTGCTAAAACACCCTACTCTCCAAGGCGTGTTAACAGCTGCTGTGGAGGAGGGGACTCTGAGGGAGCGTGGCTTAGACAGGGTCACCTGCTCCTTGCCTGCAGGATTCTCAGAGCCCTTTGTACGCTACTACATGTTGCGTTTCACCAGCTTATTAGGCCACGGGAACCTCTACTTTACCAAGCATCGCAGGGCACCGGTGATCTGTGAAGTATACACGGGGACACCCTGGCTTGGTGGCCTGCATGTCAGGAGGCTGGCTCCCATCCTCCCTCGGCACCACCTCCTAAGCAGATTAAGTCAAAGGACTGCCACTCCCTCTCCTGGGTTCTACAGTTTGCAAAACGAAGGCAGCTTTTCTGCTTTTTACTATTGAATGTGTTCTGGGTGAGCCCAGGGTTCTCGTCCAGCTCCAGCATTCTGGAAAAGACAGCCCTGGCTTCCTATTCTCTGATCCCTGTCAAAGTTAATTCATTTATTCAACAAGTATGTGTTCAGTGCTTACCACATGCCAGGGATTCTTCCAGCCCCTCAGAAAACAGCAGTGAAAACCAACAAGCCAAACCTCTGTCCTCCGGAGCTTATTTTCATAGAGGTCCTGGATGAACAGACTGGCGGGGAAGTGTTGGCTGTCTGTCAAGGTCTGGATGGATCACTTGGCACTGGCAAAGCCACTCATAATGCTGTAAAGGAAGGAGCATTGGGACCCCAAGTCTAGAGACCCAGGTTAAGGTCCAGGCCTCGCCACCAGCAAGAGCGACTTCGAGATCAAGGGCTTGTGCTCTGAAATCACTCCACACAGGTCCAGTCTCGGCTCTACTGCTTGCTGAGACCTTGAGCACATAACTTCTCAAGATCAGTTTGGGTTTGTTTTTGTCTTCATCTGGAGGATGGGGTCAGAACACCACCCGTCACCAAGGAGACGCTGCACATGAAGCACTGAGCCCAGGGCCTGGTTCCTGCTGTTCACGTGATGCTGTCAGTCGCTTCCTGTTATCACATCCCCAGCCGAGTTAGGCAAGTCACTGTCTTTGGACCTTGCTGTCTTCTTCTATAAAGTGAAGTGCTTGTCTCAGTTCTGTATAAGCCTGTATTTTAGACTCAGTTTAAATAGTATTGGAATGTAGATGATTGTCTCTCCTCCAAATATAGACCGGCCGACTGAAATATGGCCGTGTGAGACGTCTACAACTCCATGTAGGTCCAGGCACACCTCAGAAATATGGCACTGGGGTTCCAGACCACTGCAGTAAAGTGAAAATCGCCATAAAGCAAGCCACACAAATTTTTGGCTTCCCGGTGCATATAAAACTTATGCTTACACTGCTCTGTAGTCTATTAAGCATGAGATAGCATTAGGTCTAAAAACAACCACGTACATGCCTTAATTAAAAATACTTTATTGGGCTTCCCTGGTGGCACAGTGGTTGAGAGTCCGCCTGCCGATGCAGGGGACGCGGGTTCGTGCCCTGGTCCGGGAAGATCCCACATGCCACGGAGCGGCTGGGCCCGTGAGCCATGGCCACTGAGCCTGCGTGTCCGGAGCCTGTGCTCCGCAACGGGAGGGGCCACAACAGTGACACGCCCATGTACCGCAAAAAAAAAAAAAAAAAAAAAAAATATATATATATATATATATATATATATATATATATATATATACACACACTTTATTGCTAAAAAATGCTAACCATCATCGGAGTCTTCAGTGAGTTGTAATAGTAACATCAAAGATCACAGATCACCATAACAAATTTAATAATAATGCAAAAGTTTGAAATATTTTGAGAATTACCAAAATGTGACACAGAGACATGAAGTGAGCAAATGGTCTTGGAAAAATAACACTAGCAGACCTGCTCCACACAGGGTTGCCATAGCCTTCAATTTGTAAAAAAAAAAAAAAAATACAAAAACGAAAACACAGTATCTGTGAAGTGCAATAAAACGGAATATGCCTGTATATCTATACATATATGTTTTACATGTGTACATAAGTCTATGCATACATATACCTATGCATGTGTGTATGCATGCATCATCACTGGTGTGTGTGTACACACACACACACCAGCTTTCAAGTCTCCAGAGCTTTCTGCAATTCATTACCACCTTTCAGCCAGCATTCTAGACCTGAAACATGCTGCTTCTGCACATGTGGGAATGCTCCAAGGTCAGAAAAATGAATTCCTGCCCCTTCCAATGCAGGAATTCTATCATTCCTGTTGTAATTCAGGGAGATCTTGCTTACGTTCCTCTTTTGCATGTGTTTGTATTATTTCTGTTTATTTGAGAGCTGCCTCTCCCTCCCTGCTGGATCTCCTCATCAGTCTGCTTACCACTTACAGATTTCCTTGGGCAGAAGCATCTTCTTGGGCTGGTCTGCATCCACCTGCCATTTGTGAGATTCGGGACCCTGGCCCTGTAACAGTCTGGAATAGGAACCGAAAAGCGCTTGAGTTGCTCCGTGCTCAATATGACACTGATTTCAGAAGAGTTAGCCCGTTGAGCACACAGAGGAATCTCAGCCAAAGTTGAGACACAGGCAGCTTTTCCTGTTACCTTGAAATTAGTCTCTATTCCCCTTAAATTATTGAAGATTGACCACCACGCAGAGTGGTTTCTCCTTTCATTAATCTTACCACCTGGCTGCATTTGTTACAAATCTCTTTTACCCTAGCCAGCACATGGTTCCTTTTCTGCAGAAAGCCTCCTCTCCTGCAGTGCTTTTCTTTTCCAGTACTTACTTTTATTTGAGCATTTGATTCATGGTCACACCAGAGCACATCCTGACAGCCTGTGTTTCTACCTGTGTTTCACCAGCCAAGGCACCTGGTTGCAGTGTTTGCATCTCCTGAGATCCTCGGGTATTAAGCACCTCTTTTTGCAAAAACCTTGGTCAAAGTGATCAACACATCTGGCTCAGGCATTTAAAAAATAATATAAAAAATAACAGTGAATATGCTTCCTCATTATAGAATAAAGCATGCGCATCACAGAGTGTGTTGGAGACTAGAGAAAATCTGGAGGGAGAAGACAGAAATCATATATCTCCTACTACCTAGAGATCGCCATTATTTGATGAGTTACTTCCAGTTTAGTTTTCTGCACATTTTGAAAGATGGTTGTCTTCCATCTGTGTGCAATTCTGGTTCCCGCTTTTTATTTTCACTTAACATTATTGATCTTCATAACTATCGCTTTCATTGGCTGGGTAATGTTCCGTCCAGTGATTTATCATCATTATTATTTTAAGACAGCCTCCTGTTTTTGGCCAGTTAGGATGTTTCTGAATTTTTGTAGATTTAATGAAGACTTTGTTGAATTTCTTTAGCATGTGGCATTCCTTCTTTCAGATTCATTATTTAGTATAAATTAGCAGAATGTGATTTCTGGGTCAGAGGACTTGAATTTTCTTAAGGTTCTTAATCTACATTGTTCATTTTCTTCTTAAAAGGCATGCGACGCTTTGTAGTGCAACCAGTGATGTCAGAGGGAGCCCTAGCAGAGGTACATTTAATGTTTTTGCTCATAAAGAAGTTCTGCCCATGACTTTGATTTTTCTTTAACAGGGTGGTTTTGATTTTTTAAAAAAAGGAAAAAAATAGTGGCTTTCAAAAAAATTATTTTAATTCTATGACCTGCCCACTAACCCACAAGAAAATAGTTCCATTTGCTGGGCTTCAGTTTTCCTCCCTGTAAAATGAAGAGATCAGATGAGGTGATGCACCATGGTCGCACCCCTGTGTGGGGGGACATTACAGTTGGACAGTTTGACCAAAGCTTCTCTTCTGGTGGAGTCGAAGGAGGAAAGGCTGGCCACTAAGTAGAAAAATGACATCCTGTTTCATGGGGGACAAGCAACCTTGACATCACTCAGATTTGTCTTACTGAGATGGAGTGGGCAGAAATGGCCTCGCGAGAGATGCAGGATGCCAGGGAGGCGGTTAGAGGCGAGAAGACACGCTGCGTGTAAACGCATTGCTTCTCCTGGGTGAAGCGTGCCATCCCTGTCATAGGGGCTTGCAAATGTCCCAGCTTTGGGGGAGTTCATTCCCTAGACCGGAGTCATCCTGTCTTTCTGGGATTAATCTCAGTGGTGAAACTGCTTAGTTCACCTAAATCCTTAGAATATTCGAGAACTCTGATAACAGAGCCGGAAAGGCTCTGGGGTTTATGATGCAAAGCTGATTCCTGCTTTTCTCTCTGTAGTAGCAACATGGATAACATGT
Source organism: Delphinus delphis (assembly GCF_949987515.2). Classification (NCBI taxonomy): domain Eukaryota; kingdom Metazoa; phylum Chordata; class Mammalia; order Artiodactyla; family Delphinidae; genus Delphinus; species Delphinus delphis. Next base: position 88,595,988 of record NC_082693.1, on the reverse strand, counting down.
AGAAAACCCCTTTAGATGCCAGGGAAATACCACCTGTGCTGTCTGTGTCAAAGCCTTCAAGCCTCCTTAACGGTGTAAAGGAGACTCGAATATTACCACGTAAGGTATTAAGCTTCCAGATCTCTCCACGTAAAGGTCTAAGGAAGTGCAGACACAGGTGCAGCTCACGCAGGTGGTACCAGCAGCATAATGAAGAAGTAACAGTAAAAGCTGCATGTGAAGACACCCAAGTATAGCTGCCACATGTGGAAACATCTGTCCAAATGGGAGCAAAATTTGCCTCCCCCAGATTGGTCTCATTAGTCATTTAATCACCCATCAGTGCAAGAGGAAGAGAGTTGCTTTGTGTGTGATGGATGGTTTGACACCATAGTACTATCACGGCACTCTCCACCTTCAGTCGTGTGCATTTGTCTATGAGCCTGTCCCCCTTTCAAGAGCAGGAACCACGTGCCTGTCATCAGAGAGCCCTGGGCATGTAGCACAGACTTCAGAATCAAAAGCTAAGTCAGTTTCTAACCTTGGCAGGTTTCAGTTTTCTTATCCATAGAAACATGGGTGATATCACTCACCAGCAGAGACACTGGTGGATAGCGTAGTCCTTAGTACGGCCCTCTGGAGCCAGGTAATGTGGGCACACATTTTACCTTTCACCTTTTATTAGCAGAGTGGCATTGGCCAAGTGACTTAACCTCTCTGTGGCTCAGTTTCCTCATCTGTAAAGTTCCTAAGTCACAGGGTTGTTAGGGTGATGAAATAAGTAGATACGTGCAAAGCACTCAAAGGGAGTGTGGGACTCAGCAGGCGCTGTGTGCACGTTCGCTGGCATCACTGGCACTGCCAGAGCCATCCAAGGGAGCTGCAGGGACTAGGCTTCGTACCATGATGCCGCTTGGTGCGCAGCGGGCTTCATAACTGGTTATTACTATGTCCACGCCTATATCCTTTACCCTCTGCACGTTGCCTGCGGACGGGTGGCTTGTTGAATGGAATAATTCCTCAGGTTTCTTCTCTAACCTTTTAGGTAGGAGCCAGAGCCATCACTTTATCTTATTGTTGTATTCACACATTCTGGGTCTTTGGGTCTAAGGTTTCCATAAGGAGAAGGTTGGGGATGTGTCCTAGAAGTGAAGCACAGGGTGCTTTTTCTAATTGCTGAGTCCTCAGTAGCTGAAGCCCAGGTAATCAGGCACTGCTCACTTTTCCTTTCATCTCTCTGTGATTCATTCTGTCCCAGTGAAAAGCAGAATAGAGAGATTGTAAAATTCCTGCTTAGATTTTGAAGGGAAAAAAGCAAATAAATAGGGACTTCCCTGGCAGTCCAGTGGTTAAGACTCTGCATTTCCAATGCAGGGGCCTTGGGTTCCATCCCTGGTTGGGGAACTAAGATCCCACGTGCTGCGCAGTGCGGCCAAAAAAACAAAACAACAACCAGAAAAACAAACAGGAAAACAAATAATTCCTTTTAAAAAATCCCACCTTTCAGCAGCTGTCCCCCTGTTAACTATAGCACTGTTCACCGTGCAGTGCAGTGTCTGCTGAGACCCGCATGGCGGTTGCTCTTGTGGCCCTGCCCCTGCATTGCAGGTGGGAGGAGCGTAACGGTGAGGCCCGTGGTTCTCAACAGGTGGCCCAGGACCCGCAGCATCAGCACCACTTGGGAACTTTTTAGGTATTCACATTCTTGGGCTCCACCCCAGACCTACTGAACCAGAACTTCCGGGGGTGGGGCCCAGAGTCTGTGCTTTAAAAACCCTCCCAGCGATTCTGACACGTGGGGAAGTGTGAGACCCCTTGACTTAGGCTGGACGTTTTAGGCAGGAGATCCCTTTTATAAGACCCGCCTAAGACCTGATATTCCTGCTCTTCTTCCTCACTCCCCTAACAGATATATACCTGTGACCACACAATCAGAGCGGTAAATTGAAGCCAATTAGCAGCTAAGTAACTGCCAGCCTAGTTGTTAGTAATTAGCACTAATGACTCTAAAAGGAAAGCAGTGTGGATCAAAGACATCCCACCATTTGAATTCACTCTGAGTGTTTTCAGCATTCTCCTGCCCTGTTTGTCTTTGACATGCAAACACCATCTCAGTCGGATGCATGCTTCTCCTGAGACAAGACCACAAGAAGTAGTAACACACAGAGCTGTTTTTCAGTGCTTGCCAGAAGGAGCTGATTCAGCTGGGGTGTAAGCAAAAGTTATGAATCAACCTTTCGGATGCACCCTGCATAATAACTGTAGAGATGTCGGAATATGCGTTGTAACTTTCTCCAGGAAGCAGAAAGTGACTTATCGGCATGACAGAAGTTGAAGGATGAGCTCACCAAATGACAGTTCTTTCTGAATTTGGGGAGAATTGACCCAAAGAGAAGGAAGAAAAACTAAGGAAGGATAATTTTCAACTAGAAAGTCGAATATGTAAACTTTGGTGTCGAGTTACTAAATGTATGGAATTGAGGGGCTTCCCTGGTGGCGCAGTGGTTAGGAGTCCGCCTGCCAATGCAGGGGACACGGGTTCGAGCCCTGGTCCGGGAGGATCCCACCTGCCGCAGAGCAGCTGAGCCCATGTACCACAACTACTGAGCCTGTGCTCTAGAGCCTGCGAGCCACAAATACTGAGCCCGCCTGCCACAACTATCGGAGCCCACGTGCCTAGAGCCTGTGCTCCGCAACAAGAGAAGCCACCACAACAAGAAGCCCAAGCAATGCGACTAAGAGTAGCCCCCGCTCACTGCAACTAGAGAAAGCCCGCTCACAGCAACAAAGACCCAATGCAGCCAAAAATAAATAATAAATCTATTTTTTAAAAAAGAAAATTGAAGTATAGTTGATTTACAATGTTGTGTTAATTTCAGGTGTACAGCAAAGTGATTCAGTTATAAATATACATATATATGTATCTATATATTCTTTTAAAGATTATTTTCCATTATAGGTTATTACAAAATATTGAGTATATTTCCCTGTGCTGCACAATAGGTCCTTGCTAGTTCTCTATTTTATATATAGTAGTGTGTATATGTTAATCCCAAACTCCTAATTTATCCCTCACCCCGCTTCCCCTTTGGTAACCATAAGTTTGTTTTCTGTGTGTGTGAGTCTATTTCTGTTCTGTATATAAGTTCATTTGTATCTTTTTTTAGATTCCACATAAAGCGACATCATATGGTATTTGTCTTTCTCTGTCTGACTTACTTCACTTGGTATGATAATCTCTAGTTCCATCCATGTTGCTGCAAATGGCATTATTTCATCCATTTTTATGGCTAACATTCCATTGTGTGTATGTGTGTGTGTGTGTGTGTGTGTGTGTGTAGGCCACATCTTCTTTACCCATTCATCTGTCGATGGACATTTACATTGCTTCCATGTGTTGGCTATTGTAAATAGTGCTGCAGTGAACATTGGGGTGCATGTGTCTATTTGAATTATGGTTTTATTTGGATATACACTCAGGAGTGGGATTGCAGGATCATATGGTAGCTCTGTTTTCCATAAAAAACTAAAAACAGAGCTATCAAATGTAGGTTTTAGAAAACTCTTCCAAGAAATGTTGAAGGATAGAGTTTAACATGACGCTCCCATCTGCTTGTCCATCAACATGGTGTGTGTTGGAAGAGGGGAAAGGCTACTTTGGAACCCATGGCGCCCCTTCCAGTTGGCAGTGACTGTATCTTACTTACTGACAGTCTTCAGAAGATTGGATTGAGTTGAGTGGCACTGGAGTGAACAGTGTCTGATTTGGGCTGTGTGGAATTCTCCTGTTCAGTATAGATGCTGTGTGCAGGGTCTTGTTAATTAGGAGAGGGAGCAAGTTATCAAAGGGAAGCCTGGCTGTCTCAGCTGTCTCCTTTCTTCCCTCAACCCAAAGGTATAAGATTAGGAACACTTGTTTAAAAAAAAAAACTTGGGGAGGAGGGGAAAATTGTGTGATTGGAAGGTTCACGTCTTTTGGGAGGTGACAGCTACTTAAAACTGCTAGATTATTTGTAAACAGTGAGTCTGGGACAGTTCCCACAGGTATATGATTCCTGTACTGCATCAGTACAAAACAAGCTGAGATTTCTGAACTTCCATAGCTTAGAGTGGTGCTGGACATGTGTCTATCAGAACACCATGCTTCCTGGGCATTTCCTTGTTTAAAAAAAAAAAATTGTGGTAAAATATACGTAACAAAAATCAGCATTTTAACCATTTAGGTGTACAATTCAGTGGCATTAAATAAGTACATTCACACTGCTGTGCACCCATCACCCCCATCCACTAATCTTCCCAAATTGAAACTCTGTATCCATTAAACACTAACTTCCCATTCCTCCCTTCCCCAGCCCTGGCGACCACCATTCAACTTTCTGTCTCTATGAATTTGACTGCTCTAAGTACCTCCTATCAATGGAATCATTCAGTATTTGTTCCTTTTGTGACCAGCTCTTTGCATAAAGTCTTCGGGGTCCATCCACACTGTATCCTGTATCGCGGTTTCATTCCTCTGGGCATGTACTTAAGGACCGTCAGCATCCTTAGCCATAGTGTTCAAGGCTCCTCTCTAGGTTTAACTTCCAGCCCCAGGTGACCACACAGACCCTGTGTCTCAGCCACACTGAACTCTTTGTGGTTCGCTAGACTCACAAGCTCCCAGGTCTCACCGGTGCCCAAGGCTCATCTCATCAACCTGCTAAATTCCAACTCATTCTTAAGGCGTCTATTGGGTGTCACCACCGGCTAGGTACTCTCAGCCCTCTGTTTACATGGGTCATGCCTGTCAGTTCCCTGATCTCTTCATGACTCCTTGCTCCTGGTCCCTTCAGCCAGTGAGGACCCTGAGAGCAGAGACTCTTGCTCTGGTGTCTCCCAGATATCTGGCAGCAAGTCCCGCAGTCTGCGCTAGTAACCTTCGTTGTTCAGATAATTCTGAGCAGCTTGCTAATCTCAGGCCAGAAAGCCCAGAAATTCTACTAGACTTTTTACTAATGAAGGAGATCCATTTGGGACCACATAGATTCTTTATCTAGCTCCATTATACCATCTCAGCTCCTTCCCGAGTGGGGTTTTGCAAGTGGCGTCCAGCCTAGGCAAAGAAGACAGGTTCCTGTAGGACACATAAGCGGTTGTACGCCACTGATGCTAAATCCCTCCTCCAGCGGGCTTGATCTCTGGCCCCAGGAGCTGTGTGGTTTCTAGGCATGGTCCAGAGTTGACATTATTGCTGGATTTAAATGGAAAATTGTTCCAAAAGTAGCAGCTGCCTCCCCAGCCCTGAGTAAGAATATCTCTTTTCCCCGATTAAAAAATTATATACATTTTATGCAGCACATACTGTGCTCAAGGCATCCTGTGAGGCAAAGAGGTTTGCAAGGAGACCCATTCTCCCTTCAGGGAAGATCTAACTTCGGAGGAGAGTCGGGCAGGTGTCAGGGAGAATGCATCGCGGTGAGTCTTAAAACTGAGTGAGAATAGTTCATAACTGAAACACAGGGGATGCTACTGCCCTGACTCAGACATTCATCTCTTCAGGTGAATGGGACTAGAGGAGCCCCCGGCAGCAGGATCATTATATCAAGTGTAGAGTGGCCAGTGCTTTGTCGAACAGAGGGCAGGTGACCCTGGGAATAAAGTTGTTGTCAGATCCTTCTTTTTATTAAGCATTGGGAAGTGAGGGAAGAGAAGGGAAATTGATTCCAAATGACAGGAACCAAGAGATGATGCCAAGGGGCTTCCCTGGTGGCGCAGTGGTTGAGAGTCCGCCTGCCGATGCAGGGGACGCGGGTTCGTGCCCCGGTCTGGGAGGATCCCACGTGCCGCGGAGCGGCTGGGCCCGTGAGCCATGGCCACTGAGCCTGCGCATCTGGAGCCTGTGGTCCGCAACGGGAGAGGCCGCAGCAGTGAGAGGCCCACATACTGCAAAAAAAAAAAAAAAAAGAGGGAGAGAGAGATGATGCCGAAAATGACCCACTTGTCAGCATGACAAGGAGTCCTGAAGGCCTAGGATGCCTGCTTGCCTTGCCCGAAGCATCAGTCAGCCTGTGCACACACACCCCCGATGACAGGGGACCCACTGCCTCTCACCACAGCCCGCTGTGCCTCCTCCAAAGAGCTCTGGCTTTTGAAAGTTCTTCCTCTTCAGCCCCAAATCTCCTCCTGTAACTTCCCCCCTTGTTTGGGTTTTGCCCCTCACCATACAGAATAAATCCTCTTCCCAGCATTACCTTTCCAATATCTGGAGCATCTCTGATGGACCTGGTGAGGCTCTTCTTCTTCCAGGGAACCATCCTCACTCCCTGTAGTCCTTCTAGGGCTGGGGCTGACGTACGGGCTGGGCAAGGGGTGATGGGAGCCCATCTGGATCCTCTCTTCTCCACTGCGTGACGGTGTTACAACAGCTCCGGATGGAAGTCAGGGAAGCATCTGGGTGGGCCACGGGAAGGATGTGCCGCTCGGGCAGGCCGCTTGTTCCCTTCATTGTAGCCCCTGTCCAAGCCCAGGGCTCCTCTGTGCACCTCGGGACATGGGAGAGGACAGGAAAGGACACAGATGGGCTCCTGAAGCCATGTGCCTCCTCAGTCCTGAACAGACTGACAAACAAAAACTCTTCAGGAACGTGCTGTGTTCTGGGCATTTTCCATGTTGAATATGGAGCTTTTAGAAATGGAGCAGCTCAGTCTGTCTGTCTGTCAGCCCTTTACTGCCTCCTCACCCCTGACGCCTTCGGCCACTGCCTACCTTCTGACCTGGGCTGACCCACCTGAGTTTTGTCTCCACGTCCAAACTAGGATGGACAGCAAACACTTGAGTAATGCAGCACCTGCCTGAAAACAGGATTAACTGTGCTTCTGAATTTCATTTGTTGTTTCATTAATCACAGCGTCTAGGTAAGGGCTGAACTTTTGTTAACAGCTCTATTCCCTTTTAGATGTGGGTATCTTAAGGCAAATGGGATGCTAACACTTCAGGTGAACTGTTTCGTCTTGGGGCCAGAGCAGCACCATGAGTTGGTCCATTCATCTTGCACAGATGTGGAAACTAAAGCTTGGAGAGAGAAAGTCACCTGCCCTATTTCTCATGGCTTAGCTATTAGTAGAACCTAGGACTCCAAATCCCAACTGTTGGACTCTAATATTTGAACTCTTCCTGTTTTTTTTTTAGACATAGTGCAGATACTGTAAAATCCACCCATGTATAGAGTACAGTCCAGTGGTTGTAGTATATTCAGAGTTGTGTGACCAACACCACAATCTAATTTTAGAATTTTTGTCAACATTCCAAAAGGAAACCTGTCCCCATGAGCAGTCACTCCCCATTCCACCATCCCTCCAGCCCTAGGTAACTGCTAACCTGCTTTCTGTCTCTGGATTTGCCTGTTCTGAACTTCTCATATCTATGGATTTATACAACACGTGGCCTTTTGTGACTGGCTTCGTTGACTTAGCATCATGTTCTCAGGGTTCATCCACATCATAACAAAGATCACGATTTCATTCCTTTTTATGCCTGCATGGTATTCCATGGTAGGGATATATCACATTTTGTCTATCCATTCATCAATTGATGGACATTTAAGTTGTTTCCACTTTTTGATTATTATGAATAATGCTACCTTGAATTTTCATGTACAGGTTTTTGCATGGACTTATGTCTTCATTTCTCTTGGTATATGCCTAGGAGGGGAATTTCTGGGTCACGTAGTAAGTCCATATGTAGCATTTTGGGGAGCTGCCACACCATTTTCCATGGTGGCTGCAGCATCTCCTAGTCACCGTTCTTGACTCCTTTGTTGAGTGCAGGAATCACATCTTAGGTGTTCTGGGCAGACCTTCCCCACCTCATTAGTCTAGTTTAGTAACTCACCTGGTGTTTTTTTTTACTCTGTTACCCAAAGCAGGAAACTCTGAAGCATACCTGACTGGGATCTCAACTTTGGGATACGCCACTTCTGTAACTTCGGGTTTATCAAGTGTTCTTTCTGTAACAGCAAAATGAATTGATGTGATGAGAATCAGTGAACTGAAGGATCCCGTGAGGTGCAGGATATAAAGCCTGGCATAGACCCTAGCCCACAGTAGGTACTCTTTCATTTGTTCAACATTTATACTTGAACTCCTACTATGTGTTATCAAAGCACATAGCAGGAGTCGAAGAGGTAAGCAGTGGACAATACAGACAAAAGTCCACGCCTGCCTGTCTTCATCTTCACCCCTCCACACCTCCCTCTCCCTGGCTCACTCTAGAAAGACTGGTGTTCTGTGTTTCTGGAGTGCATCATTCTCCCTTGTACCTCAGGACCTTTACACATGCTCCTCCCTCATAGTGGAATTTTCTTCCCTGTGTTCAGATCAGTTCCTCCTATTTTATACCTACACAGACATCACGCATCATCCCTTTGTAGCACTTATCACGGCTGTTAGTTTACATTTATCTGCATTTGCATGATTCTCTAACATCCACATCCCCCACTAGACTATAAGCTCCAGGAGGGCAGGGCCTGGGCCGCCATTATTCGTTGATTTATCCCCAGTACCTGGCATGCTGTAGTAAGTGCTCAACCAATATCGAATGATGGGATGAATACCCGTTCCTTTCCCTGTCATTACAAACTGTCAAAGGGGACTTGCTTTAAGCTGGAAGGCAGGCGTCATCCACGTCATGCCTGGGTGAGTGAACAAGCCGCCTCATTGTGCAAGCCACCTGCCACCCTGTCTGGACCACCGTGTTCAATGAGAACATGCGATGATGGACAATCAGGTGTTTAGCAAGGTTGAGGTAAAGAAGGACTTGGAGCACTTGCTACCAGTTTCAGGAAAGAACCGCAGAGCGCGTGAGATCAGAGCTGAGGGCTGCCAGTGGGCGACTTCAGGGAAGCCAGCCCGTCTCCTTACTCCACAATAAAGTTAATTAATCCTCCCCCCGATCCATCTTCCTCCCACCCTGTGACCACTGCCAGCTACTGATCAGCACGGGTGCATGCATCCAGATTCATGCCCCATGGGGCTGGGCTCTTTTTGTAGCAAAGACACAGGGACGACCTCCCACCCTGTCTCCAAGCCAGCATCTTCCGTTTCCTACTCCTGTTCTTGGGAGGAACAGCGCCTCTCCCCCAGCCCCTCTGCTGCCCACTGCCTTTGAAGTATAAGTAATAAACTTTTACAGGTGGTGACAAGAAAAGCCTCATTAGCTTCGTCCCTGACTTGGAGAGTGGCTCTAATCCTCTTGCCTTCTGAGTCCGGCTCCTTAATGTATCATTTTCAATCCGGTACCTCTCAAATTCAGCCCTGCGGCTTCTTTGAAGTGTCACAGCCCCCCACTCCCTCGGTTCCTCTTTATGTTCCAAGCCTGTCTGTGGAGGGTCCTGGGCTGGGCCGGGAAGCCTCCTGTGGGCGCCCCCAGAAGCCTCCATCCTTTCACCGATCCAGTGATGATGGCCTGCCCCTCTCCACTGTGCTCGCATCTGAGCTGAGGGCACTTGATCCTCCTCCAGTCCTTCCTGGGATGGCAGCTCTTCCTTTAGTTTAGCAGCAAATTCCCATTAGGTCATTTGATTGGATTGGCTTCTGTGTTAGCAAGTACTAAAGTAACAACAATAATAGTAATGACGTTAGTAGTAAGACCTTCGATTTATTGATAAAGCTGGTCATTAGACTAACGGCTTCATACATACTGCATTATTTAATCTCCCAACAATCACGTAAGGGAAGGTGCTTTTTTTTTTAATCCCCACTTTACGGATGAAGACACACAGATTTAGGGAGGTTAAGTAGCTTGCCCAAAGTTACATAGTCAGCAGGGGGAGGTTCTGCACTTAGAATCAGGCAGAGTGATGCAAGTACATGCACTTAACCACCTTATAAACCAGGAGGCAATGGAAAGTATTTTTCTTTAACGAATACACACTAGAATTTGTATATCCGAATGGTCTCCCATGGGCGACTCTGCACTTCAACCATATTTTTCCCTTCCTTTAATTGTCAACATCATGGTTTTCAAAGGGCGTTTATTCCTGTAATTGGACAGGTAAGATTAGGAGTTTGGGGAGATTGAGATTATGTAAGTGCCTTGCTACTTCCTTCGCTGTCTAAAGATGTTCCAAAGCTTAAGTGTAATGGTCTTTTGAGAGAAGCATCTCCCACTTAGCACCTAACTATTGGCAAAGCCGTGTACTAAGCACTGGGGATTCAAAAGTGAATTAGACCCACTTTCTACTTATACAAAGAAGAAAATAGAGACATATAAGCAGATTTACATACTATCATGTATACATATGTATTTTAATGTATATGTAGTGTATTTATGATATAAAATGTACTGTATGTTTACACGTCTCATAATTGCTGTAAGGCTTGATGACGTGAGGTGCTGTGGAGACACAGAGCATTAGGAAAAAGTCAGAAGTAACTAATGCTGTATTGCACTGATGTTCATGCCTTGCTTTAAAAGAGTTGCTCTTATTTATTCAGCAGGTTCTAGACACTTGGTATGTTTTCTCACATTGAGAAACTGACAAGAATAGAGACCTATGCTTCTGGCAGTGATCTTGCATGAATCAGCTCTGCCGAAGTACAGGACTCTTTTTAGACACTGTGCAGAATACACTTATGGTAGCTGGCACTTACATAGCCCTCTCTCATCCAGTCACCGTGAGGCAGGCATTTTATCATGGTCCTTAGTTTCTACTGAGGAAACTATTTATATTTCTGCTGAGGTGACTTCATTTACCTAAGAAAATAACAAAAGCAGGTCTGAACTTGGCAGTCTTGCTTTTAAACCTGGGATTTGGGTCCTTCTCCAGGTATCTCAGAATACTACAGAAAGCCCTGTTTTCCTTGACAAAAGCAAAAAACAACCGTAAACAAACATAAAAAGAAAACAAAAAACACAGTTGAATATATTATTTCCTTGCCAGGCAAGGGAACGCACACCAATGAAAAAAATTCACGGAACAGATGGCAGAGAGGAAACTTGAGGGTTTTTAAGTGCAAAAGGGGAAGGTAGGATAGGAGACAGAGTCTGAAAACTGTGTTCTGGGTAGGATGGAATGCATTCATAGGTTTGTACGTCAGCCTTGTTCATCGGCCAGGAGAGAGGAGAGGACATTGCATTAGACCACAGTCACGGCAAGCTCTGACTTGGTCTTTTAACAGCTTCAGCTGTTTCAAAGCAGCTGTATTGAAGTACAAATTGAGTTTTGATCTCTCCTAGGCAGGTACTGGTGGGGCTGGGAATCTTTCTTTTTACACTAAATTCCAAGAGCTGCGTGAGTGAACAAGACAGACACCAGGCTTGTAGATTTCTAATTGGGGGAAACAGACCATAGACAAGCAGGATAGCTCAGATGGTGGTTAAGTGCAGTGAGGGGTAGAGAAGAACCACGATGGAGATGGAGGGGTGGGGGTAGGAGGCTCTAGGAGGCTACTGTTTAAAGTCACAAAAGATGAGAAGGTTCAGGCAATAAAAGACACCGTCACTTACAAGAGGAGGAGTGCTCTAAGCGGACAAGGGCTCGTGTGCAGAAGCAGGCGAGGGTTCGTGATATTTGAGGAAGAGAAAGGAAGCCAAGGTCCCTGAAGGGGTAGCAGGTGGAGGGGTTGGGAGTCGGGGGCTAGTTCATGGAGGACTTCCTGATGAACTGCAGGCAGGGGACACAGAGAAGAGAGGAAATCCTCACCTGTTCCTCAACGTGGGGCTTGCATGGCATCCGTGAATGGAGTTGGGCTCTCCCTCTGAGCCCCAGCGTGCAGTCCTCTGCCGGAGGCATCACAGGAAGAGGATAGAGACTCCAGAACAGTTTCCTGCCCTCTCGTGGACTTGCTGCGTGGTCCTGGAGAAGTGGATTCTCTCTCTTCGTTGTGAATTTTGCAGAACCTGTAGGTGTTTTCTAAGCAGCAGTGGCAGATAAAAAAGGAGACTCCAATTCCTGGTCTTAGCTGCAGCAGCGATACCAACTAACCCGGTGCCTGGAAGTAAGGTCTTTAATCCCACATTTCTCATCTGCAAAACGAGTATAGTAGTTGAGCTACCTACCTGCGAGGGGAGTTGCGATGCTTCGTGGGAATAACGGGTGGGGACGCAGTTTGGAACAGTTGAAAAGATACAGATTCACAAGGCATTGATGTTATCGATCTGACCAGCTGGAAATATCAATGGCAGCACAGCATGGAACATTTTGACGCAGTTGTCGTCGTCGTCATCTACCATTGACTGAACACTCACTGTGCGTTAGGCACTGTGCTGAATGCTTTCACGGGCATGAAGCTGTGTTGTATCTTCAGTAGCAGCTCAGCCATTCCAGTCATTTACACCACCCATCAGGTAGCATTTAACCTGGGGAAGCTCATCTCCATTACTTTTTACAACAGCACCAAGAGGCAAGCATTGCTATCTCTGTTTCATAGGTGGGGGAAACGGAGAGGTGTTGGTTAGATTCAGTGTTCAGAAGCACGCAGCCTGCAACTGGAAAAATTCCAGACCCACACCTAGGGCTGTTTGTCTTCAGAGCTGATCATCTGACCACGAGGCAGCACCGCGTCTTCTTGGCAAAGTTCTCTGTAGCTGTAAGCATCACCTGGTATCTACAAATCATCTAATACTCAGACTCAGTGCCTTGGGCTGAAAAGATTAACAAGCAGACTTCTCTTGGGCATGTACCCTTGTACCAGTGTTAAACTGAGATGGGCATCACCACGCTCGGAGTAGCATCTTGTAGATGAGAACCTTTAAAAGGGATTGAGCGATTGCTGGGCCCTTTGCAAACAGAAGGCGCCCTATGACCGCTCCCCAATCAGAATACGGAGGGCCCTAGGCAGCAAATAGGTTAGGAGAGCTTCTTCACTGTGTCAAGAGAATGGACACTGATATTTGTTACCTTGGTACTACGCAAATGTGGACCAAGGAGATAGGCTACCTGGGGCCATAGGGTAAAATGAATGTTTTTGAGCCCAATTACGTGGCTGTGAATCCCGGTCCCAAGATATCCTAGCTTGGGTCCCCTGGGGCAGTGGTTCAACTATTCTGTCCTCAGTTTCCTCATCTGCAAAATGTGTATGATAGTTCTTCCTACTTCATAGGGTTGTTGAGGGGGATTAATTGGGGGCAACTCATGGAAAGCCCTTTGGCCAATACCTGGGCCAGCACGCAGAGTCAGTCTGTCATTTCCACTAGGCTGAGCAGTCGTGTTACTTCCACAAAAGGCACTTAAAGATGTGGGCATGTAAGAAAAAAACACCATGCCAGTAGGGACATCCACTTAGACAGAGATGATTTTTACCAGGAAGGTAGCAGAGATAGGTTCTTTCTCAATTCAAGAGAGTACACAGTTAGGGCTTCCCTGGTGGCGCAGTGGTTGAGAGTCCTCCCGCCGATGCAGGGGACGCGGGTTCGTGCCCCGGTCCGGGAAGATCCCACATGCCGCGGAGCAGCTGTGCCCGTGAGCCATGGCCGCTGAGCCTGCATGTCCAGAGCCTGTGCTCCGCAACTGGAGAGGCCACAACAGTGAGAGCCCCGCATACCGCAAAAAAAAACAGAGAGTACACACACGTTACTCGCCTGGGCCCTACTACGCTCCTCACTTACCCAGCCATTAAACATAATTTTGACTTTGATGGGGTACTTTGGTATTTCCTCATTTTGCCCTGAAAATGAGACATTAGCAGGCTGCATGGTAGAATACATTGCCTTTCAAGACAGAGTGCACATCGTCCCCCATTCCCCTCCCAAGGGGACTCGCTAGTGTGTCCGACGCTGTTCCAAGACCCCAGGACAGGGTCAGTATGCCCTTCTATATGGTAAGTAATTTAAAACATTTTCCAATTAAAACATAAACAAGTATGAGATAAGCTTTAGAATGCACACAAACGATTAAGATAAAAATGGAGACTTCAGAGAAATCACTCGCTCACCAGCAGACTCCTTTGGGCTCTTAGGGATTTTGTTAGTGAGAATCTGCAGAGCTCTGGGAATGCACAGCCTGTGCCTTTGGACAGGTCAGCCAGAGTCCTCACTGTGCTTCCTGCTTGCTGTGTAACCAGTGTATTACTCAGAGACTCTGTTTCCTCTGCTGTAGCCAAGATGATATTGCTTTCCACTTCGACCGATTTGGGGCAGTGTCACGGGAGATGACCCATGTACAGGTAGAGCACAGTGCCCAGCAGGTGGCTGACACACGGTATAATCGCCCACACTCCCTCGGCTTCACTTGGCATTGGAGAATCAAGGTGGGCCAGCTGTGCTGCTGGGCCTTGCAATCTGCAGCGCAAGCTGCTGGCTCTCTGCGTCTCCCAGCTGCAGAGCCTTCCTCTGGAGCCCGGAGTATCTCAATGCCTTTCCCTCACATCTCCTTTGGTGGCTCATTGGCTTATCTGTCACCTGCCAGGGGCCGACCAGTCCCCATTAGTCTTGCTGTTGCCTGTTCATCCCCCTGCTTTTTCTCTTCTGTCATCACCCCATTAGTACTTCAGCAGCACTATTCTGGCACCCACTCTTTGCAGAACTCAGCAACGTTTGCATCTTTCTGGTTTTCAAATATTCTGTGAAACTCTTGTCATCTGTTGAGTCCTGCAGCCCCTTCAGTGGGTCAGTCCCCATCTCAGCAGAAATTTGCATTACAGCTGCCTCCGGAATGCTTTGCTTCTGCCTCTGACCTTGTCTGCATTTCATAGTAATTCAGCTACATCTTGAGTTCCTCTTCTCTGTGTCAGTTGGACAGTTTCTCTTAGTTTCAGCTATGCAGGCAGTGATAGTCAAAAAGATGGATGGATTCATACTATCCAAAAGCTTTTCAAACCTACCCAGTGCTGGGCCCAAAAAGGAGGCTATAAAACTTGTGATGGAGTTCCAATTTCAGATTAACTGTCTTATTGTGTAGGCAAAGCCCGATGTGATTTCCTCTTCATAGACAAAGAGCTAAGCTCAGGAGAAATGCAGCCAACCAGCACATTAATTAAAAGGAAGTTTTGAGAAGATTCTTTCATCTTCAAAATTTCCTCTCACCTTAAAATGAGCGCCTGGCATTGTCTTTTAAATTATTGAGTCCTGGCTGGCTGGGATAGCTCAATTGAGAATATACGTTCATCTTCTTAACTGCTTTCATCAGCCGTTCTGTCTGACCCTCCAGGGATGCAGGTCTAGCGACCTCAGTCTCTTCCTACCCGCATGCAGCTCTATATAAAAACATAGTTCCTGCCTGTGCCTAGTTAATAATTCTTTAGCTGCATCTTACATAACCACGTGTAGTAAGTAGCCAGCTATTCAGTAAGAGTATTTTTGTGTCCTCAAGCTTCTGGAAGTCCCTAAGCTTGGAAGTAGACACAGAACAACCACGGTACTAATGACAATTCCGGAAACTGTATGCCAGCCCTACCGTGTGAAGATATGAACATCCTCTTAACTGCCTTAAAAGCCAGTGTTGTCCCCTCTTTACAAGGGCATTCTGAGACCCAGAGATGTATCTGCCCAAGATGGTCTCACAGACATTTCAGTGGGACATGGGATGCCAGGCTCAGTTTCGTCTGGGTGAGCTGCTAAGGTTCTTTCCAATTTCTAAAGGACAATCTATAGGCAACGTAAAAGAGAAGAAACATGGGACTAAGGGGGAAGAGTCCCCAGGGAGTTGGCAGCAGTGGTGGGAAGAGGCTAACAGCAGAGGAGGTTTATGAAGTGAGGGCAGCTCTGCAGCTCAGGCTTGGGGGTAAAGGGCCACTGAACTGTCAGCTTTGAAGACAGAGAGCCTCTCCGCCATATTTGAGTATGAAAAGTGTTGGAGGTGATGTCGAGGGTCAGTAACCACCTCTAACTCAGCTCATGCTCGAAGGCATTGCACTGTCTCTTTAGTGAGCAGATAAGCTGTACAGAATTCCCAGGAACTGTAGCACCAGCTGTGGGGCATGTGGGTTTCATCTCACTCTGGTCAGAGACTAGAATCGGAAGCATTTCGGTAATACACTGGGTAACAGTACGTGTATTATAGTGAATCTACAAAAATTGATTTAGATTAGTAAAAATTATAGGAACCACTCATATGTCCTGAGCAATTTCAACGTTCCGGTGCTGTTCTAAACACCTTCCGTCTATTATTTCGTTTAAACGGCACATGAGTCCTTTGTTGTCGATGAGTGAGGTGGAAAGAAAAGCAATCTTTCAAATAAGGACAACATGGCGGGGTTCCTCTTTTATTCTCTATGATAGGGAACCTGGGCAGGCTTTGCAGTGGGTGTTCCGTGAAAGTTTCTGGAATAAATAAATGAGGATGGATAAGACGTAGTCCTTGCCCTTCAGGAATTTGAACCTAGCAGGACTAACATATACCTAAATACATAAACATAATGTAATATCACGTGATACTAGATAAATCAAGGTATTCACGATGTACACAGAGGAGCCAGTTGAGAGAGAGGATCAGAAAAACTCCAAGAAAGTATCGTTGCAGTCAGGGCTTGGAGGAGGAGGTGGCCATGTGTGCAAGGTGGGGAAAGTGCATGCCAGCACCTGTAAGCCATGCAGGTGTACAACCTCTGCACGTCCAGGTGCAGTGACCTTCTGTATAGGTGGGAACACCACCTACCCCAGCCCCACCTGTGCGCTCCCATCTTTCTTCACCTGCCTTATCCTCCTTACCTTCACCTGAGCCTTTACAGTATCGTTTTGTTTACTGTCTCTCTTTGCCACTAGAATGTAAGCTCCCTCAGGTCAGAGCTTTTGTCTGTTCTGTTCTTTGCTCTGGTCCCAGTACACATAACACCTCTCAGCACATGGTAAGTGTTCAATAAAACTTTACTGAGTGAATGAATGAATAAATGATAGTTTTAAAGGATTTAAGAAACGAATTAATGTAAAGTCTAAATATAAAAAAAACTACCCCCCACCGCCACCACCCATTTTTTGGCCTCTGTAGCACCATCACCATTTGACATTCTCTGCATCTTAATGTATTTATTTCTCCGTTGTCTGTCCTCTCCTATTACAGTGTAAGCTCCGTAAGGGTAGGGATCTGATCTTGTTTTCTGTTGTCTTCACCGCCATCTCTTTAGTACCTAGAGTAATATCTGGCACGCAGCAGTGCTGGATAAATATTTGTGGAATGAATGAATGACTGAATGAGGCGGCCGCCGGGGGATTGGATGGAGAAGGGGCGGTGAGGGCAGAGGGGTGGAGAAGTGATAGTGGGAGATTCGGCAAGCTATATAGTTCCACTGTGAAGGGGATCCTATCAGAAGCCAGGACTCTAGGGAATGGAGTGCTTTGTGGAAATTTTGAAGCTGGGTGGTGTGATCACATGTCCATTTTACAAGGAGCATTGGGTGTGGCCTGAGGGAGGCTGGGAGCATGTCAGAGCACTAGTATATGCTAGGTTAAACCTAGACTCACCACTCCTTGCGTTTGGGGAGTGGCTCCTTAGTGCTAGCTTATCAGAATTAACATTGTCAGGGCAAATGATAGGGGAGCCATTTAGCTTGTAGGAGTGGATTCTGTATGACTTTTTAAAAAATGTCTTTATTTTGTTTTTGCTAATTAGTGAAAGATCTGAAAATGTAATACCTTTGAATGGTGCTGAACTGTTAGTAACCATAGCTACTAAAGCTGTCCTATGAAGCCATTAAATGCCCCAAAAGCACTTTGTCAGGACAGCCCACCAATGAGAACAGCCTTACCCCGTCGGCCCTGACAAATTATTGAAAACATGCTGAAATTTCACAAACTTCTGAGGAATTGACCCTCAAGGCCTCCTGTTGATTTTTCTATTTCTCCTCTCATAACTTATTTTCCGTCTCCCAAGTCTATCCAATAGAACTTTCTGCAATGGTGGAAATAATTTATACCTGCACTGTTCAGCAAGGTAGTTGCTAACCACATTGGTCATTAAGCACTTGAGATGTGGCAGCTGTAGCTAGGGGAGTACCTTTTAATTTGATCTAATTTTGATTAAAGTAAATTTAAGTAGCTGCATGTGGCTGGCGGCTCCCGTATTAGCACAACTCTAGACTTCTGGGTCAGCTCTGTCTGAAATTTCACCAAACCTTCTGTGCACCGTTGAAGTATTTAAGCCCAGGACTATCCCGGTTGCTCCAGAAAAACGCTCTTCCTGGGAAACAGAAATGGCACAATCCTTCAGCAAGGCTAACGTGAGTTAGAACAACTGGGGTTAAATAAGATTTTATTTGTAAAAATGCTTCACACGCTGCCTGACTCATCATAAACGCTCAGCAAAGGTAGCATTTAGTTAATCCTTGCAGTAACCCTAAGGGGAGATCCCATTACCTCCATTTTGCAGGTAGGGAAACTGAAACACCAAATTTTAAATCAAGTGCCCGAGATGGTCCTGCAGCCAGTGAGTAGCAGAACAGGGATTCCTTACCCAAGTCTGTTTGTGCTTTCTGTTTTCCTTTCCGAAAAGCAAACTTGTTTTCCAGATTTCAGTGCGTTTTATCACCTTACTCTGCTGGATGAGGTCACCTCTTCACAACACCAGCACAAACACTGCATCCTTTGCAGCCCGTTCTCCCATCTCCCTTATTCGATCCGTATACCGACCCTGCGAGATGGATAGGCACTCTCTCTGATTGCCCAGCTTGGCAGCTGAAGGGAAAGCCTTTAAAACCAAAGTGCTCTCCAAAGGTCCTGACTGGGGTAACTCATGAGCCAGAAAAGCAGCCAGAGGAGTGTGTGTTGGGGGAACGGACTTGGAAGAGAAAAGCAAGATCATAGGCTGCTGCAGAGAAGCCATCAGACTGATGTAAATCAGAGCGAGAGGAGTTGACGGTCTCCATCCCTAAGTGGAGTAGGGTCCAGGGGATTCGGCAGACCTGTGACAAGGACAGGAGACTACTTTCTAATTCCTGGCGCTAGTGACTTGCATCTTTCTCTCCAGTTTGAATGAGATTCTTTATCCCCATTGCCTGGATCAATGTTTTGTTGATAGGAGATGCTCAATAACTATCTGGTGAAAGGATGAACAGGTGAATGAGTGAATCATTTGATGAGCATAAATTGCTGTTGCCTAAAGCACTCTTCCATAAAATAAAATAAATTTAAAAAAAGGTGTTGGCTCTTGCAAGCTTACAGCAATCTAGAAGGACTGGACTGCAGTCACTCACCCAGAGAGAATGTGAAAAGGGATATTTGCGCCTGCGATTCAGATCTAGCATTTTGATAAAAGTCACAGGGTTACAATCAGATACAGTTATATAACCCAGTAAACAGATTTGATAGGAATCGAGATATCTTCTCCTAAATGAGTTACGGGAGATTTAGCGGCAGCTTTCTGAGGATCCTGTAACCCTCGAGCCAAGTTTGGGGAGTGAGAGGAGGACAGGCTCACCTAGTTTCCCGTTCCCCAGATTCGATTGGCACCCGTTTGGATAATCCCCGTGGGATTAGTGCAGTGTGACAGTTACATAAGGAGTATTTAAATAAGATTTGGATGAACTGTGTGAAAATTAGCTCCCCTGCCTCTCGGTGCTCTCTTTCTCCCTGTCTCTGAAGTTACATTTAATCTGGTGGATGGAATTTCTCGGCCTTTCTTCGGCTGTCTCTCCCTGTCTCTTCTGTTTAGTCCAGCTGACTGTCAAGGTGTCTTGGGTGCCCTCCATGCTTGGTTTTGATGCTCTGTTTGAGAATCTCGGGCTGGTTCGCCGGTAGGTAAATTAATGAGATAATCTAAATGAAAGCACTTAGTAAACTGTCAGGTGCTGTGGCAGTGGTAGGAGGTGGATGACATGGGGTAGTTGAGGGTTAGACGCACAGGTTAGACGCATAAAGAAAGCAAGTGAACCCTGCTTTCTTTGGGTTCATGTTGTTTTCTCCAGAGTCTGTATAATAGTGAAGAACAGAGAGGTGGAAGAGCCTTTGGGCATCGGGTACGCCCAGCCCTCGCACTTAAATGAGCCAGGAGACCGGGGCTCAGGGAGGACAAGCCACGTGCTCAAGCTCAATGCAGACATTAGCAGCAGAGCCCACACCGGCCGCAGGTCTCCTGTTCTCTTCGCGTCCCTCCCTCCCTTCCCTCTGCTGGCAGAAGTGCCAGGGAGCAAATCTGCAAAGACCGTCATTTGTTCCTAGCAGCTCTTGACTGTTGGCAAAGAGAAGCATTCGCTGTTCTCAGGATAATCTGGACCTGTTCCGTCAGCATCCTTTTTGTCCTTGTGCACTAGGGATATAGCAGCAAACAAACAGACAAAAATCCTTGTCCTCATGGAGCTCATATTCTCCCCTGGGAAAATGCGTAGAGATAGGTTTTACATGGTGTTACCTGCCTTGGTGAAAAGCAAGTCAGAGTTAGGGGGGCTGAGAGCGCCAGTGTGCCCGGGGAGGGGACTTCATGGTAAGTGGCAGGTGTGGGTCAGAGAGGTCTCGCTGATAATGTGGCACTTAGCTGATTGTTGAATTTGGACGGCGACCTACCTTAAAACCCAAATTCAAAGCAGTCATTTGGTAGAAATCAGGACAGGATTTTTAAAAATATTTTTTAAAGCATCTAATTGTCAAAAAGTCATTGAACATCTACTGAAATGTTCACAGTGCCCATCTCTGATTCATGGGATTACAATGCTATTTCGTGTATTTTTTTAGTTCCTGAATTTCCTATATGGAATACGTATTCCTTTTGTAATTTAAAAAAAACACACACAAAGACTCATTGACATTGGGTGAGGGGATTTCACTGCATTGAAGGGGCAACAAGCCAAGGTGGCTGGGAGTGAGAGGTGCTGGCATGCAGGGGAAGAAAGACTGAACAGGAATAACCAGATGGGGGCAGGGCTGTAGTCCTGGCTCAGCGTCTACTGACAGGTTTAACTGAAAGAATTTAGGGAAGGGAAGGAAGAGCAGCCATTATGATTGACCCTTCAAGTCAGCAGGAGAGTAGTTCCTCAGCCTCTCTGACACCTGTGTTCTCCAGTTTGAAGAGCCTTCCCGCCTGCCCTTCCCTCCTCCATTTAAGATGGGAGAGTCCTCAGGCCCTGTAACACTGCTCCCACCTTTAGATGCAGAAACTCTAAGAAGATTGGGAAAGAGGAATTTATCATCCTTTAACATGTGTTTTCCAGAAACATTATTCCCTTTCCAAGTATGATTCACAGTAAGATTTATCGAGTAAGTTCTGTTCCTGCATTTAAATCATGATGCTCTTGGTTTTAGGGGGAGAAAAGACTCTTAAGTAGTCATTAAGTTGAAACTCTTCAAGATTAGGGACCGTGGCTCGTTTTTCTTTGTATTACCCGTAGCACCTAGCCCCATAAATATTGATTTTATTTGAAAAAGGTGTTTGATAAAGTGAAAGGAACAATGGAAATGTATCTAACTAATTTTTTTAAACATAGGGACATCAGAATCTCCCCAAGTTGTCCACTATCCCAGTTTCTTTATTTGGTGAAGAGTATCTTTGAAGATTTGGATGTCTCCAGAGAGTATCTTTGGAGAGAGAAATGTATTTGTAGGGAGGAGACAGTGATCGTCAGCCCAGATCACTGCTTCCCACTGTTTACACCCACTGTCTCCTCAGATATGCTTGAGGATTAACAGAAAATCTAAAAACCTTGCAACTCTCTTGGCTGGGTCTCACTTTGCCAAACCACCGCGATGACTGCACACACCACCAGCCTATGCCCAGCAGTAGACGAAAATTCACAAGGAATGGGATGAATGTACCTGATAATAGGTTACGTCACTCCTGCCTCTCCTAGAGTGTTACCCCTTTCAAATCTGCAACCCTTTGGCGTGTCATCCCTGTTTCTGAAGAGGATTCTAAAATCCAGTGGCCCACTGCCCTGCCACCATCTGTTTAACTGAGTGAAGATAATTTAATTGTCCCTTAACAAGGCAGGATCTGCAGTGCCTTGTGGTTATAATTAAGAGCATCAGCGAGCGTTATAAGCATCTATTATCCTGGTGTGGTCCCCTCCTCTTTAGTTCCCTGTGGCTACTCCCCTGTCTACTCTCACTTACCTCCCTCTTAAATAAAGTGCCTAGAGCTTCCATCTCACAATTTCTACCTGCCTCTTCACTGTTCTTATCCCCTTCCCATCCACCCTTTCCTCCCCAAGCTCCCAGTGTCTCCCCAAGCTTTGCTGGACTGCTGGTCGTACAGGAGAGCATTTCCATTAATACACAGTTAATAAATACATTAATATTATTAATTAATTAAATGAGAGCTTGGATCTGCAGGGTGATTCTAGAAGTAGAAATGCCTTCTTTTCTGAGAAAAGTTTGGTGCCTTCTGAATTTGACCTGCTGCTACGGGGCCTTTCTCTCTGTACCCAGGCAGCAGTGTTGCTGGCCCTCTAGATGATACCACAGAACGCTTAATCCTCAAGTGTGACCCACTTCTAATGCAGACCAGCCAAGACTTTCAAAAAGATTGAAGTTTTGCAATCCAAATGTAGGGGAAAAACAACATTCATAAATAGAACATAAGAGGCGTAACAACAACCGGAAGAAGATAGAAGGCGGAAGTTTCTGGTGCTGCAGGGGTTAGTTTGCCTCGAGGCCTCCTGGCTCTGTCCTGTCTCACATGCAGTCTCTGCTTTGCTAATTTCTCAGCACCACACCTGCCCCCACCATCCACCCAGAGCTGCTCCAGTGCTCAGCCCCCTGGCATGGCCATTGTCAGAACAATGGAGCCAGCTTCCCATTTTGCTTCCCCACCCTCAAGGTGGGACAAGGGTCCTTTAGCTCAGCTTTCTCTTCTAAAGGAAAAGGAAATGACCCATGGATTACCATCTCCCTTACTGGTGGGACCCTCCTTTAACATGGAGGAAGTAGACTCACAGATCCAGAAACTGTGAGTCCTTTGAGGGATTCCAAGTTCTCAACCCTGTCTATGACCTCTGTGTCTGTCATTCAAAATTTTATTGTCCCAACTGAGACTACCACTGGCTGACTTCTCTAAGAGTACTGGGGTGGTTTCTCTAGGAGCGATTTCTACATGAACTGTCAGCTTCTGCCTGGGTTGGTGGTAGCTCTAAGGGGCATGTTTATCACCTTGAAGAAAATTCCTTTGATCATCCAGTAGATAAATTAGTGATACACCTGGAGTGAAAGATGGTGTTTTTTTCTCTCCTAAGTATTGCTTTGCCACTAACTATTTGACAAGTAAGGAGAAAAGGAAACTACAAATGAAAAATTGGGAGGATGGATGAGGAAAGGGAAGAAAAACACCATTAAAAAAATACTGAAACAAACCACTCTAGGGGAAATGTACATCTCAGATGAAAAATAGTGGATCAGTGTTTCAATATGTAAAATGTTCCTACAAATCAATAAGGGAGAAAGAGAAGAATGGCCAAAGGACATGAATGCTCCTCACTGAAGAAGAAAACAAGTCAGTTGACACATGTAAAAACTTCTATCTCACAAGTAATCAAATAATGAAAAATAAAACAGGAATTAAGCACTGGCAGTACTTTATATGTATAGTTCCAGTGATAGTAAAGATGTAAAGATAGTAAAGATAGTAAAAGATGAGAAAAATGTAAACCCTTCTTTACATTCCTCCTTCTGGAGGAAATTGCAAAAGCGCAGGACAATTTGACAAAATGTAACTAATTTTTAAAATACACATATATGTGGCATAGCACTTTCACTTCTAGGAAATTATAGGAGACGAAAAAAAGGAGGTCTTATCATTTATGATAAGAAAATACTTAAAACAAATCCAACTTCTGAAAACAAAGACTTGTTAAATTTTGGTGTGTTCATATAACAGAATAATATGGAACTAATAAATAAAATGTAGAATTTTGGCATGAGTAAATGTTGATCATTCATTGATCAGCTGTAAAAGTGGGCTACATAATAATTCTACTGTTATCCTATTTTTGTCAAAATATATGTCTGTATATCCAAACATGGAATAAAAGTCTGATTACATTCTAATATTACCTCTAGGTGATAAGATTGCAAGTAATTTTCATTTTCTTGTTTATGCTTTTTTCTGCTTTGCACATTTCATGCAAGGAACACTTTTTTGTTTTGTCATCAGAAATAAAGGTAATATATGTCTAAAGTTATTGGAAACATGAGATTTGATTTACTGAGATTCCATTTATGTGCAGCCTTTGGAGAATGTGTTCATTGTCAAAAGCAAAGCCCAGGTCTCTACTACTCGAATAGGACTTCTTTCTGGAAAATACTCCCAGAGAGGACAGGAAAGTCTGGTGTGGGGCACTACAGGGCTCACCTTTCCTCCCTGGACAGAGGGAAGGGCAGAGAAACGAGCAAGAGATTTATACCCACTTGACTTCTTGTTATTATCCTTTTTGATTAAAAGATACATCAAGACGTGAAACGGATGGGAAAACCCATAAAAATTGTTTTACTGCATCATAGAAGGCTTGCATTTCTGACACTGGGATCACGGAGGGATTAACTGACACTGTCAGTCCCTGCCTTGCTATCAGAGCGCGCTCTAGTGGGGATGGCGCGGCCCTGCTCCACGATCGATCCTTAAAGCCGCTGAGGGTGCTATTCCTTCTCCCCATGCTGCTGCCACCCCACTGTGTTCAATTCAGTCAGCGTTCTAGGTCTTTGTAGCTCCTGGAGGGCAGAGACCTTGTCTTGTTGCGTTCCCTGAATTTTGTACGTTGCTTAAGCCCTCAGGAGACATTCGTATTTGTTACTATCCCTCATTTTGGATTATATGAATATTAAAGTATCTGAATAATTTGGGAGAATAAACAGGTCAGGAAGCAATCTGAGAGCAGCTTGATCTGTTAGTGAGTAGTCATCCTTTAGAGCCAGTTTTCCCAGTGGTAGCTTGGCTTAGTTTTCAGTCACTCATCTCTTCATTCAACAAACATTTATTTAGTTTCTACTAATGCCAGGCACTGTTCTAAGTCCCATTGGCTACAGAAGCAGCTAACAAGGGACAAAGATGCTGTTTTTAGGGAGTTTATATCCCAGGAGCATTGAGGTTAGCTCATGCCTTTGTTTCTTCTTTTCCTTCCTCCCTTTTTCACATTCTTCCTTCCTTCTGTCCATCTGCCATTTACTGAGTGTTCATCGGGTGCCAGGTGCTGTGCTAGGCATTGGAGATACCAGTGAACAAGACCCCATTCCTATTCTGAAAGAGCGTAGGGTTTAGTGAGGGAAATGAGACGAGGTCAGGGCTGTCCATAAGACCTATGCCAGGCATAACTTCAGGGTGCCAGGGGGGCCACATGGGAGCACCCTCCACCAGCTACAGCTCGCCTCTTTTCTGGCCACAGAGGTACCTGTCTTAATCTAGTTTCTGCTACCATAGCTCGCCTGCTCTGCCCGGAAAGGGGGGCGCTCAGAAATCAGGCATCGAGAAGTAAAGAGATGTCGCCATGCTGCCAAAGCCACACTGGTGAATAGTAAGGTTCCCTGAGGAAATAGCTGCTGGCGTATGCACTGCAGCATGCAAGTAACATGGCTCCTTGAGGAAATTAGTAAAATCCTGATGTCACCCACACATTGAGTCACCTGCTACATTCTGGGGGTTAAATATTAAGAGATTTAAGTCTCAGAAGACCCAAGGTCTAAGCCCGAAGGAGCATTCCGAGGAAGAGATAGCTAGCAGTACTCACTCACACCTTTAAGTGCCAAGTCCGTGACTCGGACTGTCCCTGTGACAGGAACTCTGTGAAATAAGAGGGGCAAGAAACAAACTCTTACCGAGCACCTGTTAGGTTCCTCCCAGGCGTTTTTTCGGTTGCTTCCATGTGCTATCTCGTTTAGTTTTCACAGAAATCCTGTGACAAACAGTTCATCGTGATTTCGCGGGTGATGAAATTGTGGTTCAGAGGGGTTAATTGACTTGGCCGAGGTCACAGGTATTGAACTGCTAAACTGAGCTCCCAAACAACTGTCAGGCCTCTTCATCCTAATGCAATTAGGAAAGCAGCGTGGAGGAGAGTGTACCCTTTGGCACTTTATTTGAAGTTCTCTCCCAGCAATTATTTCATCCTACTTTGTAGTGCAGCACCATGTCCCAGACTGGTTTGTAGAACACAAGATGTTAATAGGTGTTTGTGGTTAAATACATTGGGGAGACACCAAGTTAAACAGGCTTAAAGAGAGAACTCCTTCATGTCTTCTGTACACCTCCATGTATTGTGAAGCTCAGAGGAGAAATTGCGGCAGGTGTAGTGTCCTGTGGAAGCCAGTTTGGGAAGTATTGCTCACTTAACAAGCATCTGATAAGCTGCTGCTCTGAGAATGGCACCTGAGGTCTGTGCTTTTGCTCCCTCTGGACTGTAAAACAGAGACTGTGTTGTGTTCCTCCCTCTCTCCCCATGCCCACTGACTTGTCATAGTCAAAACTTAGTTTTCTCAGGGTATATGCCCAGTAGTGGGATTGCTGGGTCGTATGGTAGTTCTATTTGTAGTTTTTTAAGGAACCTCCATACTGTTCTCCATAGTGGCCGTATCAATTTACATTCCCACCAACAGTGCAAGAGGGCTCCCTTTTCTCCACACCCTCTCCACCATTTATTGTTTGTAGATTTTTTGATGATAGCCATTCTGACCGGTGTGAGATGATATCTCATTGTAGTTTTGATTTGCATTTCTCTAATGATTAATGATGTTGAGCATTCTTTCAGGTGTTTGTTGGCAGTCTGTATATCTTCTTTGTAGAAATGTCTATGTAGGTCTTCTGCCCATTTTTGGATTGGGTTGTTTCAAAAAGAGTCATGTACCAAAATGTTCATTGCAGCTCTATTTACAGTAGCCAGGACATGTGTCCACCGACAGATGAATGGATAAAGAAGATGTGGCACATATATACAATGGAATATTACTCAGCCATAAAAAGAAACAAAATTGAGTTATTTGTAGTGAGGTGGATGGACCTAGAGTCTGTCATACAGAGTGAAGTAAGTCAGAAAGAGAAAAACAAATAAATACTGTATGCTAACACATATATATGGAATCTAAGGGGGGAAAAAAAGGTTCTGAAGAACCTAGGGGCAGGATGGGAATAAAGAAGCAGATGTAGAGAATGGACTTGAGGAAACGGGGAGGGAGAAGTGTAAGCTGGGAGGAAGTGAGAGAGTGGCATGGACATATATATACTGCCAAACGTAAAATAGATAGCTAGTGGGAAGCAGCCGCATAGCACAGGGAGATCAGCTCAGTGCTTTGTGACCACCTAGAGGGGTGGGATAGGGAGGGTGGGAGGGCGGGAGACGCAAGAGAGAGGAGATATGGGAACATACGTATATGTATAACTGATTCACTTTGTTATAAAGCAGAAACGAACACACCATTGTAAAGCAATTATACTCCAATAAAGATGTTAAAAAAAAAAAAGAGTGGGAAAAAAAAAATTAGTGTCTGAGTGGGTGAATGAAACAGGCCTTGACCTTGACCCTGAAGAAGGTAGAAGAAATAGTTGTAGACTTAGAAGAGGGCTTCCAGGAAAAAGAAGTCGTAGGACCTGTGACTCAAATGCACAAATGGAGATGCTGGGTGCTGCGGAGATGTAGAAGGAGGTTTGGGGCAGGCAGAGGGTGAGTATTTTAGAGTCTATGACAATCTAGGATCTTTTCTCTGGGCATTTGGACTATTTTTATTGCAATGAAAGGAACTTGGCAAGAGTTCAAGAGACAAATGGTGGTCAAAGGCTTGAATTCTCCTTACGGATTCACTGTAATTCTTAGCATTACCTAGGTCATAGCCATACTGCTTCTAGCCCATTGCTTGAAGGGGGAATAATTCAGCTGAGCCCCAGGACTGGAGGAGTTTACTGACGTTTGGTGGGGCAGGTAGTGGTGGTGAGGTGCATCCGTGGCTGGGGGAGATGCACATGACCATGGATAGCTTTTGCGGGCATGTTCTGAACTCTTTTGTGATTTTTCCTGGACATGAAATTAAGGTCCCATAAGGACAAACAGCTTTCATTTACCTTAGTCAGAATACTGATGGGCAGAAATTTCCCTAATCTTTTGTTGAACCACAAGAGCAAGCCTGCATGGTTTCTAAACAAAGAGGGACTTCTGACAAAGAATCCTTAGACGGCATAATGATCAAATAGAGACTTTCAAAAAGGGACCCTAGAGAGATTGCAAAAATCCCCTTTCCTTGAAACTGACAAGTAAATGCTTTCTTGGAAGGGACCCATTGGTCTTGCCTCACTTTTGCTTAAGTGTTGTAATCACAGTCTGTTGATCCCCTCCTGATTCATTGAAGAAGGAAGAATCTATACACTCAAGTGTCAGGATTTCTCAAGCCTCAGGTGGGACTTTTTCTCGGAATATTCCTAACGATACCCTTGTTACCAGTGGCACTTTGAAAATTGTACGTCACAGTAAAGCTCTTAGCCCTTCTCTGTCATCTCTTTGAAAACTTTTTCCAGGAAAGTGATTTCCGCATGACCTGAGAAAAGAGAGCTCGTGACGGGCTCACAAGGCAGGCCCTATAAGAAGTTTCTTCGTGTCCTGGGCAGCCCTGTGCCTCCCCACTGCCCTTCATTTCAAGCGGAAAAAGCTGAGAGTAGCAGGTACGTTAGTCTGCTCAGGATGCCATCGCAAAATGCCATAGACCAGGCGGCTTAGACATTTTCTTCCTCACAGTTCTGGAGGCTGGAAGTCCAAGATCAAGGTGCCAGCGCGGTAGGTTTCATCATGAGGCCTCTTCTCTTGGCCTAATAGATGGCTGCCGTCTCACTCTGGGTTCACGCGACCTCTTCTTTGCGTGCGTGGGGTGACGGGGAGCACGTGCTCTCTGACGTCTCTTCTTATAAGGTTATTATAAGGACACCAATCCCATCAGACCAGGGCCTGCCTTTATGACCTCATCTATTCTGAATTACCTCCCAAAGGCCCCCTCTCTAAATCCCATCCCACAGGGGTAAGGGCTTCGACTGTCACCCTTATGCTCAGAATGACCATGCAAGAAGAAATCATGGCGTCATCACATGCAAGCATCAACAGGTAGAATTCCTGTCGTGTGACAGCCACACATGAAGAAGGATGCGGGTGTGGTTGTGTTGGTGACTCAGATACTCCAGGTGGCACTGCTGTTGTTGTCATTATTTTACAAAAGGATGAACAACGCTTGGTAAAATTCCAAACAAAACGGAGTACAGTCTTCTCTCAATTTCCACAGCAGTGCATTGCTAGAAAATTCAACATATATTAACACGGGAAGAAACACTTGGAGTTTGAATGTAAAATCTGCCTTGGATTTTATACAAGACGATTATTGACATTTTTCACTTAAATGAATACCTCGTGAGGTATTTGAAAGCCATTAGAGGCAAGGGACAGTTCTTTGTTGTGTGGAATTGCCCCGTACACTGCAGAATATTGATCATCCCTTGACTTTGCCTTCTCCATTTAGCCAATGGCATCCTTCAGTTACAGCGACAACAAAAACCACCTGCTTAGATTTCCAAAATGCCCGCTAGAAGGCAGTCTTGTCCTCCTTGGACACCATTCTACTAGATATATGAGAAGAAATAAATATTTAAGAAGAGAGAAGGTACAGCTGGATCCTTCTGCTGTCCTCTTCTCTTTGTTCTTTTTTTCCTCCGTCATCAACTATAAACTGTTGAAATTTTCTTTGAGTACAACATCCTACAAAGTGCTTGGAAAAGTCTGCAGATAGCTACCATTTTTGTCCCCAGACAGCTCAAAGTATGCTTGGACACATAAGCAACCTGAATGTCCATCGACAGATGAATGGGTAAAGAAGATGTGGTGTCTATAGACAATGGAATATTACTCAGCCGTAAAAATAAGGAAATAATGCCAATCTCTGAAACATGGATGGACCTAGAGATTATCGTACTAAGTCTGTCAGACAAAGACAAATATCATATGATATCATTTATATGTGGAATCTAAAATATGGTACAAATGAATATATTTACAAAACAGAAACAGACTCACTGACATAGAAAACAAACTTATGGTTACCAAAGGGGAAAGTGGGGGGAGACAAAATAGGAGTTTGGTATTAACAGATACACACTACTGTACGTAAAACAGATAAACAACAAGGTCCTACCGTATAGCACAGGGAACTATATTCATATCTTATAATAAACTCTAATGGAGAAGAATATGAAAAAGAATATAACTGAATCACTTTGCTGTATATCAGAGCCTACACAACACTGTAAATTAACTATACTTCAATAAAAATAAATAAATAAAACCAAAGGGTCGGCTGTAAAACAACCCCCAGCACTAACTCAGGGATGTCTGCTCACCTCCAGCTGCAGCTAATAGTTTGGGGGTGTGCTTTCCATCCCTTTCCCAGCTCTCAGCTGAGCCTCCACGTCTCATTTATGGGTCATAAAATCAGCCCAGTGTTTTCCAGCTTCTTTTTGTCCCCTGGCCTGGCGATGGAAGGGAATGAAGGAGCTGAGACCCACACCTGCCAGGGTGGAAGAGTGGCCTTGGTAGTCTTGTGTTTGCTCTCAACCAGTTACTCAATGTGTCACATGTTGGCATTTTTTGGAGTGAGGTGAGGTTCAGTGGTGGGAAATGAGATGTATAAGACATAAGAGGGCTTCCCTGGTGGCGCAGTGGTTGAGAGTCCGCCTGCCGATGCAGGCGACACGGGTTCATGCCCCGGTCCGGGAAGATCCCACATGCCATGGAGCGGCTGGGCCCGTGAGCCATGGCCGCTGAGCCTGCGCGTCCGGAGCCTGTGCTCTGCAACGGGAGAGGCCACAACAGCGAGAGACCCCCGTACTGAAAAAAAAAAAAAAAAAAAGACATAAGAAATTAGAGATGAGAGAGAAAAGAGACCTGAAAGAAATTATGGAAGAAGCACATTGAGAATGTGAGCAGATGTTTTGTACTGCTCTAGAAGCAACAGTAATAACAACAGTTATAATATAAAATAATAAAATATAATGATTATTGTTGTTTTCATACTTCATGAGGTCGGTTTTGGACTTTCCCAGATCCATGTCTCACTGCTAGAAGAAGGACTCAAATGTTGAACCTCACCATATTTATAAGTCACTTTCAGAAAGATTATCATATACAGTCACCCCTTAGTATCCTCGGGGGATTGGTTCCAGGACTCCCAGCAGATACCAAAATCCACAGATGCTCAAGTCCCTGCTATAAAATGGTGTAGTATTTGCATATAACCTGTGCACATCCTCCATGTACTTTAAACCATCTCTAGATTACTTATAATACCTAAAGCAATGTAAATGCCATGTAAATACTTGTGAATACAATGTAAATGTTATGTAAATAGTTCCCTGTGCATGGCAAATTCAAATTTTGCTTTTCAGAACTTTCTGGAATTTTTTTCGAATATTTTCTACCCGGGGTTGGTTGACTCCACAGATGCAGAGCCCACAGATACGGGCCGACTGTGCAGTCCTCACAACAACCTGCGTCCTATCCCTGTTTTACAGACGTGTAACCTGAGGCTCAGTGAGAGTGGGTGACTTGGCTAAGGTCCCGCAACCAGAAAATAATTGGCTCGTATCCACTGATAATGGTTTCCACAACACTACAGTACTTTTTGCACAATGGGTACTTGTGGAACGAATCTACATTAAGCATGAGGTGTGTAGGCTGCACCCTAAGCGCGATGGCAGGGCCTGCTCCCCCACTTACGGAAGAAGTGAAACTCAAACTAGACTAGAAATGTGGGGAATATTTTCGGACGGGAGTAAGGGGCAAGGGAGAGGGGAACACGCAAGGGTGCTGGGAGGCTTAATAATGAGACCAGGCTTATGGGGCCAGTAGGCACACGTGTGTTTTGACAGAGAGGGGAACGTGGAACAAAAGGAACAGATTCTGAGGTCTTTAAGGTCAGAGATTGTCTCTTCATGTTTATATTCCCAGGATTTGGAATATAGGTGCCTCAGACAGGGCAGGTACCTAATAATGAATGTGGCCTTGAAGGTTGTATGCACAGGTCGAAGCCAAGGCATTTAGTCTTGAAGATGTCAGCCAGAGAGAACCTATCTGCCTTCTCAAGCCCATTTAAATACTGTGGTTTCTGATGAATGAAACTCACACCTCCTGGGGAATGATGAACAGTGAACGTGGTGTTATAGGAAGAGCAATCTGGTAGTGTTGTGAGTTGGAGAAAGGGTACAGTCAGAGGTAGGTCTGGATGCAGGTCTGGGCTCATGAGGAGTCCAGATGGGAAGAGGTGAGATTCCATGAGACCCTTCAGGTGGTAGCTTTGGGTAATGGAAAGAAGTGGGCTTTGTGGTCTCACAAACCTGGGTTTGAATCCTGGTTCTGCCACTGTCTAGCCGTCTGCCCCTACACAAGTAGCCTCATCTCTCAACCTCAGTTTCCTCATCTGTAAGAAAATGGGGATTGAGATACGTACTTCAGAGAGCCACTGGGGTAAAATAAAGCAGAGAATACACGTGAAGGTCCTGTTCCTAGGAAATAATCAATAAATGCTATGGCTCTTTGTCTTTCTTTTTTTCCAAAGGAATTCTTGATCAAAATTTGATAATTAATTGAGTTCAAGGCCCCAGATGTGTTGCCTAAAAACGTTGACTATGTTAGAAAATTTAGGACTTTGGGTTTTTGACATGTTAAATTTGAGTGACAGCCTAGGTAGACTCTGGTATGGAGTTGGTGACGTGGGACTGAGAAGAGAATTGATGCGAGTGAGTAGCTCTCAGGACATTGATGTGGAGAGTCCTCAGCAAAGAGGACCTTCCTGATGAAAGGGTGGCAGCATCAGAGCAAAGACTGGGGTCCTTGTGTTTAGCGCACTCATCAGCATCGCCACGTTTTAGGAAACAGGCTGTTTAATTCCTTTGGACAGGATGCTTCCCAGGTGTTACTGTCAGATTCCTCATCTTCTGCTGCACCTAGCAAGATGGGCTGCAGGTGGGGTTTCCCTGGTGGCACAGTGGTTAAGAATCTGCCTGCCAATGCAGGGGACACAGGTTCAAGCGCTGGTCCGGGAAGATCCCACATGCCGCGGAGCAACTAAGCCCATGCGCCACAACTACTGAGCCTGTGCTCTAGAGCCCGTGAGCCACAACTACTGAAGCCTGCGCGCCTAGAGACCGTGCTCTGCAGCAAGAGAAGCCACCAAAATGAGAAGCCCGTGCAGTGCAACGAAGAGTAGCCCCCGCTCACTGCAACTGGAGAAAGCCCACGTGCAGCAACGAAGACCAAACACAGCCAAAAAATAAAAAAATAATAAATTAAAAAAAAAAAAGATGGGCTGCAGAGCCTCACCATGACAGGAGAGAAGCTGGAGCCAGGAACTTCGTAGCATCCTGGATAGGCTTCTCCACAGATGGGCAGAACTGAAGAGGGAGGCTTTGGGTGGCTTGGGACTCAACCAAAGCCATTCCAGATGTTGGAATCAGAGCACCCTGCTCTTCTGTTGCTTTCTGCCCATGTAAAATTGAAATTATCCGGAGAGCGAGCGCCAAGTAATGAAGTCTTGGTCACTCCCCGCCTGTCTCACTAAATGCCACTTGGAACCAGCGCCTTTACATTTGACAACAAAATCAATGAATGAAATATCGCAGGGTTGAAAACGATGCTGCACGGAATTCATTATGGGCGGCGCTGTGTTCCCAGGGATGGGAAGGCTTGGCCCTCTCTACTTCACCTTCTGGAAACATCAACACATCCACTTAATGAAACTCGAACCTTCTGTTAATCCTTCACCTTATTTGCTTTTAAACTTGACTCCTTTGAACAAAACTCAGAAGGCCTTCTCTTTGGATTCTGCCTCTTTATGAATGAGCTGTAATGACAAAAATGGAATATGCATCAGTTAAGGGGAAAAGGGACTAGTTAATTAGGAAAACGGTTGATGAGATTAGAGGACTTTTTCTGTTAATCGCCGGGTCCCCTGTGTGCCAACACCATTTCCTTTGAATTGTTCTTTCCTTCCGAGGATCATCTCAGTACTGAGCACACTGAGCTGAGTGTTACGATTTGTACAGATTCAGAGATAGCCACGGGGTCAAGGCAAAGAAGAGTGACCAAGGGAAGGGAGGGAGGTGTCTCCTTCACTTTCCCTTGGAGAATTGAAACAACATTATTGAAACAATAATGTCATTCCTTCAGAAGTGATGAAAAATAGGGTCGGGGTGAGAGAGTGACCTCTTAAGGTATGTGTGTGGCAGAGTGGGGAGAACAGAAGATAATCAGGGGAGGGTGAGGCAAGGGCTGGTTGTCCTGCTGCCCTTTTGTTACAAGGAAGTGTTCTTTCCTTGAGAAAGCAGGTGTTTAAGTGAGGGATCAGGAAAGAAGGAAAAACATCTAGGATCACAGTTAATGGCTCATCTGGGGAATACCTTCAATTTTAATCCAGGCTACTGTTTTTTCTTTTTTTCCTTCAACAAATATTTATTGAGGACTTACTATATTCCAGGCACTACTGGGCTCTAGATATATAACAACAGCTCAACTGCCAAAAAGTTCATGTCCAAGTATGAAAGAGAGGCAGGAGAAAAGCATAAACATGATGGGAGCTATGAAGGAAACATAAGAGATTGAGAATTAGAGAATAAGGATCAGGGAGCTACTTTGGAAAGAGAGACATGAAGGAACGCTTCTCTGCAGAGGAGGCATTTAAGCTGCAAGAGGGCAGAGGAGCCGACCCTGAGAAGAGTAGGGGAGAAGGTGGAGGAGAGCATTCCAGCTTGTGTGGAGCCTGAGGTGGGAAAAAACTGGTGGCCTTGGAGGAACAGGAAGTCCTCTGTGGCTGCAGTAGTGAGTGACAGTGTTGAGAGAGATAGGAGATGGACGGGGGCTTGTTCCTACAGGGACCTGGAGACCATGATAATGGGTTTGCTTTTTATGTTTAAACAGTTTTGTAGTGGGGGGACTGAGATCTGTAGTGAGATCTGATTTGCATTCCAAAAGCCTAACTTGTTTGCACTGTTGGAGAATAGATTGGAAGAGCCAAGCATGGAAGCAGGTAGCGCAAAGCAGCATTTGCCCAGAGGTGGCCAGACCTCACATGCGTTTGGGATGTGCTATTTTGTGTGCTAGGATGTGGTTGAGGGAGAGGGTTGACTTTCACCTTTCTGGCTTGAGCAACACAAGGAGGGTGTGGTCACCACTGGTCGTCCTTTTAACAAATGTTGGTGGCCCGTCAGCACTGTGCTCTGCACCAGGCCAGGGCTGAGGAAATGGATGTGAGTGGAACACAGTCCCTGCCCTCGCTGGGTTCACAGTTGAAACAGGAAGACACTTAATAGAACGTTATAGAACCTGGACGTACAGGCATGCAACTGGAGGTATTTATCAGAATCCCCAGTTAACTTATTCTCCCCATGTTCTCCCCCCTACTGGTTTTACTTGTTTTGTAGCAATTGTTACATTTTTGCTTTTGCCTACATATTTAAAATATATGATGCATATTCTACATGGAAAGGAATATGTATAATATTTATATTCTGTTTAAAGAATAATAAATCCAACATCCATATATCCACCATCAAGCTAAAGAAAGCAACCTTCATCAAACCCTTTGAAGCCCTGTGTACACTTTGTCCAGAGTTAAACTTTATTCTGGATTTTGGATTTATCAATTCCATGCTCTTCTTTGTAGTCGAATTCCCATGTTTCCAAACTATATATTATTTATTTTGCCTCTTTTAACTTTACGTAACTGGAAGCAGTCTGCATAGACACGTCTATGACTTCCTCTTTTTTGCTCACGTTCTCTTAGTGGGATGTACTGTTGTGGCATGTAAATCGAGTTCATTCATTTTCACTACCATGTATGAGTAAGTCACAGTATATCAATTCTTTTGTCACAGGTCACTTGGGCTATTCACAATAATACTTCTATGAATGTTATTTTAATATCTGCTAGGGCACATGTCTCCCGGGGTTATCCTGAGGGGTTACATAGGAGTGGGTTATAAAGTATGTATGCTCAACTTTATTAGTGATCATCAGTGATTTTGCAAAGTGGTAGTTACAATTTACATTCCCATCCTAGGGATTAACAGTTCCTATGGCTATCCATCTTCAACAGTATTTACTCATTAGTTTTCCTTTTAAATATCTTTGCCAACCTAGTGGTTGAAGAATGGTATGTCAGTGGCGTATTAATTTACATTTTTTATTACTAATGAGGCTGCACATTTTTAGTATGTTTATTGGCTGGTTGAATTTTCTATTTTAGAAATATTTGTCCATGTCTTTTGTGCATTTTCAATTGAGTTGCTCATCTTTCCCTTATTGGTTTGTGGCCACTCTTTATATGTTCTAGACACCAAGCCTTTGCCAATTTTATGTGCTGCAAATATTCTCTCTCGGTTTAATATGTCTTTCCACTTTTTTTAATGGTGCCAATTCCGTTGATACACTGAAATTCTCAATTGTAGTGTAGTTGAATTTATCAGGCTCTTCCTTTATGGCTTGCATGTTTTTGTATTTGGTTTAAAAAAAATAACCCATACTCTGGGGTTATAAAAATATTCTGCATATTTTATTCAGTTTTTTTTTAGAGTTTTTCCTCTCATCATTTAATTCCTTCATTCATATGGGAGTGATTCATATGTGAAGTATGGATAAAGGTGGTTTATTTTTTGTACGGTAACCATTTGTTCCAAGGTAATTTTTCAGGCTACCTTTCCCTCCTTTATCTGTCAGAGATCAAGTTCCTACACATGAATGACTGTTGCATTGGTCTGCTCGTATATCCCTATGTCAGTACCACATTATGTAATTATACCTTTATAATAAATCTTAACATCTGGTAGTGCTTAGTCCCCACACTTGTTCTCCTTCCTTTTTAAAAACTTCAAAAAATTGAACAAAGATACAGTGTGTGTGAGTATATAGCACAGTGAATTATCACCCTCTTGGCTATTCTCAAATACACATGTTTTAGAATAAGTTGGTCAAGTTCTATGCATGTACGTAAATACACAGACATACACACACACACAATGGGATTTTGACTGGAATTTTATTGACTCTATATCCATAAATCACTTTGATGAGAATTGTTACCTTTATGATGATGAGTCTTCCTATCTGTAATCATGATTTGTTATTCTTTTGGTTTGTTCTTCTTTAATATCTTCCAATACCATTTTACAGTGTTTCCCATAAACGTCTCACACATCTTTTGATAGTGGTATTTCTGGGTACCTGATATATTTTGTTGATATTGCAAATGGTATTTTAGTGTATTTTTTACCTATTGCTGGTATATGAAAGACAATTACATTTTGTTATCCAGAACCTACTCTAATAATTTATCAATAGACTTCAACTTTTTTATAACATAAACACATCTGCTAATCATGTCTTTTTATTAATAGGCATAGTTCATATTTGCCTTTTGGATATTTTTTTCA
This sequence comes from Delphinus delphis, assembly GCF_949987515.2. Taxonomy (NCBI): domain Eukaryota; kingdom Metazoa; phylum Chordata; class Mammalia; order Artiodactyla; family Delphinidae; genus Delphinus; species Delphinus delphis. The sequence goes on along the minus strand of NC_082693.1, from coordinate 88,558,748 downwards.
TCTCTTTATTTTCAATTTTCTTTCTGTTCAATAATACATAGCTTGAGTTTTAAAAAATTGTGTTTAACTATCTGTCTTTCCCCCAGGAGGTTTAGTTTATTTACCTAGACGGCTGTTACCAGTATGGTTGGTGTTATTTCTGCCATTTGATTTTGCGCTTCCTATTTGTCTCACATTTCTTTATTTCTCCTTTCTTACCATCTGTGGATTGATTATGAATTTTTATTTCTCATTCCACTTTTAACCTCTACTAGATTGAAAGTTACATAGTAAGAATCTTAACATGAATACTTAAAGTCTGAAATTAATATCTTCCCTCTTCTAAACAATGTGAGAGCTTTAGAATGCTTTATCTATAATCACCTCCTCCTGAACTATATGCCCGTTATTTAAAGTATGCTTGTTTATTTTGTTTTTGTTCTATTTTCATTCGTTACATGGTATTATTGATTTTCACCTGGTAGCTTTTTAAAATTTTATCTATAAATTGGCTCTTTTCTTTTCTCACTATTCTTTCTCACATTTCAGACTTTCCTTCTGGGATCATTTTCCTTCTTCCTGAAATATATCTTTTAAAATTTCCTGTAGTGAGTGTCTGCTACTAGTAAAATCTGTTTTGATTCTCTGAAAAAATGTCTTCATTTTGCCATTCTGAAGGATGTTTTCACTGGATCTATAATTCTAGGTGGACAGTTATTTCTTCTTGGCCCACCAAGGATGTTATTCCACTCTCTTAGGGCTTACATTGTTTCTGTTGATAAGTCAGCTGTCAGTCATTTTTCATTTGTATACCGTTTACTTGGTTCATTTTCAAATATGCCAGGTCATTTTTTGACAGTTTTCTTGTTCTTTGTTGTACTTTTTATAGTCTGTGTAGTTGTCTCTTCATGTATAACAAATTGCAGTAAAACTTAGTAAGTTCAAACAAGTCACTTTATTAGGTCTTGCAGTTTCTGTTGGACAGAAATTCAGGAATGGCTCAGCTATTCTATTCTCTTTTGGCAGCTCTCATGCAGTTGCCGTCATATGTCAGCTTGGGCTGGATAATTGACTTTTTTAACATAAAAATGATATTGTGTTATGGTTGTTTGTATTTTGGTTTGGGTTTTTTTTTTCAGCTTTATTGAGATATGATTGATAACATTGTAGAAGTTTAAGGTCTACACCATGTTGATTTGATACACTTATATATTGCAAAAAGTTTAAGGTCTACACCATGTTGATTTGATACACTTATATATTGCAAAAAGTTTAAGGTCTACACCATGTTGATTTGATACACTTATATATTGCAAAATGATCACCACCATAGTGTTAGGAAATACCTCCATTATGTCACATCATTACGATTTCTTTTTGTGGTAGTGAGAACATTTAAGATCTATTCTCTAAGCAACTCTCAAGTATATAATACGGTACTATTAACTATAATCACCATGCTGTACATTAGTTCCTCAGAACTTATTCCTCTTATAACTGGAAGTTTGTACCCTTTGACCAACATCTCCCCTTTTCCCCACCTTCCAGCTCCTGGTAACCACATTCTACTCTCTGTTTCTATGAGTTTGGCTTTTACAGATTCCACATATAAGTGAGATCACACAGCATTTATCTTTCTCTTTCTGACTTATGTCATTTAGCATAATGCCCTCAAGGTCCATCTATATTGTCCCAAATGGCAAGATTTCCCTCTTTTTATGGCTCAATAATAGTACACTGTGTGTGTGTGTGTGTGTGATGGCGGGGATGACATTTTCCTTATCCATTCATCCACAGCTGTACACTTAGGTTTTTTTCCATGTCTTGGCTATTTTGAATAGTGCTACAATGAATATGGGAATGCAGATATCTCTTTGAGATCCTGTTTTCAATTCTTTTGGATATATACCAAGAAGTGGGATTGCTGGATCATATGATAGCTCTGTTGTTAATTTTTTGAGGAACCTCCGTATTGTTTTCCACAGTGGCTGCACCAATTTACATTCCCACCAACAGTGCACAAGAGTTCCCATTTCTCTACATTCTTGCTAAAACTTATTAACGCTTATCTTTTTGATGATAGCCATTCTAATAGGTAGGAGGTGGTATCTCATTGTGGTTTTCATTTGCATTTCCCTGATGATTTGTGATGATAATGTACTTTTTGTATACCTTTTATATCTTTGGAAAAATGTCTTTTCAGTCCTCTGCCCATTTTTGTTTGTTTGTTTTTGTTTTTGTTGGGTTTTTTTTGCGGTACGCGGGCCTCTCACTGCTGCGGCCTCTCCCGTTGCGGAGCACGGGCTCTGGACGCGCAGGCTCAGCGGCCATGGCTCACGGGCCCAGCCGCTCTGCGGCATGTGGGATCTTCCCGGACCGGGGCACGAACCCGTGTCCCCTGCATCGGCAGGCGGACCCCCAGCCACTGCGCCACCAGGGAAGCCCCTCTGCCCATTTTTTAATCAGACTGTTTGGTTTTTTGCTATTGAACTGTAAGAGTTCTTTATATATTTTGGACATTAACCCCTTATCACATATATGATTTGCAAATATTTTCTCCGATTTCATAAGTTGCGTTTTCATTTTGTTGATTGTTTCTTTCACTGTGCAGAAGCTTTTTAGCTTGAAACTCCCACTCATTAATTTTTGCTTTTGTTTCCTGTGTTTTTGTTGTCGTATCCTAAATATCTTTGCCAAGATCAGTGTCAAAGGGCTTTTTTCCCTCTTTTCTTCTAGGTGTTTTATAGTTTCACTTCTTATATTTAAGGCCTTAATCCATTTTGAATGAATTTTTGTGACTGGTGTTAAGATAGGGGTCTAATTTCATTCTCCTACATGTGGTTATCCAATTTTTCCAACACCATTTATTGAAGAGACTGGATAATTGATTTAAGATACACTTACATAGCTGGCAAGTTGGTGACTGCTGTAGGCCAGGGGCTTTATTTTCCCTCCTTGGGGGCTCTCCACAGTACATCTTGAGAATCCTCATGACATGGAGACTGACCTCTCTCAAAGAGAGTAAACGAGAGAGAGAGAAAGAATATGAATGAACCAGGCAGATAGAGGAGGATAATGAACCAGCAGAGGTTGTATCCTTTTTATCACCTGAATTCAGGAGTCATATAGCGTCACATGTGTCACATTCTATTCATCAGAAATGTCACTGAAATGAATCATTCAATAGGAGGGAGATTAGACTCTACCTTTTTATGCAAAAAGAATGAAAGAATTTGGGAATATATTTTAAAACCACCACGTAATTCTTGTTATTTCTTTTAAATATATTAAACAGATCTGCCTTGTGTTCTATATATATTAATTCCAATGATCAGTCTTTTGGGGTCAAATTCATTGTTACTTCTGCAGGGTTTGTTTCCTGATAGATTTTGTGATCGTGTGTGTGTGTGTGTGTGTGTGTGTGTGTGTGTGTGTGTGAGTGAGTTCATGTTCCTTGAATATTTATCTGTGGGAATTGAGGCCAGGTTCTAAAATACAGTCCTCTAGAAAGAATTTGTATTTGCTTCTTTATTTTTTATTTTTATTATTTTTGGCTGCATTGGGTCTTTGTTGTGGCATGCGGGATCTTCACTGCAGCATGCGGGATCTTTCTCTTGCAGCACACGGGCTCTTCGTTGCGGCACATGCGCTTCTCTCTAGTTGTGGCACGCGGGTCTTCTCTCTCTAGTTGCGGCACTTGGGCTGCAGAGCACGTGGGATCTGTGGTTTGTGGCTCGCGAGCTCTCTGGTTGAGGCATGCGGTCTCGGTAGATGTGGCGCATGGGTTTAGTTGCCCTTTGGCATGTGGGATCTTAGTTCCTTGACCAGGGATGGAACCTGCGTCCCCTGCATTGGAAGGCGGATTCTTTACCACTGGACCACCCGGGAAGTCCCTGTGTTTGCTTATGCCAAGAAACAAGTTTCACAGTGGCTCTCAGACCAGAAAGGTAGCTATGAATTCTGACCCCCAAACTACCCGAGGGTGAGCCTAGAGTTAAGAATTCCCAGTAGAGACCTCTTTATCATTGTCTTTCACCCAGACCTAAAACCAAGACAAGTTTCTTACCCTCTTCTTCTACAGGGCCAGCTTTCTACCACTTCACCTACCAAGGGTATGACTTTTGGGGGATTCTGGGTTCGTGCTTTGTTCTCCAGGCTGCTTTTGTACAGTGCTAGTCTCCTGTTCCTGCGTTTGGCTCATTTAAATCAATGCTTCATGACGCTAGTGATGGGCAAGCTCCCCAGCTTATGTACTGCCTTCACTTTGGTTCCCTCTCTGGGTTTGTGCTTTCTTACCGGTTTTCCTTAATGATTCTGAGGAATTACCTTATTTTCTTGCCTACTCCTTTTTTCTTATACATACATTATATGTATGTATAAATTCACACGTGCATTTATACATATAGATAATCCTTTCTTTTTTTAATCCAGCATTTTTAGATGTTCTCTACCAGGGTTTTATTTTATTCTTCAGGATATATTCCCTTCCATAGGGTCAGATACTCATGGACCTAAGATGCACTTTAAAAATACAAATTCCCTGGCCCAACCCAGACTTAGCAAGTTAGAATCTTCTGAGATGGGGCCAAGTACATATAGTTTTTTAAAAAACCTCCCTAGAGGATCCTGATGTCTGCCACTGCCAAGAGATCATTATTATAGTGAAGACATGGTGCAGAAGCAACAGAACTGCAGCAGGAGAGCTAAGTTTGGCCAAGAAAGTTGAGGAAGGTTTTATAGAGGAGGAAATTGCCTTTTTTTCCTAAACATTCCCTCTTATCTTCAAACTGCTGCAGTTAGCTTTATGGTATGTAAGCATCACTCCACATATCTGAACGCCCCTAGGGAATGTCCCAAGGCAGCTGTCTTCTCACTGTGTAGCAAGATCACGTGACTTAGCCTACCTTGTGGTGTAAGACTCCCCAGCACTTGCTAATGCCCATCCACACGTCTGCCCATCGCATGGGCTCAGAACCCCCAGTAGTCCAGCGTACAGAGCAAGAACCCACCTGCATTGCTCTCTGGTCCTACTGAGCGTATGGAGTAGGCTGTCTGAATTGACAGGTAGAGCATGAAAGAGAATTTCAACTGTATTGCCTGGGCAAGGGGGATTCCGCCTAGAAGATAACTCTCAGAAGGTCAGATCCCATTCTTACATTATCCCAAGCTGTACCAAATTTGCCCTATGATGTCAGTAGAGCTTTGCTTGACTTTCCTCTTCACTACCCTGTAAAGACTTTCACACCTAGTAGATTTAGTGGACCAAACCCTTAGATCCACTTTAAAAAGAGATACTAAACAATTCGAGAGGCTTCCATATCTGGAATCAGGAAGACCTAGTTTTGAATCCCAGCTCTATAGCTTACTAGCAGCATGACCACAGGCAAGGGACTTCAAATTTTCTGAGCCTCGCTTTCCATTTATGTTCAATGGAAGGTAATAATATCTATCTTCTAAGATGATCAGAAAACGTTAAGTGTCCTGCACAATGTCTACTGGGCACTTCTGTTTGTTATTTTTCCTTTTGCTCTTATGGTTCTTAAAAACCCTAAGGGATAAATAAGAAATTTTCATGTTCTTCTCCTGTTCAGCAAATTGGATGTGCACACAGCCCTGCATACAGGTCAAGACCAGCCTTCTGTCTCCACGAGCCGACCCTAGTTTACGGAAGTTTCCAGACTGCAAACATACAAGTCAGGGAGCTTCTCTCTGCCCAAGTCACATAAGTTGCACAAGTATGACTTGATCGAATATCCTGTTCCCAGTCCACATCTTTCTCTCTGGCCCCCTTTGGCTTCTCACTTCTCACCTGGAATGTTATTCCAAATCTACAGAAGGGGACCAGATGGCATGCTGAGCTCTCTCCGATCAGAGCTGCAGCTGCCCCCACGTACAAGCTCTTTCCAAAGATTCACCACGAGGAGCCTTACACCTAAGTTCCTGGGTCAGCATCTGCCAACAATTGCATAAATGGAGTGGAATTAGAATCTCTCGGGGGCTAAAAGGTTGCAGTTATAACAGGTTCTTCCATTCCTCTGATGCCTTTCATTCAATGACACCTCGGCGGAAAGTTAATTGAAATGGAAAACATCAAGCACAAAGGCAAAAAGGACTTTATAGGTTGTTCAGGATTAGTCTACACTTTGATTTAGGCATAGATGCAAAAGTCACAGGCAAACCAAAAACTTTATGTTTGAAAACTGTTAAGACGGTGATATTTCCAAAACCTTCCTTTCTCTAAGAAAGATTCAAAATACCCCAAATGGGGATATTGATTCAGCAAATAAGGCAGGTCAGGGTTCTTAGGTCATATGGGAGATTTTTTGGTACAGACGGATTAGCGATTATGTCTGTGTCTTAAGCAGCTATGGAATAATTGACAGCCCTAGAATCCTAGACAGTCAGAACTCAGTGGGGCCTTTGGGATGATTTTATGGAACTCTTTCACAAAAGTGGAGGTCAGGGTCTCAGAACAATTGGGCCTGGCCTAGAACTCAGGTCTCTCGTTGCTTATTTCTAGTACTGTCCGTAGTAATGGCTCAGATTATCACAAAGCTGGCCATAATATAAGAAGAAACTGTACAAACAGATCATCACTGTGTGATAGGAGAATTGCTCCAAATGAAGGTATTTCAGAGCCACAAGCTTTTTCTTTGAGTTAGAGTCTACTGATTAGAGTTATGTGGCACTTTTCTTACATAGCCTACGCCCATAATGTTATTTCCAATTCCAGTTACTTAAAGCAGAGTTCATATTTAAAGGCATTCCTCAAGCACTGGCATCCAGAATCCACCTAGATTCTTAACTACCTTTCTGAGTTGTCTAGTACAATAGCATTTTTTTTTTTTTAGCACTCACCCTCATCAAATCTTTTTCAAGAATTCAGTGTAGTTTTCAGAGAAACAACTGTCTTTTCACACTCGTAATTAATCCATTGACATCATATTGACTGAGCATACTTAATTGCAACAACAGGGACGGGTCCACGTGCTGGAGAGCTGCTTCTCGTGAACTTTGTTCTGCGTGCCACGTGCATTGGTCAGTGTAAAAACACACCTGGGAAAGAAGGGAAGGGTTGACAGCAGGCCCTCAACATACTGCAATCCAGTCCCTCCCTTTATGGACCCAGGAAAGAAAGAAAGGTGACCTGGCCATCTTATCAATGTACTAATGACGGACCTTCCCTCAGACACACTCTTAGTACTTTCTAGGAGAGAGTTCTTATCTGTGGATCACTTCTAGCAGCATGTATTGATACTAGGATTGGTATGATGTCTTAGTCTGTTTGGACTGTGGAAACAGACTACCATAGACTGGGTGACTTATAAACAACATATATTCATTCTCAGAGTCCTGGAGGCTGGGGAGTTCAAGCTCAAGGCGCCAACAGGTTTGGTGTCTGGTGAGGACCTGCATCCTGATTCGTGAATGGCCATCTTCTCGCTGTGTCCTCAGGTGGAGAAAGGGGCAGGGGATCTCTCTGGGGTCTCCTTTATAAGAACACTGATCCCATTCATGAGAGCTCCCTCCATGACCTAATCATCTGCTAAAGGCCCCACCTCCAAATAGCATCACATCGGGGATTAGGTTTTTTTTTTTTTTTTTTTTTTTTTTGCGGTACGCGGGCCTCTCACTGTTGTGGCCTCTCCCGTTGCGGAGCACAGGCTCCGGACGCGCAGGCTCAGCGGCCATGGCTCACGGGCCCAGCCGCTCCGCGGCATGTGGGATCTTCCCGGACCGGGGCACGAACCCGTGTCCCCTGCATCGACAGGCGGACTCTCAACCACTGCGCCACCAGGGAAGCCCGGGGATTAGGTTTTGACGTATGAATTTTGGGGGTACACGAATATTCAGTCTGTGGCATATGGTAAAGCAATCTCCTCAGTGGATTTGTGGGACGTGGCTCCATGGACAATAGCACATAAATGGTATGTGTCTGTTGGAATATAAAATAGGGATGTTTCGTGGCAACATGGCTCCCTTTAGTGTAAGTGATGGCAGAATACATAGCTCAGAGACCTCGTATGTTACATCTGGACATCTAGGGTTACATTTGGTAGAGGAAAAAAAGAAAGAGCACTTGCCAGTGCGGGGAGGAGTGGTGGCATGACACCGCCGTCCTGGCTTCTCTCTGCCTCTCTCATGCCTCGTGGTTACTTGACACTAGGAAGGACCTCTGATCCTTGCAGATCTGACCCTTTATGTCATTTCAGTTGCTTAATCCAGTGCACAGATTAAATGTACTTCCATGAAGAAAGCCTCTGATGTATGTTCAAAATGCCACGGGAAAAGGATAAAATGAGTGGTTTTCTCATTTTTCAGGTTTCTGAGAAAACTTTGAGAGAACCCAGACATGTAGTGGAAGCCAGAGGAAGTGAAATGGTCACAGGAACTGAAGGTCAGGACAGGGTTACTCCTGCATGAGTTTAGCTAGAACCAACGAAAAAAAACAGGATCCAGGGCTTCCCTGGTGGCGCAGTGGTTGAGAGTCCGCCTGCGCATGCAGGGGACACGGGTTCGTGCCCTGGTCTGGGAAGATCCCACATGCCGCAGCGCGGCTGGGCCCATGAGCCATGGCCGCTGAGCCTGCGCGTCCGGAGCCTGTGCTCCACAACGGGAGAGGCCACAACAGTGAGAGGCCCGCATACAGCAAAAAAAAAAAAAAAAAAACCAAACAGGATCCAGGAGAGAGAGACAGAGACAGAATGAGGAGGAATTGGCCACAGGCTGCTGGTCAGATGTGCTCCAAGTCAAGGTTCATGTGCAGGGCCTGGTCCCTTGGGGATATGGGTGAACCCTTCTCTCCTTGACTGTTAACTGACTCTCTGTACATCAGCTGTAGCTTCTAGACGCCACCCACCAGGATGGGGTCATTTCAGTTGCTCTCTGGGAGACTCGACTGAGCATATGGATTTGTCCACATTTGGAAGTCTGTGAAAGGACAGCATCTCAAAGTCTTAGCTCTAAGAGTCCCAAACCTTTATATGGTGACAGTGAAGTCAGCTGGTCCCTGGTCCCCTATTAGAAACCAGAGAATGGGAAACAGTTATCAAAAACTCATGGACAACAAGTCACAATCAGAGACCACGCAAGACGTTTAAACAAACAGGAATCTAACAGGCACTATGTTTGTAGAAACACTCTGTTTTATTTATTACTCATTTATAGCCTACTTTATTTTACAAAAGGTTTTAGGCAGCTTATAAGAAAAGTTACCATAATTTATGGACAAGCATCGTCATATCTGACTCTATTTTGAAAGTTGAAGTCTGAGCTTCTGGGCGGTCTACTTGGTCAGTTAGAGGATTCTTGCTCCAAAAGAATATATATCATTTATTTCCCGTGGACTCAGGTTAAACCTGTTGTTTAGTTTTGAAAGGAATTTCTCACCTGGGATTTCCCAAAAGGAATACTGACCTAGCACTGCGGCGGACAGTGTCCTCAAGAGCGCCCCTGCTATAAATGCAACAGAGAGTTTTGTTTTTTGTTTTTGTTTTTACATCTTTATTGGAGTATAATTGCTTTACAATGGCGTGCTAGTTTCTGCTTTATAACAAAGTGAATCAGTTATACATATACATATGTTCCCATATCTCTTCCCTCTGCGTCTCCCTCCCTCCCCCCGCATCCCACCCCTCTAGGTGGTCACAAAGCACCAAGCTGATCTCCCTGTGCCATGCGGCTGCTTCCCACCAGCTATCTACTTTACATTTGGTAGTGTATATATGTCCCTGCCACTCTCTCACTTTGTCACAGCTTACCCTTCCCTGCAAAAGAGAGTTTTACAAAGCACTTCTGTTCCATGTCCAGCCTCACGCTTTTCCCTGAGGGCACGGGACTTCAGCGCAGGCCTGGGCAGCGTGGCTCAGGCACACAGGACTCTGTGATTCTCCCACTGGCCTTCTCTCTGCTGGGCCTTTGGAAGACCTACAGAGCAGATTATCTAGGGTTAATTTTTGGTAGAGGAGAAAAGAAAAAGAGTATTTTGTAAACTATAATATAAATGAATTGAAACGGTCCTCATTTTGACCAAGAAAAGAGGATGAGCCATCTGCAAGGGAGTCCCGCTCGAGCTTCTAAACCTCTGGGCTGAGGGAACGTGTCATTTTTCTGCAGTTTTTGGTCTCTGCGTGAGTTGGGCGTCTTTCCCCTCCTTTGGTGGCTCTGAAATGTTATTCTGACATATCCACCATGCAGCCAGATGCCTTCCTGACCTATTCATTGTCAAGCAGCCCTGAGCCCTAAATAAGGAACAGATGTCATCCCAGGCCTGCTTTCATCCGCCACTCACTACAAAATCGGTGACCTTTTCCAGATCAAGCCTGAGACAACAGCTTCTTTGTGCAGCCAGCCCACCCGAGACAGGCCCGCCAGAGCCGTCCCTACAGTGCCTTTCCTGGAGGCCTCCTGTTCATCCCCAACTCTTTCTGCTTCCCCTGGCGTTCCTGTGAGCAAGGAGAATGTCCTTTCTCCTCAAATGTCAGCTCAGCTCTGCTTTCCCAACCCTGCCCCCCATCTTCTCTAGTGGAGGCTCCGCCCCCATCACTGTCCATCCCTTCGTCTACTTTACTTTCATGCTATCTCTTAGCACCACTCGGCATTCTATCATGTATCTGTTTGTGATCCAACTCCCCTACTAAAGCGAACATGCCAGTAGACAGGGACTTTGGGGTTTTGGCTTTGTTACGTTGCTGTTTATGACTCAGAACCCAGAACAGTGCCTGGCACATAATTGGTGCTTGGATGGATGGGCAAATTTAGATTGAAATGCAGTCTCTGGCTCCTTATGAAAAGCGACTGCTTCATGGTCATCACGCACACATGCATTCTCCCCTCTTGCTCTCCCCCACCGCTGCTCAAGCATCTCCATGACTTTACCAGACAACATTGTTTTGTCCCTTGAATCTGGAAGCCTCCCTTTAGTCTCTATCAGAAAGGATGTCGAAACTATTAAGAGGCGAGGTCTTGAGCATTGTTACCATCGGTGATTCAATGCCATGCCAGGAGAAGACGGTGAGCTGACTGTCGTGGGTATGTTGTCCTTGGCTTTGCTAAGAGAGGACTCTGTCCCAGGAGGGCAGCAATGAGCAGGCTGGTAGAGGGTGGCTTCACTAGCAGAACCCCCAGTGGTTCATGTGGCATGTTTGCTGCTCGGGTTTCGGGGGTGTTGGGTGAGAATAGTCTGTGTCAGGGCTTGAAGGAAGCCGGGGTCCGTCTACGCACCCAGTTCTAGCTGTTAGTTTCAGCAGCCTTCATTTCCAAGTTGATATGGAGTGGCTGAGAAGCGCAATTTTGTTAAGAAACAAGGGTTCTGGTCCATACTCATCTGTGTGATCTTGAGAATATCATTTCCCCCCGCTGCAACTCAGTTTCATCTATTATACCCTGAAAAGGTTGGACTAGATGATCAGTAAGGTTTTTGCCAGCTGTAATATTTTTAACTATATTAAGATCTCCTATTTGTATGGTGTTCAAATTTCCTTTTAAAGTTTGCCTGTTGTTACAATGCCTCCCTAACACATATTTCAGTCTGTTTGGTCATGTGCTTTGTTTCCTTGATGAAGCCGCAGCCTTTACAAAGGAGGCTGTCTTATCTATAGATTTGGCACCCAGAGTGTGGCAAAATGCCCAATACTGGTATGTTCAGTGAACAGCACAACCCAGCCCTTTCCTCTGCATTTGCTTACCTGTTGGTTGTGCAGTGAAACATCCCAAAGACAGGTAACTTGTGCAAAATTCATAAATCATCCATGCATAGGTTCTCAGAACCTGGTCGCCCTTGCATGCCGTCTCTGACACCTCTTAGATATAGAAACTTCTTTTAATCCCCTCTCTTCTCTTTCTCCTTTAACTTCATCCCAGTAAAACAACACTGAGGCTTTGGGGTCACACTTGGATCCCAGCTCCATCGTTTACTCCTTAGCTGTGCGAAACTGGGCTGGTTACCTTCCATCTTTGAGCTTCAGGTTTCGTAATTGTAAATGAGAATAATAATGCTAACTTTGCAGGAGCGTCTAGGACAGCACCTAAGAGGTACTAAATAATTTTAGTTGTTCCCTCCCGGGTTTAGTTCAAGACACCCCTTCCCCCCGAGCTTTCCCAGCCAAGCCTTGGCATTTGTTCTTCAGGCGTCTTAGTTTATGACATCTCTATTATTATCTGTCTTGGAACATCTGAACTGACTTCTGCAAGATGGACCATAGGATGCTAGCAGTCAAGGAGCTTCATGGCACCTACTGAAAGGTTTCCTCCTTTCTTAGCCCGGTGTCCTGAAAACAGCGGGTGCTCCATTCATGCTGCGTGATGGCAAACCATCTTCACACGTGCCCTTGGTTAGGTCACGAGCCCTTGCTCTGCTTTAGTTGTCTCATCATTCAAATGAAAAGTTTGGTCCAGAACATCCCCCAGGCCCTTGCAGCTTTGATATCCCGTGCCGTGATGCTGCGCCAGGTTTCTTACAAAAGTACAAAGGCCTCATCCTCCGTGCAGGACTTTCCCTCTACACAGAGGGGCCTTGCTAAACATGAGAGGCACAATCTTCTTGCATGAGCAGCTGGGGCTCAGCTTTCCTTCAGAAGTGGGCTGGCTTGGCCACTGGCCAGGGGGAAAGACTGGCGCTGGTTTCTCTCCTGGAAGAATATGCATCATGACACGTGTGTAGCAGGCATTGCCATCCAAAGTTGCTGAGAGGAAGAGATCTTGGTTTTTCGCTGAGGAAGTCAGTTACGGGTCTCACCATAGGTAGAGCATCTTGTGAAGGAGAGGTGGGGCAGCTGTAATTAAGTGGTGGTAAATATGAGCTTTGGGGTCAAGACTGCTTGCCTGCAAATTTCAGATCTAGAAAGATCTAATACAGTGACAGTCCAGAATCCCTACCTTTAGATCCCCATTGGCTTTTCTTGACACAGCCAGGTGGAGGCCAGGTGGAGGCCTTCTGCTGCGGGAAGGCAGGGCGGGTGGGGACATGCACGTCCTCTTTTAGGAAGACTCCTTTTCCGGCTTCTCTTCCTCCTTTGTTCAACAGCAGCTAAATACTGGGGGGGCGGGCAGGGAGCAGCCTTCCACCTTGGTCTTCTTCTCCATTAACCTCTCCTGTCCATGAGCTTATGTTTTTTAAATATCATTAAAGATCAAAATCTGTGGTTTGGAACTCAGGCGTAACTTAGGAAAAACAGAACTCTTGACCGCACACAAATTGTGCTACATCCGTACTTTGGAATACCACTCAGCACTGAAAAGAAATGTGATGATAATATATGTAACAACTCGGATGAATTTCAAAAACATTATGCTAAGTACAGGGAGTCCACGCAAAACTACATGCTCTGTGATCTGTGATTCTTTTGATGTGCAATTCCAGGAAAGGGTAAACTGTGGTGACAGGAGGAGATCAGGGGCCGCCTGGAGTGAGGTTCGGGGAAGTGGATTGGCTGCAAAAGGGCCACAGGAAAAACTTAGGCTGTTGGAATAGTTCTGTATCCTGATGCTGGTGATGGTTACGTGACTGTACACAAGTACCACAATTTGTCAAACTACACTTAAAATGGATGAATTTATTGAAGTTTATCGTTCTTCGATAAAGCTTAGGGAAAAAAGAATGACTCCATAATTTCTGGCCTAAGCCACTGAGCAGCTGGAGAGAGTGATCTGCTATTTCCTGACCTGCGTGACGCTGAGGGGAGAGCAGGTGCAGAGGCGAAAAAAATCAAGATTTCGATTTGGGATATTTAAGTCTGAGACGCCTATTAGATGTCCAGAGTAGAGGTGTCAGGTGGGCCGTTGAATTTATGATTCTGGAACTCAGTGTAGAGGTTAGACTGGAGACATAAAGTTTGAAGTTATCAGCCTACAGTTGGCATTTAAAGCAGTGGCCTGGAGTACATGGTGGAGGACACAGGGCAGGGATGGAGAACAGGAGAGCTCTGGGGGGTGAGGGGGTCCGGGGCGTGCCAGCACTTGTAGTGAGAATTCAACAGGATGAACTGTGTAAACATGTCATTGGCGTCTTGCAGTTACTCCTGCCGTGCTAAGGGGACATCACGTGGTTTCATAGAAACAGCCGTTTTCAAATGTGCAGTTCAGCGGCGTTTAGTTATTTACAGCATTACGCAGCTATCTCCTCTCTCTAGTTTCAAGACTTTTCATCACCACAGAAAAACACCGTGTACGCATCAGATAATCACTCCACGTCCCTCCCTCCGCCATCCCCTGCTCGTCACGCGTCTGCTTTCTGTCTTTGTGGGTTCGCCTATGCTGGATGTATCGTATCAGAGGAATCACATAATACATGACCTTGTGTGTCTGGCTGCTTTCATTGAGCATAATGTGCGTGAGGTTCATCCAAGTTGCAGCATGTGTCAGTGCTTCGTTCCTTTTTCTGGCTGAATACATTATTTTATCTTATTATTATTCCACGCCTTTTCCCACACCGACTCCAGAGCATGCATGAGTGAGTGTTCTTGCCTGAGAACTTTTCTCCTTCCATCCTTTCTGCCTGGGCTTTCCTTCCTCCTCGTCCCTGTGCTGATGGGAGTTGCACCGCCTTTTATTTTAGAGACGCGGTCTACGTGCTCCTCAGTGACGGACGCACACCCAGCAGCACCCCTTCTGCGTCCCCCAGGACACAGACAAGAATGGTTTCTTAGATCCCCTCTACCACCTCTTCCCTGGAGCCTGATTGGCTTCAAACACAGGCTAAATGGCTGTTTTTCCAACATGAACATTCAGCGAACAGATATAGAACCTCTAGACACTGTCCACAGTACGCTGAGCGCTGGGAGATCTGGGGTTACAAGAGCAGTGACGTCTACCCCCTTTCCCCACGCGACTCATCCTCTTACCAGATTGCGGGGGAGTAAGCATTCTCATTTCTGCCTCTTGGTCTGGCCCTCGACCCAAGCATGTCGCCTGCATGCAAGGGGATGCTTGTTGACCGTGATGTATGTCTCCAGCCCTTACCTCTCCCAGCACCTCTAGGCTTGTGTGTCTCTAATGTGATATTTCTAAAAGATTTCTAAAAGATTGGAAAAAAAAGTAAAACCCTTGGTTTTTAACTCGGCAAATCATGCACTAATGCATTCCCACACAGCAGCAAGAATTTTCTTTTCAGAACGTTCAGATCACGTTGGCCCCTCACTTACAGCACTGCCGTATTGCATCACCCAAAGGGGCACTGTTCCCATTGTCTTCTTTGCAAGTGGTGCTCTGGTGTTGTGCCTGAGACCCTTTACTTTCGCCCCCTGCTTGTCCTGCCTGGATAAACCCCCTTACTCTGGGCCCTGACCCACTTCAGCCTCATCTCTCTCACCATCAGCTTACCATCTTCTCCTTGGTCTGTGTGTCTCAGTCCCACTGGCCTTGAGTCCTTTGAGACGTGTGTTTTCCTCCCGACACCAACTAATTCTTCAGTTCTCTGAAGACACCACGTAGGTGTCCTACAGTTCATTTCAGTTCTGACACTACTACCCAGTGTTAGCACAGAACCCACAGGTTAAGGTCTCAGACCCACAAGACCACCTGTACTTCAGGCACCAGTCACAAGTATTGGGTCCCGGGGTTACCCATACTTCTGTCCAATTTGGCTACAAAGTTGGGGGTTTCCAAAACCCCCTCTCCTCAGGTAGGTTTGCTAATTTGCTAAAATGACTCACAGAACTTAGGGAAGAGCTTTATTTACTGTTACTCGTTTATTATAAAGGATGCAACTCAGGAACGGCCAAATGGAAGAGATGCGTAGGGCAAGGCATGGGGGGAGGAGCGTCCCCTCTGCGGGACCACCACCCTCCCAGAACCCCTGTGTGTTCACCGACTCAGAAGCTCTCAGCCTGTAGCCTGTTGTTTAGGGGTGTGTGTGGAGGTTCCAGCAGGCAGACGTGGGTGAATCATTGACCATTGGTGATTAACGCAGTCCCCACCCCACCTAATTCTCGCCCGGAGGTTGGGGAGTGGAGCTGAATATTCCAAGCTTCTAATCAGGGGTTGGCTTTTCTGGCAAGCAGCCCCCATCCTGAAGCTGTCTAGGGGCTTCCAAGGGTTTCCTCATTAGAACAAAAGATGTTCTTATCACTCAGGAAATTCCAAGGATTGTAGGAGCTCTGTGCCAGGAAGCAGGGACAAATACCAAATATCTTTCTGTGACACCACAGCCTTCATCTTGGTCAAGCTTCCCACTGCAAGGTTTTAACAATCACTGTTCGCCTTGCCGTGACACTCTAACCATCTCCCTTCAGATCTTGATTTAATCCTGATTTCTTCAGGTAACCTCCTGGCTGACGTCTCCTCTTTCAGACCCGGTGCATTACTCTGGAGCTCTCCCTCCCAGTTCTTTCAGAGTCACAGTTCCACATTTGTTGGTGTGATTGTCTAGTGACCTTGCCCTATGGGATGGCTGAATTGTGTGTCCCAAAAAGTTCATCTGTTGAAGTCCTAACCTCCAGTGTCTCAGAATGTGACTGTATTTGGACTTAGGGTCTTTAGAGAGGTCATTAGGTAAAATGAGGTCATTAGGATGGGCCCTGACCTGATATGATTAGTGTTCTTATAAGAAGAGGAGATGAGGACACAGACACACAGAGGAATGACCACGTGAGGACCCAGAGAGATGACCATTTACAGGTACAGGAGAGAGACCTCAGAAGAAACAACTTTCCAGAACCTTGATCTCAAACTTCTAGCCTCCAGAACTGTGAGAAAATAAATAGCTGCTGTTTAAGCTACCCAGTCTGTGGTACTTTGTTACAGCATCCCTAACAAACTGATACACACTACAAGGATGTTAGGTCCACCGAGGGCAGGGAGCATCTCAGGGTTTACCCATCATTGCATCCCCGAAGCCCAGCACGGTGTTTGGCTTTATACGTATTCAGTAACTATTTGGTGAATGGATGAATGACCTATCTCAAGGTGATGACAGACATCTTTGAAATATGGACGTCTCATAAACCCTGTACTGTGTGGTTCCAGGCCAATGTTCCCGTATCCTTTCAGTATCTCTGTTTTGAATTTCCTGCCTGTCTTTCCTCCCTGAAGGAGCATTACTTCATCTCGATAATCTGCCCAAAGACCAGCCTTGAGAATATAGAGAGATTTTGTGCTCAAGCTTCCTGAGTGCTTCTTAGCCACGCAGGGGCCTCTCCTGGTAACTCCCACCTTCCAGGCTGTGTTTCAGACTGTAAAGTTTGCTCAGTATCTGGCTTCTGCATAAGTAGAGTATCAATGAGTAATAATACTGTAATCTCAGAAATGCTATTGGGGAAAAAAAATTAAGTAATAGCTACATAAGACCCAGAAAGGCTTGGTAATGATGATAATACTTAAAGTTGAATGGTAGTTTACAGTTTACAGCCTTTCATTTCACTCTAAAAACAACCTTATGATGGCATGATGGTGAATTTTATCATCATCCCTTTTATAAAATGAAAATAATAAAACAATAATAAAAAATAAAGTTCAAAAATGGAGTAGTTTGGGCTTCCCTGGTGACGCAGTGGTTGAGAGTCCACCTGCCGATGCAGGGGACACGGATCCGTGCCCCAGTCCAGGAAGATCCCACGTGCCGCGGAGCGGCTGGGCCCGTGAGCCATGGCCACTGAGCGTGCGCGTCTGGAGCCTGTGCTCCGCAAGGGGAGAGGCCACGACAGTGAGAGGCCCGCGTACCGCAAAAAAAAAAAAAAAAAAGGAGTAGTTTGGGCCCAGGTTGCAGTTAATAATTGGAAAAGCCAGAACTTAAATATTGCCCTTTGAATCCTGCAAGCAAGTGCTTTTTCTGCAACCCCAGTGGGAAAAGTGAGAGGATTGCTCCTAGGCACTATTATTAGTGATTCAAGGAGTGTCTGTGAATGAAAGATCTGAAAGATACCAACCAATTGTGCTTTTAAAAAGAGACCGACCCAAGAAGTCCATGGATGGCCCTGGTAGCTGGATGCAGGCCAGCTCTGCTCCGCGAGCTGAGGCCTCATCTGAGCGGTGACGGCAGCCGACCGTCCTGGGAGTCTGTGTGATAAAAGCAGCCTTGGAAGAGAGCCCAGCGGCTGGCTCCGCATCCCTTTTTCATTTTTCCCATTTCCAAAGACCAAAGATCACGGAAGGAAGAAGAGAGAAATCATTATTTGAGGCTGAGCAGGAGTTTTTAAACTGTACATTAAGTTAATGCGGGCCCTCTTGGGGCTGACTTGGGGGATAGGGAAGCTTGGTATTGCATCTCAGCAGATGGAATATCGTTCTCTGGACCTTTATTGGATGGCAGGCTCTTTTCTGAGTCTCAGGCCTGCCTTTTCCGTTCTTCCTCGATGTCCCTGGGTAGGACGTGCTCTCAGCTCAGCGCCCTGGTATTAATGCTGAAGGAAATTAGACTCAGAGGCCCCGATGGGATCCAGAGGGCTCTGCAGAGTCCTAGACCCCTGCCTGCAGCCCCAGGGGGCACCACGGGCAGGAACGGGAGGGCTAGACACCTTGACCAGCCTTTCCACCCATCCTCTCTAGGTCCTTTGGAGCTTTGCCCACAGCTGTGTCAGCTGCAGCCCTTCCCCTGGGGAGAGGAATGCCTTGCAGATTGTTCCTAACCATGAATTTAGGTGTAAAACATAGACTTTTGCAACACAGAGACCGGAACACAAGCCCCCGCTCTGTGGTCCTTAGTCACATGTCCTTGACACGTGACTTTCCCCTCTCTTAGCCTCAGTTTCCCTTTCGAAAGATGAGATGAGCACCGTGCCCACTTCACTGGGGTTGTTGTAGGGCACTCTGAGATGATGCAAGACAAACATGTATCCCGGTGCCTGGGCAAAGTGCTCACCGAGCAGGGGCTGCCCTGAGAAGAACAGCCTCCCCTCGCGGGGCAGCCACGCGCACACACGCAGCACAAGTGCGAGAACATGTGTGGGGACAGCCCAGCACAAGGAGGATGTTGAGAAAGGCGTTGCTAGCCCGAATAAAGAGATCTCATGGTCATGTTGGAAGGGAGCTTTGAGGTCATCAAATCTTGTGTTTCTGCTCAGTGCAGGTAATCCGCCTACAGCATGCCTGCCGGGTGACCTCCCGCTCCCAAAGGTCCCCAGACCTACTTTGCATCAGAATTCCTGCAGCTGTCCTTTGCAGAGAGACCCCCTGGCCTCACCCTGAGAGAATCTGCTTCTGTAAGAGTCCAGTGGGGTGTGCAGAGAGCAGCCAAACCATTCGAGAAGCTTTTTGCAGAGATCATGCAGTCCCGAAGGCAGTGTTTCCTTTACTGCTGTGTCTCCAGCAGTTGGTACAGGGCCCAGTGCACAGCAGGGACGTGGTGAATACCTGCTGGATGGGGGTGGAATCACGCAGCCTCGGAAGCCGTGCCCGGGAGCTTCTCCCTGGAAATGCAGCTGACTTCTGTCTGGGTGAACTCCAGTGATACTTAACGGTCTTGCTTACAAGAAGCAAAATCTATCTTCCTTCAATCTTAACTCATGCAGCCTATTTCTACCTTCTAGAGTGAAACTGATTCTAATTCCTCTTAGAAGGGATTATCCCTCAGCTATAGAGGTCAGTAAGGGTGAAGTATTTTTCTCCAGATGAAATCAGGGTTGGCTGAACAAGGTATAAACTGGAGCCGGGGGTGCTTCGTCAAGCAGCCCCAAGGAAACAAAATGATGGGCGACAGGACCTTTTTAACTAGAGCACATGGATTCCATCTCAAGGACATGCAACATAAACATGGGGCACATAAACCTGGTTCAGGGTCCCCATGCAGCCCCGTGAAATAGAAACCTTTACCATTTTACAGAGGAGGAAGCTGAGGAACTAAGAATTTGCCCAGGATTACCATTCAAGCGTAGAAGAGCTAGAAATTTGAACCAGATGAGAATTATATTAAAGTTTAAGGGAAGAAGAGGAGGCCAAGTTGGAGAAGCTTAAGCATAGAAAAAAAAAAAAAAAACAGGGAACGTAGAGTCGGTGGTGGAGTCCTATATCTTGCGTTGGCGGCGTGTTTCTAAACACCTCCATCCCCTTCTCTGGGCTTCATCTGTCAAACTAGGCAGTTCCAGAGGAATTATTAAGCCCTCTGCAGCTCATGTGAACCTCTGTGTTCCCAGAGTGCATTTAGCTACAACCAAACGGAAGAAGTCAGAACTGTGAAACCTGCAAGTTCCGAAACAGTCCTTTTCAACCCTTTCAGGCCTGTTGAAATACCCTTTTGTGTCCCATCTTCTCGGGAGATGTTTTATTGTTCTACACCCACTAGCCGGGGGCACCTATGGCTGTGAAGCGGTTCTTTCAGATGTTTAGTAAATGGCAATGTGATACTCTTACGTTTTCCTTATTACAGCCATGCTGTACTCAGACATGCATGGAGGAATGGTACTATTAGAGGCTTTTCTGTTCTAAAATAGCTTAGTCGAATACACATGAGGTTGGAAGGGCATTGTTTTCCCTGCTGATACTCAGGGCAGCCCCTGGTGATAACATTTTAATATTCCCCTCCTGCTATAAGCACAGCTGGTTGGATGTGCAGCAGTGGTTGGCAGACTCCCCCTGTGCACCCAGGAGCTTTCCTGGGGGTGGGAAAAAGGTAGCACCGGAAGCAGCCATCATCGGGGCCAGAGCTACCTGCTCCTGCTGTTCACCTGGAGAGGCTATAACTGGTGCACAGCCACTTCCACGCCATTCACATGGAGCTCACCAGTTCTGGATGGTCTAGGTTTGTGGGTTGTAGATAATATTTATTTTCCATTTCTTCATTCGTTCATCAGCCCGCCGTTCATCCACACTGTACTAGGCCTCAGGAGCTTACATTTCTCACTCAAGGAAGCAAAGTCATTAAATTTGTACTTTTAAAATATTTCTGCGGCTGAGTAAAGCAAAATAGAATGGGAAGGGGCACCGCTGAGGGAAAGGTGATCGAGGATGAATCTGCTAAGGTATCAGGGAAAGAGAGATGATGAGGACAGAGCAAGGGAGGGGATGAGGCTGAAAAATAATAGATAAAATCTGGAGGAGTCGGTTATGGCAATGATGTGAGGGGTGAGGAGAGGGGGGTGTCAAGCTCGATTCAAAGGTCCTGGCTTCAGTGACAAGTGAAACCTTGATGCTACTAACCGCAAAAAGGCAGGAGTCAGACATTATTTAGGAAGAGAAAAGTGTGCATTTGATTTTGATCAGTTTGAGTTGAAGGTCGCTGTGAAAGAGCCAGATGAAGATAGTTGGATGTAAGAGTAAGAAGCTCTGGAAAGTAGTCCGATACGGAGATGGGTGACATCTTCCCCTCAGTGGTATTTGTTTTTGTTCTTGTTTTTCTGTGGTACGCGGGCCTCTCACTGTTGCGGCCTCTCCCGTTGCGGAGCACAGGCTCCGGACGCGCAGGCTCAGCGGCCATGGCCCACGGGCCCAGCCGCTCCGCGGCATGTGGGATCTTCCCAGACCAGGGCACGAACCCGTGTCCCCAGCATCGGCAGGCAGACTGTCAACCACTGCGCCACCAGGGAAGCCCCCCTTAGTGGTATTTGAAGCTGTTGAGTTAGATTCCATCATCCAAGGATACGACGTAGAGCAAAAAGAGGGGGCAAGGATGGGAGTTGGGGAGCCCAGCATTCAGGGGAGACAGAGGGAGGGGACCCCCATGAAGGAGGTGGGGAAGGAATGTCCAGAGGGAAGAAAACAGCTAGGAGACTAGTGTCACAGAAGCTAAAGGCTTCGAAAAGTTTCAGCGGGGCTGGGGAAGGGCCAGCAGCGTGGCAGCTGGGGGAGCAGCTGGCTGAATTTCGCAGAGCCCAGCCTATGCAGCTAGGGTCAGTGCTTGAGTCGGAAAACTTAGACTTTCTGAACAATGACCATCACAATAGGGAAAAAGGGAGATGCCTTTAGTTGAGCATCTAACCACGAACCAGGCACTTTACGGTACTATCTTATTTATCAATACATCCATTCTTAGAGGCAGGGGGTGGGGATTCTGTTCTTGCCCTTTTACTGATAAGGAAATTGAGGCTCAGAGAAGTTATGCCTTGGTCAAGCCATACAGAACTGGAGCTTGAACTCTGTTTTGCCTGGTTGTAAAACCCTTTGTCTTTCTAATTTATACCTGGTGGGCAAATGCCCCGCCTACCCTGTCCACATTCAGTGTGCCACGTGGAAGCGTCACCAATCCCTGCTTCCCTGGGGCCTCACCTCCTGAATGGCAGCAGCCCTGCCTGGAGCCAAAAGCTGCGGAAGGAGGGAACCAGGGGAGTTCCCGGTCTGGAGCCATCCGTCTGCTGGCTGGTGACACCGACACCGGGGCCCCAGCAGAATAGCAAGCTTGTTCGCTCTTGTCTGGCTGTTAGTGGTGATGTATGAATAAGCAAAGAAGACAGCTTCATTTTCATAAGTTAACTTGTGCCGAGAGTAAGGAAGACGGGAAACAGTGCACTTAATCATAACCACAGGGCCAGCGCAGAAAACAATGACAGAGCCTTTTCTGTTCATCACAGTGTTTTATTATAATAACTCCTATTATAGAGGAGACAGGGGGTGTGGAATGCTGAGGGCGGCAGCACACCAGCATCCCGCGTCATCTCCCCAAGAGGAATCCTTGGGGTTGTACGTCTTCATGGGATAGCAAGCCCAGGATGGGTTTGCATCATCAAGATTAAGGCTTTAGACTTTGACCTCTGGAGACGAGGCTGTAGTTGCCACCTGGCTGGTGAGCTGGGATTGCCAGAGCTGTGAAAATAAGCTGTCTCATATGTGCTGTCACCGGGGACCTGAGGACAGCTATGCCCAGAACAGTGTTCCAGGACAGCAGTGCTACCCGAAAAGCTTTGGGGGAAGCCTGGGAGCTTGGAGGTCTGTGTGGAAGGGGCAGGTGTGGCCTGCAGTGTGGCAGGGACTGCAGGAGACAGGAAACGGGCATCACCCACTCTCCCCATAGAATCCACTATTCCCTGCGCTCCATTCCTCCTACGTATCAGCGTTTCTGTCATTGCATGTACCGCGCTGCTTCATAATTGTTTACCTGTCTCCTTCCAACTGCCTCTAGGGTGCAGACTGTGTTTTATCTGTCTTTGATTCCTTAGTATTTTGTGTGGTATCTGACACAAAGCAAACCCTCAATCAACATCAAACTGAACGAAAGTGTAGGTAGGGTAAGGATTGTGTCAGCTAAGGAAGGGAGGGAACAGCTAAGACCGAAGACGCCGAACCCAGGCCAATGGGGCAGAATATTGGGCCAGGGAATTCTGGGTATGATGACAAGAGTAGATACCTACTGAACATTTTACTATTTTCTGGGCATTGTTAGTGGTGATGTTTGAATAAGCAAAGAACACAGCTTCATTTTCACAAATTAACTTGTGCCTAGAGAAAGAAAATGTTCAATTCTGAGGTGTGTACTTTTGTCAATGCCATGTTATAAATGAATGAAGAAACAGGCACAGAGAGGTTAAGTAATTTGTCTAAAGTCACACAGCTAGCACCTGGGTGAGGAGCCAGGATTGGAAACCAGGCAGTCTGGCTCTGCCATACACTTTCTTCACCACTTTACTGTGCTCAAGAAGTGTAACACGAGGCGGCCACTGAATTCTGCTGGTTGATGCGCTAGATTTAGACACCACGTGAGTTTTATTGTTTGCTAGGGGCCGTGCAAGGGAACTCACTGATAACCAAAGCCAGGACAGAGCTCCCAGACCCTGATCAATAATTCTCAGATTTTAGTGTGCATCCGGATTACCTGGGGGATTTTTTTTAATGCAGGTTACTAGACCCAGTGGCCAGAGTTCTTATTTAGAAGTGTTATGTGATGAGGGAATTAGTATGTGATATTACTCCCATACTCCCAGATCCTGAGAGATAAGACAAAGGAGAGCAAAATGTCACCTTATTTTGCTGATAAAAGTGAAATTGGAGGTTTTGACTTAGATGTGCGTCTACGGTGGATATTCATAATACCAACCCCGGAGCTGGAATCGCCCACCCTGTCACAGGAAGCGTGGGGCGACTGCAGCCTCATCCGGAGGGGACCTGCCCTGTACAACTGATCCAAGGTGGAGCTCTGCTGGCACACTGGCTCCTAGGAGGAAGATGAAGGAATAGCTAGGCCACCTGAGCTCGGTTCTCTCTGAAACTCACCAGGTCAGGTAGCTCCTTCCCTGCCCTTGGGGAAGAGGAAGGATTGGGGTAAGAAGCCGGGAAATCCCTCCTTCACAAAACGAAAGATGTAGAGGGAAGCAGCCTTCCGGTCACAGTTAACTTCACAGTTGAGGCCTGGGAATCTGCACTCTTAACAAGAAGCCCAGGTGTTTATGTAGCAGTTGGTCCTCAGACCACACTTAAAGAAACAAACTTCTAGAAGGAATTGTTGTGCTAGAGGGCCTTCAAAAAGAAAACCATTTGGATGGGCTCACTGTCTTTCAGAAGCTGACCGATGAGCTTGAATGATGATATTTAAGAAGAGCTATTACTTATATAGTTTTTAATATGTCCCAGCCTCTGTGGTTAGCCCTTAACACATATGAAGTCATTTAAACATGTGAAGTCACAGCAGTTAGATACTGGGGCACAGAGAGGTTAAGTAATTTCTTCAAGGCTACACAGCTAAAAAGTGGCAGAGCTAGAAATAGGAACCAGGCAGCCTGGCCCCAGCCTTCCCCTCTGGCTACACGGCCGCACGTGGTTTCCGGTCCACGGACACAGACCTCTGCAGGGGTGAAGGCAGTTAGCCCAGGGTATTCACAAGCCCACTTGCAAAGCCCAGCTGTCGCTTTAATCATCGACAAAGCAGCTAATGAATTCATCTAAAAAAGCAAAATGAAATCTTAGTAGCTGTTTATTATTTTGCATTCTCAACCAGTGGATATTAAAATTACAGCTATCATGTTGCTAATTAAGGATTTTGTTTTCTTAACCTTAAAGAGGACGGGCATATGTGAAAGGGCCGCTTGCCACCATCAAAGGATATGCAGCCCAGGTGCAAAGTGACAGAAGGAGAATTTGGATGTTATCCTTTGAGATAACATGGCTTAAGGTTAACCACGCAAACTGCTCCTTCTCTGAAGATGAAGCCCTTGAGTTGAAGGCTCCAGTAGAGCAACCCATATAAAAGATGCTTTCAGGTGCTGCCACCCCATCTTTGCAGTTTTCCATGCAACTGAGGAAGACGCCAGAGTTCCCAGAGCTGAGTGAGAGAATATGTTGATGTTGGCGAGTGGGGAGAGGATGAAATGCTTTGCAACCTCAGAAATGTGGGGACACTAATACAGTAACGTAAGTGGTCTCCATTCAGGAGAGGTTTACGCACCAGATGTCATTTATTTAGCAGACATTTATTCATGCCTATTAGTGTGTTAGATATTATGCACTCCTTGCCCTTGGACAAATGGAGAGGTGGACATTTACAGATGAGGCGTGAGTGCTTGAACATCACCCATTCTGTCCTTGACAGGACATAAGTCAGCTGATGGCAAAAATAACGGGAGGAAGCGCTAAGTCGAGATGTCCCCCATCTAATGCGGGAATTCACAGGCTGCTTCTTGCCAGAGATGGGCCTGAAAGGATTACTGGTAGGGAGTGGCAGGGGGCAAGGCTGGCGAGAGCTGTACGAGCAAGACGTGGAGATGAGGACACAAGCAGTAAAGCTATGCATTTTCGTGTGGCTGTTAGGAAAATTCATCTGAAGAGTAGGTCGAGGCAGAATACAATTCACGGCATGTCCGAAAGTGGAATTTGGACTTTCAGATAGCTGAAGATTAGCTCTCCTGAAATTCAGATGGCCACCCTAAACTCAGTGAAACGTCATTCCCCTTTATCGGTTCTGAGCACATGACACCCCTCTTTCATCATGCCAAAAAAAACCATGGTGACGCCAACCAGGGGTCATTAGTAATAACGAACCAGCTACCCCAAGGACCCCACATGCCCTTTGAGTCCCAGCCTCGGAGTGAGGTTATTAAACAGGCTCTCCAACAAGGTTACAGCATCAGGACTCGGCACACAGCTTGCTCGGCTGAGGGCACCGCGCCTTTCAGATCTGTTGTGCACGAACGTCCCAAGCTTGTTGCATGTGGAATTGATTAGCTCTTGCACTTTCTGAATTGGTGACCTGTTTTTCTGAGGGATTCTACACGTTTTGGTTGTGATTATATACAATGACACAGTGGGTGGTAGTGTTTTTCCTATGCCGCTAATTTATGTATTTGTGCTGGGGCAGTGATTTAGATGGGAGCTCGATAAATTGATCAAATAAATTACACCAAACCCACACACCATCATTTCAGGGAGCTGTCATCACACCAAAGAGGTTCTATGTCGCCCAGCGTGGTATTCCAGGAGAACCGTCGTGTTTTCTTCACGGGCTGCTAGGCTTTCATTTGGTCAGAAAGAGCTTTATTTCTCAGACAATATAAGGATTTTAGCTCCAGAAGACATCAGTTAGCTGTGGAAGACAGTGCCCATTAGTCCTGTGGCCTTTAGCAAGTTACTTACATTTCTGAGTCTCAGTATCTCATCCTATAAAATGTGGACTTATAATTTCTGCCTCAAATGTTTGTTGTAAAGGGAAGCAGTGATGCAGAGACAGTGGAAAGAATCTGGATGTCAGATAACTATAGATTCATATCCTGGCTCCAGGATACGCAAGTTATACAAATCACGGTCCTCAGTGCTCCTAGTTTGTAAAGTGCTGTTGATAGTAGTTGCAAGGGAATACCTTCTGCACGTGGCATGATAGGGTTGTCTAATAGAAGATAGTTGATTCTGATGGCTGCCTGCCCCACCTAGAAGACCTGAGTCCGGAAACATTAACACTCTAAGAAATTGGGGTGAGTGGAGGACTCACCTGAGGTGTTAAAGCTGCTAAGAAATTGATTGAGAGACCTGACTCGCCTTTGATGTTGGCCTCAGTACAGTAGAGGGCGAGGCCCACGTCAAAGCCGAGCTCTGGGGACAGAGAAGCAATTGTTCCTCTAGAAAACACGCCTGCCTTGACGTGATGCTTGTTGACAAAAGACAAAGTGGATGTGAGAGTAAAAACGCGGCAAGAATGTGGCTCTTCTCTGGGGGCTCCCTTCTCATGAACCAAGGGTCCTTTCTTCCTCTCTGAGTGAGAAAATTACCTCAACTCCTGCCTCAAAAGCCAATAAATTAATATACCTTGGGAAATAGTGAACTGGAACATTTGAAGAAGAGTATGTAAGTAAATAAATACGTGTTCACGTGAGTTAAGGGATAGATGGACAGATGGACGGATGAATAGTTTGGGATTCTGGCTTTGTCACAGATTAACTGGATGACCTTGTTAATTAAGTTAATTAAGTACTCTGGGCGACCTCCATTTCTTTTCTATAAAATAGGGATAATGAAAATGGCTGGGCTGCCTAAGTGTGAGAATTAAACATATTAATACAAATGAAGTGCTGAGATAAGAGTTTGGCACCTCATGAAAGCTCCCAATAACAAAACCTGTGTTACGATGATTTGCCATTGTTGTATCTGCCGTTCAGTACTCACTGTGCCACGTGGCTTGGCTTCTTTTAAGACCTTTGCATTCTCTGTACTTCACAGGTCAACAGGTCCTGGGCCTGGTAGAGAACCAGAGTGATTGGTACCTCGGAAACCTGTGGAAAAATCACCGCCCTTGGCCTGCCCTTGGAAGGGGCTACAACACAGGTAAGTCATGAGGGTGGCTTGCTGGGGGTGGGACAGGACGTGGGCCAAAGCACGGGAGAAGGCCACCTGGTTGCCTGAGTTCTGCACTGGACGGTACATAAGGCGTTGGCCTCCTGGTTCTTGCTTAGGGCTGCAGCTACAGGCAAAGTCGCTACTGGGCCGTGGCAGTCCGTGGCATTCTCACCAAAAAGCCCCTCTCCGGACTGACCGTCAGCCCCAGATCCAGCGGGACAGCTTTACGAGTGTGACCTGTATAGGTTCCTTGGCTCTGTTAATAGAGACTAGAGATCATCGTGTCCACTTTAGGTCCCCAGGGTCTGTGTTCATCCTCAGCATTCAAGATTCATCTTTGTATGGGGAGCAAAGTTGCTGATGTGTATTGACTCAAAGTTTCTTGTCAGAAGTGACATAATTTCTTTTCTGTTTTATTTTGTTTTGTTTTTTCCCTTTTTTTGTATAATTGAAGTATAGTTGATTTACAGTGTTGTGTTAGTTTCAGGTGTACAGCAGTGATTCAGTTATACGTGCATACATATCTTTTTGTTTCAGATTCTTTTCCCTCATGGGTTATTAGAAAATATTGAATATCGTTCCCTGTGCTATACAGTAGGTCCTTGTTGGTTATCTATTTTATATATAGTAGTGTGTATATGTTAATCCCAAACTCCTAATTTATCCCTCCCCTCCCTTTCCACTTTGGTAACCGTAAATTTGTTTTCTGTCTCTAGGTCTATTTCTGTCTTGTATGTAAGTTCATTTGTATCATTTTTTTTTAGATTCCACATACAAGTGATATCATATGATATTTGTCTTTTTCTGTCTGGTTTACTTAGTATGATAATCTCTAGGTCCATCCATGTTGCTGCAAATGGCATTATTTCATCCCTTTTTTATGGCCGAGTAGTATTCCATTGTATATATGTACCACATCTTTATCCATTCATCTGTCAAGGGACATTTACGTTGCTCCCGTGTCTCGGCTCTTGTAAATAGTGTCACAGTGCACATTGGGGTGCATGTGTCTTTTCGAGGAGCTAACATGAAATTGGCTAAAGTATACCCTGCAGTCATGCTCCCCTTCGAGTAGTGTGGCCAAGTGCAACCCGACCATGTGCCTGGAAGAAGAAAAGGCAGAAATATTTGGTAATTGGTACTTAGGGATACCACAGCCCCTAAACACCATGTGTCTGAAATCAAATCCATTTTCTACCTTGCTGCTAACCCAAAATGTGCACCTCCTCTTTTCTTTCTGTCTCTGTTAACAGCATCATTCATTCATTCTTTCTTTCTTTCTTTGTGCAGCTCTTGTCTGTCTAATGCTTACTGTGCACTAGGCCCTATGCTAATACACCAGACACAGCCCATGACCTCGTGGAGCTTATAAAGGATGAAACTAGAGCAACCTCCCTCTCCTTAGGCCCACGTCCTGCCACTGTCTACCTATGAAATGCCTCTGAATTCTGCTTCTTCCCCTCCATCCTCTTTGCCACTACCTGGAACTGGAACTTGGAGCTCAGGGGGCAGTAGGGTAGGTCCGGCCAAGAAGGGCTGGGACCTGGCATCTGGGACCAGCTGTACTGCGTTGGGGCAGGGGTCTGGGCATGGCGCCACCTGAAAGTGGTAGGTGGTAGCCTGTCCTGGACACTAAGGTCGGTCTGTAGTGGGAAGAGCCAGACTCAACTCTGAGAGCTGAGGGTCAGATTCCTGAGAGGTCAGGTGCAAACACGGAGCCCCAGAGGCCACAGGAAAAAGGCTGAGAGTCAAGCTTCCAGAAGTGAAAGTTCCGAGGTCAGGTCAGAGCGGGGGTCAAAGCTGGAATAAGACAAGGAAAGAAAGGTCCAGGGTCAGTGTCCTGGGCAGCCAGAGGTTAGGGAGGCCTTCACTGAAAGCTGTCCTTTGCACTGGGGGGACATTCCTTTAGCCAACGTTTGCCAGAACGTCCAGGCATGCCTCACGGGATGTAACACCTACCAGGCATCACAGCCTGCAGGGGTTGCAATGGAAGAATGGTAACCACCAGCCCGTCACAAACCCAGGCTGCATCCTGGAGGCTGTGCTGGGCATTCACCCGTGAGTTGCTGGATGGTGGGAAATTCTGGGGAGTCCCTGAGAGGGGCCAGGTTCAGGGAGGGAGCGCAAAGGGGCTCAGAGCAGCAGCTTTTCTTAGCTGATTAGAGGTATTTTGGTGTTTTAATAATGGGTAAGCCTCTGCATGCCAGCTAAGTATTGACCCGGTGCTGTCCCTGGTGCGTTCTAGGTGTTCATCTCATCCGATCCTCACACTAACCTCATGAGGCAGGGGCTATTCTTATCTCTGTTTTATACCCAGGAAACTCAAGCTTAGAGACTGAAAGGATGTAGTCTGATAAGTAAGGAGCCTATTAACTGCTAACCTTCCTAGCTTGAACTTTAGTGGCTTCTATTCTATCAAGAATACTTTTTTTAAATGTGGAGTCCTAGACTCTTGAAAGGTCTGGGGAGGGGTCCAGGATTCTGCCCTAAAGGAAGCCTCCAGGATGTTTCTGGAGCAGAAGGTCCAAGGGTCTGCTCTGATAAAACGTGGCACCCCATTACCCCTTCCCGCAAGCTTCCCCAGGAACTGTTTTCTCAGCGCATTTGAGGCTGGACCCTTTAGGAACCCACACTGGGCCAGTGAGAGGGCCCCCCATGCTGCTTCTGCTCAGCAAGTGATCACCTCATGTTGATCTCCTGTGCCTGGGTTTCCACACATTCACTCCCGGCTTTCCTACAGCTCGGGACACCCATGCTTATCAGGTGGGAGAAGGGGCATCTCAGGTGAGCCCTGGCGTGTGTTTAGTTCCTGCCTTCCACAGCATAGAATAATAGAAAATGTCACATGGAGATGAACTGCAGTGCCTCTAGGACACAGCATCGGGGTCATGGTTATCTGCATCAAACAGAAACCACCGGTCATCAGTCTGGGTTTGCAGGAGGAAGAACAATGTAGCACACTGGGGAATTTATGATGACCCAAATGGCATGTCCCCTCCTTCAGGAGACAGACAGGTACCTAAACCCTCTGCAGCCCCTACTTGATAGACCAAGGCAGTGAGTTGCTTCCCTTCTGGCTGCTTCTAAGAGGGCAGAGCAGATGGGAAAAAGCCCTGTTAGAAGTGATGTATCCATTTAAATAAGCCAGTGACACCAAGTGATCGTTAGAAAAGGATTTCTGCGACATCGAAATGCATTGACTTTCATGATGGGAATTTGTTATTTTAAGACTGAGGATTGTGCCACACATCAGTGGATGAGTCATCCAGACACTTAGATTCTAACAGAAATTGTCAGGACTCCACTGGAGAGAACCTGCGCCCCTGAATCCCAGCGCATCTCAAGCCTCCAGACGGGGTATCTCCAGCCGAGCCCTGTGCTGAGCCTTCAACTTGGTGCTGGGAAGCCAAGACAGGTTCTGGTTAGGCTGGAATTTAGCCGTTTATTCTCTGGGAGCTTGGCCAAGTTGCTTCACCTCCTTGAACCTTAGTTCTCTCCCTTATAAAACAGGATAAATAACAGCACCACGTAGTGTGTGAGCGTTAATGAGGTAACTTGTTTAATGAACTTAGCCTGTGTCCTGTTGCATTTTTCTACCACTTATTTCATCAGGGAATGGGATCCACCTGCTTTAAAAATGGTGGTTACCTGGTTCCCTAGGGTTTGCTGAGGTCTCCTAAGCTCTCGGGTCAGAAAGAACCAGGACATTTTCTTGCTTTTCCCCAAATATAATGCAGTCACCTTGAAGTTTTTAATCTCTCCACTAACTAGAAAAGGTTAACTTTTCATATCATTTTAGAAAAAAAAATGACAATGTTAGCTTGTATATCAGCCGATTCTACTTTGAAAAGCCCCAGAAAATGCATAAAATGTTGGACTGGAAGATCTGCCTTTAAGACTTGACCTTGACGCTTTTCAACTTTGTGCCTTTGGAAAGCTGCTCAAGCTCTCCAAGCCTTAGGTTCCTCATCTGTGATCTGAGAATGATAGTCCTATCCCAGAGCCCGCTGTGAGGCTCCAAGGTGGTGGTATAGTTACAGGGGAGCTGGTCAACCCAAGTACTTTTGGAAGTTGGTGGTTGTTTTTCTTTCTCCTCCTGACCACAGCCTAGCATCTGTTTTCAAGTAATTCAGGTTCAGCCACATTTATCAGATACAGCTGCATTCACCAGGCATCCTACAAGGCACCTTACCATGCGTCATCTTTGTTAATTCCTAGAATTGTCTTGTATGCTAGATACTCGCCTTCAAAGAGCCAGCCAGTTTCCCTTCCTCTTTGTTTTTCTTTCCCAGTCTGCTTGCACAAAGCCCCCAGGGTCCTAAAAGATGAGGGAAGATCTGCCCACCTCTCCCACTCATCCGGCTCCCTTCTTCCTGGAGCGGTTGGAGCTGCTAAACCACAGCAGCTGTGGATGTCCAGACAGCCGCCGCTCAGGGTCCTTGCTACAGCCATTCAGGTGGAATAAAGGAGAACTCCCGTATCCTCGCGCAGAGATGTGTCCATTCCCGACCATTCTGTCAGTTCATCATCTCCTAAGTGCAAGCAGCTGTCTGCAGGACTTTAAAAAACAAACAAATGAAACCAAGATTATGATAGTCTCATAAAGATTCAACCCACTCCAGTTCATACGCTGAGAGTGAGTATCTTAAAAACAAACACCAGCAAAGAACAGAAAGGAAAAGAGAGCTCAGAGTAGCAGGTGATTGGGGAAGGGACCGGGGAAGGCAGGCCAGTAGAAAGAAGATGGCAAGTTTACAGGAGGCTTGTCCGCACAGGATCCTAGACGTTACTCACAGAGAGGATGTGTCCTCCCTGAGACATATTAAGGATATAATATTAACCAGAAGATATGCTTTCAGGAACAATTTAAAAGTAAAATGCATCCTGTTCCTTCCAGTCCCCAAATTAGGCCAGAGACAGGCAGATGGAGGCCTGGCTCTCCAGGGAGGGAGGAAGAATTTCTCTAGGAATCCTTATCTACAGAACAACAAAATTGGGACATTCAAGGACTGACTCACCTCTGAGGTTGGAGCAAGCTGGGCTGTGAAGAAGTAAAGGGAAGGAAATTCGTGGTAAAGTCAAACACGGTGGCGAATTCCATGGTGGCGATCGAAGGAGCCAACATTTGACAACTTGCTTAACAGCTGTTAAAGAAATAGCTTTAGTGGGACAACTGGCACCACAACTTTAGTGGGACAACTCTGCTCTCCCTCTGGCACCTGGCATTCTGCAGCCCTAGGCCAGTCTTTTCATTTCCCTGAGCCCTCTTTGTCTCTTGGGTCAAGAACCAAGATCTCTTCATGCTCTGAAGGAATATTGGGATTGGATGATTTGTGTCTGTAATAAGTACGTCCAGAGAAACCAGATTTAAATGTAGTTTCTTCCTTCAGCACATACTACTGAGTGTCTGTTATTTAGGGCAGAAAATGATTTTTTTAAATGTGATACCAATTGGGCTTCCCTGGTGGCCCAGTGGTTAAGAATCCCCCCGCCAATGCAGGGGACACAGGGTCGATCCCTGGTCCGGGAAGATCCCACATGCCATGTGTGCCCACATGTGTGCCCACATGTGCACCACAACTACTGAGCCTGTGCTCTAGAGCCCGCGAGCCACAACTACTGATCCCGCGTGCCACAACTACTGAGCCCGCGTGCCACAACTACTGAAGCCTGTGCGGCTAGAGCCCATGCTCCGCAACAAGAGATGCCCCCACTCGCCGCAACTAGAGAAAGCCCACTCACAGCAGCGAAGACCCAACACAGCCAAAATAAATAAATAAATTTATTTCTTAAAAAAAGATGATTGTCTAGTAGAGGAGAGTTTGCTTATCTGTAAATAAATTCAGTGTGACTTGAGCCTCTAGCCTGATTGAGATTCAGAGTTGAACATCAGCCCTGCAATAACCCTGGACCAGCATTTTCTAGACTAATTCTAGGAGATATTGCAGGTGATGGTAGCATGTGTTCAGAAACTATGAACCGTGGACAGCTAAGGTTGAGAAATCTGCATATTGCATCCCTCCCTTGGAGATTCAGATTTCACGTTGGCATATTAGAGATGCTGGAAAGTCCAGAAGTAAAGCTGTTAAACCCACCAGCATTCCCCACTCTTACTTGATCGTAGAACTATGGAAACAAGTTTGGAAACAACCGCCCCTACCTCTGTGAACTCGGAGGACAGAGGTGATCACTTTTTGAGCTCTGTATCCCAAGCCCTTGGTGTAGAAGTATTTAAATGGAGTTTGTAGAATAATCCCTATGAAAGATGCTTGAGGTTCAAGGAACGGTTCATCTGACACCACACTTAATAGAAATGTTTACTGTCTTTTGTTCTGCAGGTTCTCATTCATTTTTCTACTATAAGGGCGTAGGCACCATAAAATTGTACCTTCTTAATCAACATCCTCTGTGTCGTTACACATCTGAAGCCAGTCACCAGCTAGCAGCCCTCCAGAACTTTCCATGGGAAGGAATGGGGTGTGAGATGGCTTTAAACCTCTCACCATACTGATTGGTGGGTCGCCTCTAGATAGCCCCAATCTCTGTCTTCAAGGGTGACATTCTAATTCAGATGACACGTTCTGGCTCTTATCAAACTATCAGAGGCTCACACCTCCACCTGGACACTTCCACCCACTTTTCTGAATCACTTAAAATGCCTATTTAAGATGTTACTTTCCAGGCCCTAACCTGGAGAGACTGAATCTGAATCTTGAAAGATGAGGCCAGGTAACCACTATTGTAAACATGCTCCCTACATGTTCTGATGCATACCAGCCTCCTAGGTCAGACTTGCATGGCCATTCGCACATCAAGCTCCAGTTGAACTTGAGTTCAACTGAAAAGCTCCCTGAATGACTGTTCGGCCAAAGGTTCCCAATTCCGTGCTCCTGTAGTAGATTTATTGAGCCTAAGACACAGACTTAATATTTATCTCTGGCGAGTGTTATTGGAGTTAGGCCAATCTTTGTGGCCTTTTATTTGACTTCATTTTAGTTTTCAACTTAGGGTCAACTGCAAAAATAATGAAAATGCGTTCTGTTCTTTCAGCCAGTGGCCTTGCCCCTTTTTTTTGGTAACAAATGTCTTGAGTGCCTCTTTTACAATCCTGGAATAAAATCCAAAGATTACCTATATTACATGGTCTACAAATATAATGTCAAAAAAATCAGTACAGTTCCCTAGCTATGATATAAAGAGAAAAAGGAAATTCATTTACTATAAAATAATAGTGACTGCAATGTGTAATTGCTCAGGCTTGGCTATAGTCAAAGGCATAATGAAGTTAATGAAGTACTAGATGCTTGTATGCCTGTGCTCGCGAGAGAGCTGTCTTCAGCGTGGCAGCTACGAAGCAAGATGGTTCTAATGGGACACTGGCGGTCCAGTTTCCGTGAGCGGGGTTTGCCATCTGTGAGAAGTTTTCCAGTCTAGTGAACAACTCTTCAGGCAGCAGGAAATAACCATCTTTGCTTGTATTCCAAGTTCAGTGTCTGTTAAATGATGCCCCAGAAAAGCACTCTGTTTTGGAAGTAGTATTAGTTTCAGACTCAGATAGTTATGACAGTTATACACAGGTATAACATGCATGTCCAGTGGGACCCAAGCAGGATGCAGGAGTACTCTTCATTGTGCCAGCCTGTCCCAGAAAGGGGTTCTATCCCCATTAAGAGTCATGAATCCAAGGCGTTGCAGGTGTTCAACAGGCTGACTCACACGCAAAGCCGTGATGTGCCCAAGATCTCCCTGGAGGTTGATGTCAACTAATAAGAGTGCTTCCTGTCCTGGGGGAGCTGCGGGAGGGATGGATTGGGAGTTTGGGATTAGTAGGTGCAAACTAGCATATGTAGAATGGGTAAACAGTAAGGTCCTACCGTAGAGCACAGGGATTTTACCCAGTGCTTGTCCACTTCATATCCTGAACCAGAATCTCCTTTGGCCTTAGTGCTGCCTTGTGGGTTCATACGGAATAAGTCTCCCTCGTCTGCCTGATGACCCCTTAGATATCTGAGGGAGAGAAGGTGAACAATACATCGCATTCTTCTCTTCTGGGGACCTAATACCCCTGGTTCCCTGCACGTCACTGGTTCTCTGAGCCCGGGTTTATTCACATGTGAGATGGAGGCGGCTGTTTCTGCCTCACAAAGGACTGTGGTAGGCCAATGAGGTGACAGAGTACCTTTACTATGATAGGACAAGATTGGGCATGTCGTCAGTGCTCAGTAAATGTAGCAGCGGGTGCATGTCGTCATCCCTTAAAAGTGGCCAAAGAGACTGCAGGGCGGCTGGCCGTCACCCTGTGCTTCTGGAGCTCCTATTTCATTCTTCCTGCCAAAAGACAGTATTGCTTATGTTCTGGAGATGAACTACCCTGGGTTCGAGTCCTGCCTTCATGGTTCTGGGCAATTACCAATCTTTTCTTTAGTTATCATGTCAGGACAAAAAGAGTTCCCACCTAACAGGGTTGCTTTGCTGAAGAAATGAGATACTATTTGAAAAGTGCCTGAGACAGTGTCTGGATCAATAAATATCAGCGATTAGCACTTGCCCTTTCCTTTTCTATTTGAGGTTCAAAAGTGGGCCCCACAATGTGGCTCTTCCGCATCTTTTGATAGGAACTCTGTCTCTTGTCCAGTGAAGACACCTGGGGCTGAGCTCTCCCTCCCCAGAGCTGACCACTCATTTGTCTATTCACGTATCTTGGCCTGGGGATGCCACTGACCAAGACAAAAAGGAGCCCTCTTCATGGGAGGTTGCTTGTCATTGTGGGAGAGAAGCAGTCTTGCCCTGGTGTCCTTTGGTGCCGTCTCCTCCTGGGCTTCTGCACCCACCCAGCGCCCGTCGTTCTGCCTTCCCTCGGTTCCTTGAACACGACCCCCGTGAGTCTCTCCAGCTGCAAGCTGCAGCCTCGTGCCCCCACCCTGCCTCTTCCTCCTCCACAGTGTTTATCGCCTTCTGGCCTATGATCATTCTGTCCATTTTCTTCTTAGCTATCTGTCTCTTTCCTTGAGGATATAAGTTCCTCAAGGGTTGTAATAATTCTGTCTGTTAATTTTCCTGCTTTATCTCCTGTACCTAGAATCATTCCTGGCATATACTAGACATTGAGTAAGTATTTGTGGTCGAATGAAATAAGTAATTTTGGAAGATGCTGTTTTGAAGACAGTGACATAGAACAGCGGTTATCAGTGGGGCGTTGGTGGCAGATTTGGTGCCCCAGGGGACATGGGCAATGTCCAGAGACATTTTTCGTTGTCACAGCTCGGGAGATGCTCTTGGCCTTTAGTGGGTAAAGGCCAGGGAGGCTGCCACACATCCTGCAGTGAACAGGAGAGTCTCCTACAGCGAAGAACTGTCCAGCCCAAAATGTCAGTAGTTCTGAGTCTGGGAAACCCTGACATAATGTGATGGCTGGGAGGTATGGAGGGAATTGGATTCTTCTAGAAGGAGCCATCTTTTACGGAAGGGTTCTCTGAGGGAATAACATTTGAGCTAAAGACCTGAGGAGTGGAAGTTGTCACCATGCTACAAGATGGCTTGATCTACAAGATCTAGAATAATAGCGTTCCAGGCAGAGAGAGAGGGGCAAGTGCAGAGACCCCCAAGCAGGAGTGGACCTGGATGTGTGTGTTCCTTTCGCATCATCATGCCTCACATCCCCTGGTCAGAGACATCAAGCAGGTCTTCACCAAGCCCCAGATGCTTAGCCCATGTCCGGGCCATTCCTGTTCCCCTCGCTACACTCTAGTAATGCTCAAATCAGATTCTCCAAGTGCTCAGATTCCGAATGCCATCGGTTCTGCCTTCCATGCCCTCTGAGCTCTCGATTAACATGCTTTAGAGCCATGCATCTGGTCCTGTTTTC
Organism: Delphinus delphis; assembly: GCF_949987515.2. Taxonomy (NCBI): domain Eukaryota; kingdom Metazoa; phylum Chordata; class Mammalia; order Artiodactyla; family Delphinidae; genus Delphinus; species Delphinus delphis. Next base: position 88,521,289 of record NC_082693.1, on the reverse strand, counting down.
CCGCCTTAGCTCTAGAGTTTGTAAAGACCAGCAGCAGCCCAGAGTGAATCACGGCAAAGCACAGCGTCAGAGAAAAGAGCCTTCCTGGGTTGGCCTCGGCTAACTCTCTGGTCACGTGGCCCCTGCTCTTCCTTGGGCACTCCTTCAGCCCCGCTGGCCTCCTGACAGTTGCCCAGTGCATTCCCACCCTGGGCCTCAGCCCTCTGCCCAGACTGCTCTTCTGCCAGCCTCCCGCACTGCCCCCCTCACCCGCTCATCCCATTACCTCCTTCTGTCCACTTGGATGTTATCCCCTCATGGTGGGCTTCCCTGACCATCTTATCCAAAGGAGCACCCTCGATCCCCTCACTCAGATTTATTATTTTTCATTGCACTTTCCAGCAACATTATAAAATATATACATCAAGTAAAAATATCAAATATAAAAATCAAATAAAATTTTTATTATTCCCCTGCTGCCTATTTGGTAGGCAGAATGACCCCGGCAAAGAAGTCCATGCCCTAATCCCTGGAACCTGTGATTATATTATGTTACATGGCAAAAGAGACTTTGTAGCTGTAATTACGGGCCTTAAAATAGGGAGATTATCCTGGATTATCCAGGAGGCCCAGTCTAATCACAGGAGTCCTTAAAAGCAGAGAACTTCCTCTACCTAGAAGCAGAACAGATATTGCAGAAGGAAATTCAGATTTGAAGCATGAGGAAGACTCACTGTGCCCTTACTAGTTTGAAGATAGAGAGGACAAAGTGACAAGGAACGTAAGTAGCCGTTAGGAGCCAGTAAAGTCTCCCAGCCGACAGCAAACAAGAGGGGAGCTCAGTCTTACAACCGCAAGAAACTGAATTCTGCTAACAACGTGATGAGCTTGGACTAGATTCTCCCCCCAGAGCCTCCAGATAAGATCCAAGCTGGCTGACACCTTGATTTTGACCTTGTGAGAGTCCAAGCAGAGATCCCAGCCCAGCCCAGCCCCTAGATTTCTGACCTATACAACTGTGAAGTAATACATTGATATGTTTTAAGCTCCTAAAGTAATTTGTCATGGCAGCAAGAGGAAACTCATATCCCTGACTTTGCCCATAAAAATGCGAGTTCCATGAGGGCAAGGATCTTGTTTTGTTTATTCCTGTGTCCCCATCTGGGACATGGAAAGCTCTCAATAAATATTTGTTGAATGAGTAAGTGAATTCCAGCCTTCTGGTCTCCTTCCTTTCTGGGCATGGAAGGGAGCATGGAAAGCTGCTGGTGGGAAACATTCTGTATTCCCAGTTCTTACCGTGTTGCGCATTCAGTAGGCGAAGCCCTCAGCAGGTACTGGCCTGGCATTGGACCCTGCACCAGGAGTAGAAATTAAAAATAAGATGTAGTCTCTGCTTGCACCGTCATCACCCCCTGCCCCCTACAGGTGGTCCACCGTAGACTCAAAGATCAGGAGGTTGGGCTTCCCTGGTGGCGCAGTGGTTGAGAGTCCGCCTGCTGATGCAGGGGACACGGGTTCGTGCCCCTGTCCGGGAAGATCCCACATGCCGCGGAGCGGCTGGGCCCATGAGCCATGGCCGCTGAGCCTGCACATCCGGAGCCTGTGCTCCGCAACGGGAGAGGCCACAGCAGTTTAAGGCCCGCGTACCGCAAAAAAAAAAAAGATCAGGAGGTCAAGGACAATTAAATGCCATGTGGTTGGCTGCTGTGTTGGAGGGGCACATCTATGGTACAGAGAGCTAAGGTAGAGACCTGCTTGGATGCGCTGAGAAGAGTGTCAGAGCCAGGAGGGCTGTAAGTGGGGAAGGTGGAGTGCATGTTCCAGGCCAACAGAGCAGCAAGTGTGGAAATACTTGGCAGGGTCAGGGAACAATGCATAGTTTGTCTATTTAATTTAATCAACGTGGACTCTGCCCAGTATACAGGGAGTGCCTAAGTGCCCAACCTCTGTCTCCATCCTTTCTAGTAGAATGGCCTTGGGCATATCCCTTCATCTTTTTTTCCATTTTGGGGGGTTTTTTGGCCGACTTTCCTCATCTGTACAATTGGGGCATCAGTACAGACTCACAGGATTGCTGGAAAGATTAAGTGAATGGAAATACCTGACAAACAGGAAACACTCAATACAGGGTAGCTAGGATTCCTGGCCCAGCCGTGGAGATAGATGGGAGGTTCATGCAAGTAAGCAGTGAGGCTGGGAGCTGGGTAGGTCTAAGGTCTGAATGCTAAAGAGGCAGTTCAGCTTTATCCAGCAGGCTGGTGGGGTTTTAAACAACGCACAGTTTTGCTCCAGGCCCTAGGGAGAAACCACCCTCACCCAACATCCTCTTGCCATTTTTATTGTCTCCATTTATGTCTTGTCCCTGAGCCAGGTTTTCATCTCCTAACGCAGAGGAGCAGCCTGTTCAAACGCTACACAGAAGCTCCCATCAGCAGGCCCCGGGCACTTAACCCACCGCATTGCCTTCAGCGGCACTGGGTCCTCTGAAGTACCCTCACGACGCAGCCAAGCGCAAGCCCCGCTGCTTATCGGACTTGGTTGGGGGGACCTCTAATTATACTGAGCTGCTAAAGAGTTTTCCCAGCAGCATCCGAAAAGATGGCAAGCTTGCCCATCGCCCACCCTCCTGAGCCAAAGCCACTGTTCTAGAAGAGTTACTCTGTCATTCCTTCCTCCTTCCCCTTGCACGGCCTCACGGGAGAGAATGTGTATTTAATTTGAGGCTTCCAGAATCTGACCTTCAGTGCAAGAAGACTGCCCCCAACTTCTCCTCACCCTCTAAGAGAGACCTTTTCGCGTAAACTATTTTCCTTATAAATCATTCTTTCCATGGACTTCCATGGATTTCCCGGGTAGTTCTGTTGGTAGTCTCGTGGTTTTTCTTCCTCTTTGATAAGTAAATCACAAGCCTTCTGTGTGCTGCATAATGGGAAACAACACAAAAAGAAACCAAAAGCAAAACCAAAACTTTTCCACTGAGCTGGCCCTCACCTGCCATTGTCCAGGTGAACTAGAATGGCTGCATCTGTCAAACTGGAGAACAGGACACTGGGCGCTCCTCCTGAGTTTGTCGCCTACTGCTTGTGCATCTGGACTTAAGGCAGTCAGTCCATCTCTCCAAGCCCCAGTGTCCTCTTCTGTGAATTGAGAATAATGATTCTGTCTTAGTCCTTTTAGGCTGCTATAGCAGAATACCATAGGCTGGGGGCTTATAAACGATGGAAATTTGTTCCTCACAGTTCTGGGGACCGGCAGATTGGAGGTGCCAGCAGATTCTGTGTCTGGTGAGGGCTCACTTCCTGGTTCATAGACGGCCGTCTTCCTGGTGGAAGGCATGAGGGAGTTTTGTGAGATCTCTTTTATAAGAGCAGCCTCCAGAACTCTGAGAAAATTCATTTCTGTTGCATAAACTACACAGTCCATGGTACTTTGCTATAGCAGCTCCAGCCACCTAACACAGAACTTAATTTCAGGGTTTTTTTGTTTTTTTTTTTTTGACATAGGCAGGTGATCTCTGACTAAAAGATCCAGCTAGGCCTTTGAAGCCATGAGTGATGGACCAGCGGCTAAGTAAAGCAGAGCCCTTTCCTTGCTGTGGGTAACTCTACCTGGCTCTGGCATTTCAGCTCTGGGGCTAATTAAATTGACCTGGCCTGTTAGTGGACATAAGAGGTGGCCATTTCCCGAAAACGTTTCTGCCCCACTCTGCCGATCCACGCAAGGTCACTGGTTTCTGTGTCACTCACTCAGGTCCCAGCCACCCTGACACCTGTGTTGTTCAGTTTGCAGTGCAAGGGAGAGAAAGGGAACATGTGATCCTGAATCTTCCTGCCGTAAAGAAAACAATCGGGTATTCATTCAGTGCACGGTTTCCTGGAAGGCATATTTACGATGAGAAGAGGCATCTGATTTCCTGGAGGTCTCTCAAGTTCACAGTCCCCATCTCTTCGACTTGACTCGCGCGTTCATGTGCATTCGCTCACGTAATCCCTGTTTTAGAGGAGCCGATGGTGGCACAGAGAGGCTAATTGACTTCAGAAGTTAGCAGAGCTAGCGAACAACAGAGCCCTTGCTTAAGCCTACCTTGCAGTCTCTTCTCAGGGCTTCGGTGCTTGAGATTGGTGGCGCAGTCGCTGAGATCTGTCCCAGAGGGTAAGTCCAGCCCCTTCCCCGACACACAGGAGTAGACAGCTGTGGACCACCTTGTAACCTGCTGCCATCTACGAATCGAAGGCCCAGTATTGTGTTCAGATCACCAGCTAACATTCCCTGAGCGTTTACTTTGTGCCAAGCCTATGCTAAGTGCTTTTCACGCTTGATCTCATTCAGTTCTCACTGTATTCTATGGAAGGTTTACGTGATTATTCAAAATCATACCTTAGAACATACTTCAGAATCATGGCTGCACATTGAAATCACCTGGGGAGAGTTTTAAAACTGTGAGTCTAGGGCTCACCTTAAACCATCAGAACCTCTGATATGAGACCCCTCTGTCAGTAGTTTCTAAAACCATGCAGGTGTACACCTAAAACTAACATAATATTGTGAGTCAATTATACTTGAATAAAAAATAAAAATAAAATCATACAGGTGATTCCTACCTACCAGATATCCTATCTACCAGATAGGAATGCTTCCTCATCTTTCCCAGTATTGCATTATAAAGACACTCATTTGCACTTTACTACCTTTCTTTGGAAAGGTCCTAAAGGAAAGAGCACCTTTCCTCTTTATCCCCTTTGTCCTGTTTTCCTAACCATCACCAGACTCCAGGACTCCCTAGCTATTTGAATTTGTGTATATTCATTCAGCTCGAGATATTTTGAGTATTAGCTGTGGATAATATCAGGCCCCACGCTAGGCTCTGGGGATGCTTAAGTGACACCAGAATCCTAGCCTCAGGCGGCTACTGTCAAGAAAGACCTAGGCTAATGCCCTCCAGATTCATCCATGCTATCACAGATGGCAGGATTGCGTTTTTTTTTAAGGCTGAATAGTATTCCACCGTGTGTGTGTGTGTGTGTGTGTGTGTGTGTGTGGGTGTGTGTGTGTGTGTACACATTATATATACATATACTGAGGAAACATTTTCTTAATCTTCTTTTATAGATATATATCTATCTCATGTTTTTCTTTATCCATTCAGCCTCAAAGGACTTGTAGGTTTTTCCATATCTTGGCTATAATGCTGCAGAGAACATGGTGTGTAGCTATCTCTTCAAAATACTGATTTCAGTTTCTTTGGAGAGTTACCTATGTTACCTGTGTGATGCGATGGTTGCATTAATTGTCTTGATAATCATTCTACAACATATAGGTATGTCAGATCATCATGTTGGACACGTTAAATAATACAGTTATGTGTCAACTATTCCTCAATAAAGTTAAAATAAAACAAACCTTAAAAAAAGACTGAGGAGCAATTGCAAGGGATTATCATCTGTAAATACCCAGATGGAGGAGGTGCAGGGATTCCCCGCCAGTGGTTCGTTTGCACCTCTGTCCTCGTCTGGATTACCATCCTGTGCTTTCCCTGGGACTGACAGAACCCAGCAAAAAAATGTGAGTGACATCGTAGAAAAGGAGAGAGCCGCCTCCTAGTCATCTCCTTGAGAGCTGTTCCTGTCAACCACCTTTATGCTTAGACATCCCTCCTCCCCCGCCCCCGCCTTGTCGCCCTGGGCCCTCAATTGCCCAGTCTCCTCTTACAGCATATGCGACATTTCTCCACAGCAGGTCAGAGGTATCTGAATCAGAATGGCAAGACCCATCCTGAATTGGTTAGCAGAGCCCTGTGGGACCTGCTCTAAGTAAGGGAATCTCAGCTCAGGCAATTATCTGAGAGAAATGGCTCAAGTTGCTGTCCTTCCCAGGCAAGCTTTGCCAGTCGGACCCACATGTATTCAGCGCAGACTGAATGCCCAGCGCAGTGCAGGCAGGCTCGTCGTCAGCTCTGCTCAAGGGGACAACAAAAGCAGTAGAAAACATGACTCCTGTCTTCAGGAAAAGCCTAGCATCAGGTTGCAGCAGCAGCACATATACTGAGGAAACATTTAACCCTTAATCTCATTCAGAGTCGATTTCATATCTTCCTAAGGAATGTTTAACTGTTTACAGCAGGGGTTGGGTCATGCCAGATTTTCCCACCACCTACTTTTGTTTGTCTCAAGAGAGGAATGGTTTTCACATTTTTTAACAACTGAGAAGAGAAATCAAAAGACAAGTGTGTTTTGTGGCACATAAAAATATGAAATTCAAATTTCAGCGTCCAGTAATGAAGATTGATCGACACACAGCCACACCATTCATTTTTGTTTTGTCTGTGGCTGCGCTGGGGCTAAAACTGGCAGAAGTTGAGTAGCTGTAACAGAGACTTATTGGCTCACAGGGCCAAAAATATATAGTCTGGCCCTTTAAGAAAAAGATTACCAGTGAAAGCTTGCAGTTTAGCAGAAGGAACATAATTTGGGGAATCCAGACTTGGATCAGGATCTTGCCTGTGCCACCTAGCTTTCCACAGCAGGAAGATGAGAATAAGAAGATGTCCTTAATAGGCTGTTGTGAGGATTAAATAAGCTATTGTAAACAGAGCACAGAACCCAATGATCTAGAACTAGTATAGATGCTCAATAATTATTGGTTACTTTCACCCAACTTAGTTGTTATGCAAATATGATTTCTTTTCTAGGCACTGAAAGGACAAAATCGCATGAGATCTAGTCCTTTTTTTTTTTTTTCCATTTTTCTTTGATTCTAGTCCTGCTTTTAACTGGAGAGAGACGTCTCCAAAGATAAAGGGGAAAGGAATGGAACTAATGTATGTATGTGATCTGTTAAAATCTTTCCTCCCCACCTATGAGGGAGAGAGGGAGGGAGGGAGGAAAGAAAGGAGTTACAGGTGTGATTACTCCCTAAAGTAATTAACCAGGATTCTGTGGTTGAGGATATCAGGAGCAGACCTCTCTTGAGGAGGAGATGTTTTTGTTTTTGTTTTTTTGCGGTACGCGGTCCTCTCACTGTTGTGGCCTCTCCCGTTGCGGAGCACAGGCTCCGGACGCGCAGGCTCAGCGGCCATGGCTCACGGGCCCAGCCGCTCTGCGGCATGTGGGATCCTCCAGACCAGGGCACGAACCCATGTCCCCTGCATCGGCAGGCGGACTCTCAACCACTGCGCCACCAGGGAAGCCCGAGGAGGAGATGTTTTAGCTGACACCCGAAGGGTGCACTGGAGCTGGCCATGGGCCTGGCCTGGAGACAAGAACCCAGCAGCCCCCGTGGGGGCACGGGCTCGCCTTGTTCTGGAACTGACTGTGGGGTGAGGGGCAGGAGAAGCTTGAGGTGACACTGGGAATCAGGCAAGAGCTTCCTGGGCCGTGATGGGATGCTCTGGAGTTTGGATTTTGTTCTGTAACACAGTGGTAAGGACAGCCTCTAGCTGAGAACATCAGTGATCTTTTGTACATGACTAATTAGTAATAATGACTAGTGTAAGATTAATTCCTATTTATCATTCCTCGATCAATAATTTTACAGGACCCCCCCCTTGCATGTCAATAAGCTATTTATTACTGTGCTTTGCTTTGCCTACCCATGTCTGATCCTCTCTCCAAATGTTCATATGATTGTAGGACATCAAGGGACACATTCCTAATTGTGTGTTCCAACTGTGACTTAGATGGCTACGGCAAAAGAGACTCCCAGTAGCCTTCACTTATCATTCAGTATTTCCTAGGGAGGTATTTATCGCTACATCATCTCCTCGCCCCTCTCTCTGGCCCCGCATGGCTCCGTCAACACACAGATGGGATACTCCAGATGGCTCTGGACTGTGGAGCATGGTCGTTCCAGCACCTTCTACTGCTTTATCTTACCACACTACTCCCCCATTTCCTACCTTTTTTGGAATTATCACCAAGAGGTACCTCAAAATCTTTGTATAATTAAAGTAAAAAGCTTGTATTTGAGGAAAAAATCCACAGGAGTAATTCTGCACAGGGTAGAATATTCCCCAAGGGAAACTTGCCTCTGGAGAAAAGAACTGTATCGTTGCCTCCATTTCACAGATTAGAACAGAGAAGTTAAGTGACAGTTCCAGTGTCACACAGCCAGGAAGCATCAGAGACCAGATTCAGTCCCAAGTCTGTCTGACTTCAGACCCTAGCTCTTTGCAAAACCCTCTGGTTTGGCCCAAAGGTAGCAAGTGGGCTAAAGAGATGGGCCAGAGAGAACTTCCTGATGCAAAGTTTGTGACACTTCTGGCTATGATTGGGAGATGGACAGTCATTTAACACAAGAACAGTGTTTTGACTTCCTGGCCTGATTTGTCCTGGCTCCACCCATCCTGGACGAGCTAACTGCACTGTACAGAGCCTCTAGGATCTGTTTTTAACCAGTTTATTTGTGTGTTTCAAAGCCGTTTTTCCAATTAGCCATTCAGGTTAATTTACTGAACTTCTGTTAGGTACCTCTGGGCAGGTCCTCTGTCTTATTTCTGAACTCATTCATTTATTTATCAGCTCAGTTGTAAGCATTCTCTGGGTCTGTCTGCCAGGCCTGCCATAGGGATGGGTTCTCCTGCCCTGGAGAACTCAAGAGGAGACCCCGAGCAGCAAGATGAGTAGTGTTAAGGGAATAGCTTGTGGGTGGAGAAGAGACACGTGGCCAGCTGTGCTGCAGGGTCCAGGAAGGCATTCAAAGAGAAGGCTGGGAAGGACAAGGGGCGGAGAGGGTAGGGGGTAAATGGAGGCAAGAGGGAGAAAGAGCAAATCATAGTTAGCTCAGTTAGAGCTCAGAATTTCATGATTTTTTTCTTCCAGTGTTATAATTGACATACAGCGCCGTATATGTTTAAGGTGTAGAACATCATGATTTGACTTACATGCGTCATGAAGTGATCACCACAGTGAGTTTAGTGAACATCTATCCTCTCACATAGATACAAAAGAAAAAGAAAAAGCTATTTTTCCTTGTGACGAGAACTCCTAGGATTTACTCTCTTAAGTTTCGCATGTAACATACAGCAGTGTTAGCAATATTTATCTTGTATATTACATCCCTAGCACTTATGTATCTTAAAACCGGAAGTTTGTATCTTCTGACCACCTTCATCCAATGCCCCCTCCCCATATCCCACACCTCTGGTAACCACAAACCTGATCTCCTTTTCTATGAGTTTGGTTGGTTGGTTGGTTGGTTTTTAAAGTATAATTCCATGATTTTAAAGAGATTCATAATTGTTCGTAAGAGATCCAGTTATAAGAGGGCTGGGGGAAAAAAAAGTAAGCATAGCTTAGGATGACTGCATGCCCTTAAAAGCCAACACCAGGAGGCCAGCACATTCCTTTATTTTCTGATCCCCACCCTCCCAATACGGAGTCCATCCCTCTGGGATCTTCTTTGGTTATCGTGATTCCTAAGAGTCCCCCGGAACGATTGCTGACAGGTAGAGCTCTCACCACGCTTCCCCTCCCCCACTTAACAGAAGCAGAAATTTGTTTCTGGGGAGACATCTCACCCTGCATTAAAGAGCTCCTTAAAAGGATAAAGGGCTTGGTTCCACTTTCCCCCGCCCCCATCCTTCTTTCTGTGTTACTGGAAAAGTCATCAAGGGAAGGACACTGATTACTCTTGCCCAAAAGCTTGAACCAGGGATCATTTTGCACATTCTTTAAAATGATTGACACCACAAAAAAGCTGGGTTTAGTTCTCCCTTCTCTTTCCCCAGCACTCAGTGCACGCCCCGCTAATCCAATTTGGAGGAAATCCTCTCCCATGAACGGGGCAGCCTGTGGGTTTGCCACATCAGGCGGGCAGAGAGCAGAGAGCACATTCATTCGTGAAGGTTCAGACCCCAAAGGGTTACCACGGCCTCCTTGCCTGCCAGATTCACTTTCTAGTAGATAGGGCCCTTTGTGTGCCCACGGGAATAATGTTAATAGTGCTAGCTAACATTTATTGAGCAGTTGTTACGAATGTGATACTTCAAATGGATTATTTACTTGTTTAATGTTCACAGCAGCCCAAGAGACAGGCACTCCTCACCGTTCTGCAGCATATCAGCTCGCTCAGGGCCTTTGCACTTGCAGCTGATTCTGCCGGAGTTCTTGCCCCATTATCAGCGTGGCATGCTCCCTCGCCTCCCGCAGGTCTTTGCTTAAATAACATGCCCTTCTCAGAGAAGCCTTCGCCAACCACCCATTGAAAATTTCAACAGGTCCCCCACCTGAGTCTTCCTGCCTTTCTGTGCTCTATCATTATCATCATATATCATCTGTATGTTTAACCTACTTTGCTTATTGTCTGTCTTCTATTCATGTAAAGCCTCCACAAGGATAAGGATTTCTGCTTTCAGAATGGGTTCTGGTACGTAGGAGACTCTCAACAGGTATCGACTGAGCGGGGAAAAAAAAAATGTAATATCACCATAACCATTTTACAGGCTAGGAAAGAGAAGTCTACAGACATTCGCACACGGGCCCCAGGTTCTATGGAAAATAAGTAATGGATCCAGAATTAATCTTCATCTCGGGCCTCCAAGTCTTTACAGCACTACAGGGCCAGCACTCGACCAAATCCAAAGCCTTCTCTAGAACTATGGTTGTTCTAGGAAACAAGGAGACAGAACTGCCTACTCACCCCATTGAAATGTCCCCTTGAAGTCGGCTTTGGTACGATAGGGATTCGCATGAATAGAAGAGCTATCTCAGCCCCTCCTCTGCTCTGGACACTTGCTTATTGAGATCCAACTCCCCGGAAAGAATTCACTTCAGTTCAACACAAGTGCAGGTCATTATGGCCATCTTGAGCAGACCAACTGTGTGCTGTAGATGGTGTTGGAAACTGTGGGTACAGAGGACGTGAGATACAGGGCCACCTGTACGTATCTACACTCACTGCATCTTGACGTCGCGGGCGTAGACTGGGTTACGAAGTGCTTTTCTGCATCTGATTACCTGTACTAGTCACGTCCTACTTCATCTTACCAACAACGGTATTAGAAAATGCATGGGCTTGGGAGCCGGATGAAACTGTGTTTGGCTTCTTACTTCTTAGCTTCTTAGTTACTTAGTATTTCTGGGATGTTTTAAGGAATAGAGGTGGTGGGCATCCCTAACACAGTACCTGGGGCCCCTGCCTGGGACCTGGCAGGTATCTAGTAGTGGGTTGCTGCCAGCTTTGTTAGCTATCAGTGTCATCATTTATTTTTGGTCAGCTTATGAGTGGTAGATTCAGTGCCTACAGGTGAATAGGAGCTTAGTTTGGGTTTTAAAAAAATCTGCCCCAGGTAATAACAGTAGCACTTATTTAATTGAAACTAGCCTTTGTGTTAGTCACTGTGCTGAGTGGTCTACTTTATCTTTTTTAATCCTTATCACAGTCCTATGAGTTATTATTTATACCTATTTTACAGAAGAGTACACTGAACCGGAGAGCAGTAATTAGGTCACTTAACCAAGGTCATGCAGCTAGTAAGCATGGAGCTGACATGTGGATTGATGCTGGGACCTTTAATCTCTGTGGTCAGATCCCCATGTAATCCAAATACGGGACTTGGGAAGTGACTCTCTTCTTGCTATCATTCTCAAACTAGTTAAGGGAGCAACAGAAAGTATCAGAGCTGGAGTCCAAACACTTACGTTCAAGTCCTTATTCTGCCATTTGCATAAGCATCCCGACCTTAGGACCTTCAGCTCACTTCTCTGAGTCCTGGTGTCCGCATTTATGGAAGATGAAGAGATTGCCCTAGATGATGTCCAGGGGTCCTTCCTACTGCATGGGCCTCTGATTCAGAGAGACAGCCCCTTCTTTCAGCCTGCTGCAAGCCTGCAGGGTCAGCCACACTGCCATTGGAGTCAGAAAGACCTCGATGGAGACCTCAACTCTGCCGCTCATGAGCTGTACAGCCTCAGCTTCCTTACATGTAAAAGAAGCGTGACCATCCCAATTTCACAGAGGCAGTCAGGGAATTAAATGAAATAACATACATGTCACTAGTCAGGATCCCATCATCTTATCAGGTAATTCAAGGTATTTTAATGAAGGGACTGTTTATGGGATGGACAGAGAGCCCTGAAGGTGTCAGCAAGGAGGCTGAGGCACCAGAGACCGGCAGAAGCGGCAGCTGTTACCAGCTCTGGGCCAAGAGGTACGTGTTAGTTTCCTAAGGCCGCCATAGCTAAGGACCACGAACTGGATGGCTGAGATGGCAGGAACTTATCTTCTTACCATTTTGGAGGCTGGAAGTCCAAGATCAAGGGTTGGTTCCTTCTGAGGCCTCTGGCCTTTCCTCGTGAGATGGCTGTCTCGTCCCTGTGTTTGCACATGGCCGTCCCTCTGTACCTGTCTGCCCAGGTTTCCCCTTCTTATGAGGACGCTGGTCCTACTCGATTAGGAACCTCCAATGACCTCATTTTAAGTTAACACCTCTTTAAAGACCCTACCTCCAAATATAGTCACATCCTGAGGTCCTGGGTGGGGGTTAGGACTGCAACGTATGAGTTGGGGGAGAGGGGCACACGGTTCAGCCCATAGTGAGATACAAAGAAGAAGCGATGCTGCCAGACAGCAGTGAGAACTAGAGCCGCACCCAGAGGAAGCTGCAGGGGAGGGGAGACAGGCCCCGCTGGAGACACTGCGCAGACTCGAGAGTGCGCAGGGAGGACGGCACCCTCCCTCTTCCCACCCTCCAGTCTGTCGCGGTGCTTCCGACGGGGAATCTGCCACCAGGGATCCCAGGCAGTTCCGTCTGTGATGGCCGTGAGCTCTGCATACCTCCCCTGCATACCTCCTGTTCTTTCAGCACCTGCTTGTTCCTCGTGTGCGTGAACGATTGAATAATGAAAAGATACGTAGCGTGCCCTTCCGTGTGGGTTCACTTTGTTCAAGTTGGAAATGGCAGGAATGCTCCTTGCCCTTCCACAGTCCATTAGCTCGGCGCTCAGGCAGGCTCTAGCGCACGTGCACCTGGTCCGCACTGCCCGGCTATCCGAGCCGTCTCTCCCTTCTTGGTGAGCAAATGAAACATCATCCTGTGCAGTGAAGCATCTAGCCAGGCCGGTAGGGAGATGAAGGCTGATGATTTGTTAAAAATTAAAATCTCCGTTCCAACAAGCCAGGCAGTAGATCAGACTTCTGTTCAGGGAGTAGTTATTTTTCAGTACCTGATAGAAAGCGTGTGGGGCTGTGGACCCCCAGGCAAGCTCTGTGGCGCTGTGCTCGGCTCTTGCATCTACCTCTGGCTTTTCTGAGCATCAAAACATGCTCCCTTTTGTTCAGTGGTCGTTTTAAGATCAACACCTTGGACACTCTATATTTTTCCCCTATACAGATCCATAAAATACTTTCTTCAAACTGAAAGAGACAGGCTGGAGAGTCTTTAATAACTACCTTAACTACAGTAGGTTTGCACTCAACAGACATGCATACAAATGACGCCAAAAGACGTGTTCAAGAATGTTTACAATGGCTTTCAAAGCTGGCAGCATCCCACGTGTCCGTCAGCAAGGTAATGGATAACTAGGGTGAGATATATTCATAGTGTAGGTAACGATACAGAATTAAATGAACGGACTACAGCAGCGTGCAGTAATGCAAATGGGCTTCCCAGAAATACTACTGAGCCAAAAGGCCAGTCATAAGAAGGGTGAATACTGTATGATTTGATTTATATATAATTCAGAACCTGATAAAACTGAACTGTGGTGTAAGAATTCAGGATAATGGCAGGACAGTGGGTGTATGTGTGAATATGAGGGGGATTCTGGTCTGTTCGTGATGTTCTGTCTCTTGGTCCAGGTTCTAATTACAATGGCGATTTCACTTCGTGAAAGTTCATCACGTTGTGTACTTAGGATCTGTGTACTTTTCTGAATGTATATTATACTTCAGTAAAAAGTTTACTTATAAAAATCTTGGCTAAAATGCATTTGCCAGCCAGCAAAGCCTTTATGTTCTCAGTCCTATCACAGTTCTGTTCAGTGAGAGGAAGAGATATGGTACAATTCTGTTCTCTTAAAGGACCGCTCCCCATGACATGAGATCTGAACCCACCTCCTTTTAAAGGAACCAACCTCGCTTGCCCAGAACACACCTCTCTATTTCAGTGCCCACAGCACCTCCAGATGCTTCAGAGCAGGGACCACTGTGTTTTCCATTTCTGTGTACCTAGTGCCTGACACGTAGAAGTCGCTTGATGGACATTTATTGAATGAATTAATGAGTGAGTGAGTGACCAGCCTTTTATAAGGTCTGAGCAGCCCTTTATACTATATCCATCCGCACTTTCAGAAATCCCAGCAAAGTCAGGGAAGGCTTCAGGTGGAAGGATTTCCATCTTCTCTCTCTGATAAAGAGCTTTTGAGAAAAAAAAACACATAAATTAAAAGGTTCTACTTTCGCTTTTTATGATCAAAAGTGAGTCGTAGGTAAAATCAGGGGATTTTAAAGTAGGTGAACTTTTATAAACTCACCTTCTATTGGGTCATCATGCATGAGAAGAGGACTCTAGTGCTTCAAAGCAGAAGAGAGGAAAGTCAAAATTATGTGGGTCATTGTCATAAACATTTCCACGATGAGGGCCGGCATCTTCCCCAGAGCCTCCTGTGTAGCCAACCACTCAGTGCCCACTTAAAGTTTTCTTTCTCTGGTTCAAGCCAATGAAGCCACAAGAAATGCTAAAGGACCAAAGAATAAATCTTCATTTTCGTGTATCAGCCCTTACAGTGCAGGTGGAGAGCTGAGAAAATGCAGGTGGAAGTGAAGGGAAAAGCAATATTCTACCAGCTTCCTGAGGGAGAGCAGGGGTGCGGGGAAGAGGTCCTGGTAAATAAGTCTAGAAGGTGTTGGATGTGGTAACCACCTCTGAGATTCGCCATATGCACACTGCTAAAACCAACACTGTTTAACTTTATTTAACCCGCTATCTACTAAACTTATTTAACACAGCTAACTACCTGCTTCCCACAACACCTATTAGCATCCTGCAGAAGGCCATGGAAAACACTGCCTTGAGGAATAAAAGGTTTCATCTGAAACCTGCTCTGAACTGGTCTGAAGACATCAGGGAGCCACTTTGGACCTCAGTTTCTTCTTCTGAATTAAGGAAGCGCGTGATCAGAATTGACCAGGTCAGTTCTAGCCGTATTCTTTAGCTTGGCTGAAGGATGAAAACTGGCTCCATGGAAAGAAAGAAAGAAAGAAAGAAGACAATGGTAGAACCTCCTCTTAAACAGCAGGTTTTCATAACATGAGCTTAAGGTTGTCCATTCGCTGAAAGGGTTTTAAGGCGTTCTCCTGGCCTGCAAGAGGTGGTCCAACACAGGCTGCGAGGTTGTGGACTCAGATGCAGAAAGAAGAGGATTTCTGTGCCGTGTGGGAGGGAGAGTTGATGTAAGTTAGCTCTGGAATGGTGTGCTGATTGAAATAGTTCTTGACTGCCCCCCATGGTCCCTTATACCTGGTTAGAGCCCACCTGTGCGAGCAGCTGCAGTCACACAGGGCCACCCTGCCTCTCCTGGCCTTGTACGCTTGGTCTCTCCCAGGTTCTGACACATGTAGTCTGGTTCTGGCCTGTGGTCTTCAGAGTTCCCCAAACATTCACATTACTGTTCCTCCAGGAGCTCCCTGACTTGTTTTGGTTTTAGGCCACCGATTCAGCAAAGTCTCACCATATTTACTATGGGCATGTACACAGACACACACGCACACCAGGAGGCAGCGTGGCGTGGCTGAAAGACCACAGGTCTAAGAGTGAGACTAATTTTGCCACTCACTAGCTAAGTGCGAGCCTTAGTTTCTTCATCTCAAAAATGGGGATCATTCCATCGACCTAGCAGGCTCGTCGTAAGAGTCGGAGGTCATCTAGGTTAGGCACCTTGTCTTCAGGATACAGCAGTTGCTTCATAAATAGTAGGTGACAGTCATCAGCATTGTCACCATTTTTAGTCTGTTCTCCCTTTTACAGTCGCGTTGGTAAGAATCAATATCTGGCTCATTTTTTTAAAAAAGCATTATTTTCTCTCTCCACATCCACATCCAACTTCCTTTCCCTGCCATATTGGCTACCGAGACGTTACTGCATATTCAGTTTGGGAAAAAAACATTGTCCTCTGATCCACAGATGAAACAACGCCCTTCCTCTGGACCAGATGTTCGCAGGAGAAGCCTTTGATTTTTAATTTATTTATTCATTTATTTATTTAGTGTTGGTCTCTTAAGCTCCCACCCAGCACGGCAGGAGAAGGTAAGGCTGTGTGAGCCCCATGCATCCCAGCCAGCTCCCTTGGGAGGAGGGCCTTTCATATTCAAGGCATGCTGCCTCTGTGCAGAGTGCTGGCCTCCAGGGCAAAGGGCTTGCGCCATGCCCCCAGACCTCAGCGGCAAGTATGGAAAGGGCAGATCGCGCAGCAGCAAAGGCCAGAGTCAAGCTTTTTGGCACCCCTGTCCCCCTGACAGCAGGGAAGCAGTGTCAACATCTGTCTGGGGGCACTTATTCCAACGCCAAAGCTGTGTTGTTTCAGCTTGAAAGGGTCCCATTTCAGAAGGAGCCATTTTCATCATTTTAACTAGGATTCACTTAAAAAGCTTGTTCCCACATTGCCTGTGTGCACACGATTTGTATTAATTCGAGTGGGAATCAAGCAAGTTTAATGCGTGATAATTAGGTACCTTAATGAAGAAATGTATAGTTTCTGTAACTGTTATTTACAAACTTTTAGGTACCACTTCGTATTTCCGAAGGCCTTCACAGTCATTAATTAGGGTATCTCCCCAGCACCATAGGAGTTAGGTCAATAAGTAGTTAGAGTTATGTTTCCCTGGAAATGTTGTTTTTTTAGCTCTTGTACAATCTGGGTACAAACTCCCAACCTTTGAAGAAACAGGCAGATTCTGTTGTAAGTACATATTCATGTGATTATATTTGACAGGTTCAACAGACTCCTTAGCTGCTTAAGAACGTAATTTACTCACATGATTGTTCTTGGGGTGGATTTTCTTTCCATCAATTTCTTTTCTTCCTGTGGGTTGTATCCCTTAGTGGCCACTCGCAATAACCCCAAGGGACATCTTAGTCATGCTGGTGGTGACACCCTAAGTGACTATTGACAGAAGACTAAGAAGCAATATGGACCTGGCAATATGTCACAATTTTTAAGTGTCCAGTGCATTCTACACGCACAAGGAGATTTTTAGAGAGACCAGTGGGTTCAGGCTCATAGAGGAATTTGGGGTATGGACATTTATTCTCAATGAATATTTATCAAGTCAGCAATATTGAGTACTGTTCCTACTGTACTCAGTACTTTTTTTTTTTTTTTTTTTTTTCTGTACGTGGGCCTCTCACTGTTGTGGCCTCTCCCGTTGCGGAGCACAGGCTCTGGACGCGCAGGCTCAGCGGCCATGGCTCACGGGCCCAGCCACTCCGTGGCATGTGGGATCTTCCTGGACTGGGGCACGAACCCGTGTCCCCTGCATCGGCAGGCAGACTCTCAACCACTGCGCCACCAGGGAAGCCCAGTACGTTTTTTTTTTTTTTTTTTTTTGGACTTTTCATAGGATCTTTACTTCAAGATAGGAAATAATAAATCATGGCATATACCAGATGCTTTTAAAGATATAATTTTTAAGCCCTTATAATCATCTTGGAGCTAATGTGGGATTGTCCCCTTATTACAAATAAGGAACTGGGGCTCAGGATCCCAGTGGCTTTTTTAAAGAGATATTGCAATAAGGGATCCTATCAGGCCTCAAACCCAGGACTTACGTTTCCAAGTCCAGCACAGTTTTCATGTTACATGCAGCTCCCTTCTGTGATAGCTACCAAAATGCCTGTGTTGCTGGAATTCATTCTGTTGCATCAGTGTGAGGATACGGGGATGTTTATTCCACAAATAACCTGTGGTTAATTATAGATCTATGAGCAAAGACAAATGTTTTCACCCGTGCTAGACAACCTTATGCAGCCTCTTTTTAATTGTCTTTTTTGAGAGAAGAGAGGGAAATGGGTCATTACCTTTTAGGGTCTGCTATTCAAATGTGGTAGAAAAGATCTGCTGCCTGATTGACGTTCACAACCCTGAAGGGAGAAGTCTGTCTGGCCTGACCTTCAGCAGGTAATCCTCTGCCTCTTTTAGATTTCAGTTTGGACATCAGTTATTTCAGGAAGCTTTTCCCTAATGGTCCCTCCACACCCAGATCACAATCAGTTCCCCTGTCCCCGGCTCCCCACGGTTCTTCACACATCTCCTATCTGTCACTGTTTTCCATTTTCTTGGTTACCCATCTCCCTTCCCTGTTAGGCCTTGCTCCCCAAGAACAAGGACTGTGTTTTATGAACTGCTGAGTCCCCAGTTAACCCAGTGAATAGAACTGTAGGAGTTACTCAAAAGGTGCCTCTAAAATGAATTGTGTGTACATTGTATTTCAACATCTGTATGCGCTGCAGTGTGCTCACCACCAAAAGTTTAGTTTCCATCCATCACCCTAGAGTTGACCCCTTTTATCCATTTCACCCTCTCCACCTTCCCCTCTGATAACCACGACTCTATTCTCTGTATCTATGTGTGTATAATGTTGTACACATGAAATTTTATATAGTGTTATAAACCAATGTTACCCCCATCAATTTTTTTAAAAAACAAATTTCAGTTAGGTTGCACATAGTAGGTGCTCAACAAATAACTGTTGACTGAGTAAGTAAAAGAAGAGATGTGAAAGGCACTTTAAATGTAGACTCCATGAGTCTCTGTGATGGCCTAATTTGTAAGAGAAAAGGAAGATGAGGCAATTCAAGATGTTTCAAGACAAATAGCACCATCAACACAGCAATCCTTGTACAACATGGGAGGCTGTACCCCAGCTGAGCGCTCGGAAGTATGCCCAGTGAATTGGGATTAGGATGTTTATTGCAGCATTGTTTATAAGAACAGAAACATGGGAAACAGCCAAAATGTCCTTCAACAGCGGAATGCACAAGTAAACTGTGGTGCAGCTATACAAGGAATGAATAAAGTGATTACAATGAATAAACTAGATGCTGAAACCGTAACATGGTTAACTCTTAAAAGCCATAACATTGGGTGAAAAGGTAAGTTAGAGTAGAAAATATGCACTGGGAAACATACTGAAAATGCCATATATTGTTTATTAATATATGCATAGAGAATACAAATTAAAAAAAACATGCAGGGAAATGAAACCCAGGCACTCCAGGATACTGGTTACCCTTGGGAGAGGGAGGGCTACAGTGAGATGGTGGAGCTTCTCATTTACCTGTGACATTTTATTATGAACAGCAAATGTGGCAGTATATTAATATCTATTAAATCGGGGTGGTAGGTATTTGTCATATTAGTTTTGGTACTTTTCTGTTAGTTTGAAATAGTTCATGCTTCTAAAAGTTAAATTAAAATCACACAAAGGAGAAGGTTGGGTAACTGGGAGAAGGACCCTACATTTCTGCCTTTAGTCTTCTGTTCTGGACCATCCCCCCACCTCTTTTCAACTAGCCTGGCAAACTGTATGGAGTCACAGCTGCCACTTAGGACTTGCTAAGTCTTAACACCATTGAAAAGCATCAATTCTCAGTCAGTCTCCAGAGACTGATAGATCTACCATGATGCCTCCAGAGGCTTCAGAATGTGCATAAGTATCTTTCGTCATTGTTTATAGTTTCTGCATTCCTCATTTTTTCTATATATTGGAGCATCTAGCCCTAATTCTAAATCTAATTAGCATTAGTTTCTGCAATAAGATTTAGTGGAATTCTCTTTCATATGTGTGACTGGAATCTATTTTCTTGAATCCGTCACTATGTTCTCTTGTTTTGTAACGCTGTCAATTTTTCTTTCCTTTCTCCCCCAAAGAAGCAATCAAATAATACCCTTGTGGTGAATTTTGCTATTTCTAAAATTCCTCCCGTGTTTGGGGAACACTTTCAATGGTGCGCTGGACCTAACTCCCCCTAGCTCAGGAGGGCCAGTTGTGCTCAGTCCTTCCCAACTGCTTGTTTGATGACATCACATCAGTAGCTGGAAATCGGCCACAATGAGAGTATTTACACCATGGCAATCAGCAGTCGCTACAAATCTAGGTTTGGGGTGTTTTTCCCCTGAAGAGCTAGCTGGTGGTTAAACATTTACCAGCCTACCACTAGGGGGCGTGGCGATTTTCTGAGTTTGCAAGGCAAGTAGCATTTTCCTCCTTTTACCCAGGTAGGAACCAAAAGTCAGAAAAGGAGAAGGCCTTGGCCTGAGTCACAGAACTCCCCAGAGGCATTGCTGGGGCTCTGGTCTGTGTGGTATAGCTGAAGAAGCACCAGCTTTGGAGTCAGGCAGATCTGAGTTCGGATCTCGTAGAGCGGCTCTTGTACTGTGAACTGTTCAAGTGTCTGACCCACCCGCCCCCCTCAGCTTCCCCACCTGCAAAATAAGGATGACAATATTTACCTTATCGATGTGCAAAAAAACCTAACAAAGCACAAGGGAGATATGCAATAAATATGCTTTGCCCTTCTGACTTACAAGTTCAGATCTCTGTGTATTATCCTATTCTTCCCATAACCATATATATTTTATTTCAACTCTCTCCCTGAACAAACACCTTTCACTAAATAGTGAATACACTTTTGGGCTTCCCTGGTGGTGCAGTGGTTAAGAATCCGCCTGCCAATGCAGGGGACACGGGTTCGAGCCTCGGTCCGGGAAGATCCCACATGCTGCAGAGTAACTAAGCCCGTGCGCCACAACTACTAAGCCTGCGCTCTACAGCCCGCGAGCCACAACTACTAAGCCTGCGCTCTAGAGCCCACGAGCCACAACTACTGAGCCTGCGCTCTAGAGCCCGTGCTCCGCAGAGAAGCCACCGCAATGAGAAGCCCGCTCGCGGTAACCAAGAGCCACCACAGCCAAAAATAAATAAATAAATAACTTTTTTTTTTAAAGAATAGTGAATATACTTTTTCTCCAAGTATGTGCCACTGGAATAAGTAAAAAAAAGTCTCAGTGTTGACATTTATGTGTGATTTGGGGAATCAGTTTCTTTCCAGCAGTCTTAGAAAACGCACTAGGTATCAACTAAGATCATTTTTCAGCTGCCTGGAGTTTTCTCCGCTGACTGTTTTGCTGAGCTAAGCTTCCTGAGGAGTATTGATTGGGGAGGGCATCACGGCCACAGTTCCATCCACCAGAGTAACTGCAGCGGCCTGCAGGAACCTTCTCTTGGCCGTTCGTGCTCTGTGCTCTGTACTGTCTCTGCATGCTCTCCCTGACCTGGTGGTAGACATTTGCTCCTACGCCATTCAGCTAAGCCAAAATGTATTTTTCTTTTTAGACTTTTACTAATCTATTTTTACCTGAATAATACATTTAGTTGTTTTTAACATTTTAAAAAATACAAAGGTGTAAACAAGGGCAATTTCCCTTCCTAGACGATCCCCCCCTTCGTTCAGGTCCCTCCCCATGAAAACTAACCGCAAAACAAGAAGGTGGCAAGGAGGAGGAAGCAGCCTCTGACTATTAGTATCTTATGAACCCAAAGGCTCTTGGAGCTCCATCTTGAACACCCAGCATCAGCACAGCCTTCACCATAGTTTCCATCTGTGTTGATTCTGTTGGACCAAAGAAGTCTGTTGAAACCAGGAATACTGCAACGAGCTCATATGGCTTATCAGTAGGTATAAAGCAAATTGGCAAAGACATACCCAGAATAAAGTCAGAGAGGATCTGCTTTGTTTCTGTAAAGATAAATGGCATATGTTGTATAAACACCATCCATCAGCTAACCCTAGGTAGGTTGTCATATATCTGGAGAAAAACATAAGAGAGAATCTGTGCTTACAGGTGATGGGCTATGTGTCAGGTGCAGTGCTAGGCTTTTTTTTTGGGTGGTAAAATAAGCATAACATAAAAATGCCGTCTTAACCGTGTTTAAGTGTACAGTTCAGTGGTGTTTGGTGCATTGACGTTGTTGTGCAGCCATCATCTCCAGGGAGCGCTGGGCTCCTTTGCCCGTCTCACTTAGTCCTCGGGACAGCTTCTGAGGTCTGTGTTAATGTTCTCCATACAATGAGGATATTTCAGAGACATTGTTTAACGTCTCATCCCGAGTACCCGGCAGAGCCTGGGGTGGATCCAGATGTGTTCATCTCCAAAACACGCAGACAGGCGTGCCTGGCTGTCTCTCTTACTGTCGTATTTTTCCTCTCTTCCATCCTATACTGTTGTCTAGGGGTGATCCTGCTGCTTCTGGATAAGCTGCGGAAGATGAAGTGGGAGCAGATGTGGAGGCTGACTGCAGAGAGGGAGTTGATGGGCATGCTCTCCACATCCTTAGCTGATCAGGTAAGTAGGCAGCTTAGAAGGTACGGTTATTCCTGAACACCCTGCTGCTGTGTCTCAAACTTGCAAGTGGCTGAGTCTGCATTATTCTTCCAGATCTGTATGACTGCTTACTTGGATAGATCTGCCTTGTACTTGCCAGCCTGAGACGACAGCACTCCCCTTAGTTCATTCCCCTTGTTCGTTCGTGTGCGTGTTCAGCAGACTTGCCCTGCACACTGCGCGTGCCAGGGAATATGTTCAGAAATAGGATTACGGAGATAAAAGAAGGACACAGTCCTTGGCCTCAGAGAGCTCATAGTTTATTGAAGAAGAGTCATAAGTAAATGATAATTTGGTGTGTTAGGAGGTCACAGTCTTCATCTTGGTGTAGAATATCCAGTGCCTGCCCCCTGAGATTCCAGAATACCAAGGCATATTTCCCAGGCAAGATTCCATTTTCCTTTCTGGCAAATAGAATCTAACTTTTGAAGCAAAGCCTTTTGCTTAGATCCTATACTATGACCCCATCCTCAAGGGAAATGCATTTAAAGAGAAGGGACAAACCTCCTTGGCTGGTGAAACCAGCTTTTAATCCAGGCAATCTGAAAAAACCCATGAACTCCACCAAACTATTAACATAAATTCATTTAAACCCCATTTCTCATTTTGGCTGAGAAACACAGAGGCCTGAGCCTTTGCCCTTGAATCTACCAGGGTCACACATCTAGATTATGAGTTTCCCATGGTGTAAATGGCCATCTTGAAATGTAAAGACGATTTCTCTGAGTTCTCTGCATTTTATCCTTTCCTGTTTAACCAAAAAGAAGCTCACTCCCTGTTTTTGTTCAACATTCAGTTGTCTGATTTGTTGAATTTTTGCAAAGTTTTCTAACGTGGAGGAAACAAGAAACTCTGTGGTGTTAGTTTACTATTTTTTTTAGCATTGTTGTTATTCTGTATTTCCCGAGCAGCCAGAAACTAATTTCCTTTTTCAAACGTGAGATATGGTATAATGAAGGAGTTAAAAATTACCCAGGTAGCTGTTTTAAACCTGAGGGGAAAATTGTCCTCCATCATCATATTTCAAGTCAGGTCATAATGACTTGAGTGTGTCCCCAAAAGCTAGCAATTGCCTGTCCATGTCCAAGGAGGATAGTTGATTCAGCCATTGCCTTCTGCGAAGGCCCATAATTCACCTCCCGACACCACCTGTCAGCAGCTAGTTAATATGTGTGGCCTGGCTGGTGCAAGAGCTTGGAGAAGAGCCGACAAGAAGTAAAGCCTCCCTAGAAAAGTCAGAGTTGGATTTGGAAATGCGGAGCACGGGCACAGGCACCCTGGCCCGCAGGAATCCCGGGTTGCATCCATCATCGAGTCTGCCCAGCGCCCCAGGGAATGCTGCTGAAGCAGGATATATCATTTGTCTCAGCCCCTCAATAAGGAGAGCAACCTGTCATCACGCAGTTTCCTCTCCAGGAGGCTCAGGATGGATGACAACAGGGTTCCTCGGTGAGGTGAGAAGAGGGGCGGAAAAGTGACTTCATTTATTTTATGCTGGCTCGGGTGGAAAAGACGCTCCGTGTCTGCCCCCTTCGCTGGACGGTGCTCACTGAGACCAGCAGGACCCGTGAGCTTCAAGTCAGTGTGGGGCATTCCCCCCTCTCTATCCAAACATGACTGCTTGGTTTCTAGAGATAAAAGGCAAGGGAGATGCCCTGCAGTGCAAGTGAGCCTGTGCTCCGAGCCGGAGGCTCAAGAGATTGCGCAGGAGATGTGGTGCCTCAAGAGCCAGCATCACAAGCTGAGCCCATCTGACTGTTGTGACCGTATTGCTGGCTTTTATCCCCTAGGATATTTTCAACGCTGTCATCAAACAAAACCCCTTCCTCGTGTATCAGCTCCCCTGCTTCTGGAACGTGCAGCTGTCAGACCACACCCGCTCTGAGCAGTGCTACAGAGACGTGTCTGATCTAAAGGTAGGGCAAGGAAGGCCCTGGTGGGTGGTGGCAGAGGGAAGCTGGATGGGGCAGCGCCCTTCAGGGGGATGATTGGCTCGGAGCTTTGTGTGCAGTGTGGTGAGAGAGAGAGCGAGAAGGGTGCAGAAGAGCAGAAAGAATGGGCTTTTATGCTTTGTTTTGTTCCCCCCCACCCCGCCCTGTTTTGGCTTTCTGGAAAGTATCAGGCCTCCCAGCACAAGAACAAGCGTGTGTGGTTACTCTTCCTGCTACCTGCTGCTGGTTGTTTTGGTTCATGTTGGCTCCCCAAATCCAGTCATTTAATTCAAAGGAAAACATTTACTGAGGGCCTCCTTTGTGCCAGGTGCTGTAGATATGGATATGAATAACTTCTTTTCTACTTTCAAATCATTCTTGGCAGAGAGGAGCAGAGAAACATGTAAGGAAATAAATGTTAAAAAAGATGACAGGTGCTATGATAGTTGTGGATGAGGTGAGATGCCAGCAGGGAGAAAGGACAGTGACAGAAAAGCCTTTATCATTGGTCTCTAAGTACCAAACACAGTGGTAAGGCCTGACAGGAGATAGACAAAGAAGAAGGGGTGTGTGTATCAATTACCTACTGCCACAGATAATGCTGCGTAACAAACTATTCTAATAGGGGCTTAAATCATCGACCATGTATTTAGTTGATGCGTCCACAGGTTGACTGGATGGTTGTCTGATAGTCACTGGCTTAGCCAAATGTCTGTGGTCAGCTTCAGATGGGGTGGCTGTGGCTAGGGCAACCTGGTTCTCCTCCAGTGTCTCCTGTGTCCTGTCAGCAGGCCAGTCTAGCTCATTCTCATGGCAAAGCAGAGGTGGAAAAGGAAGCCCTAGGGCACACAAGGAAACCCGAGTCCTTTTTGCTGACATCCTATGTGCCAAAGTAACCGTGTGGCTGAGCCCAGAGTTAAGGGGTGTGTCAGCATTCCCTACCTGTAGTCGTGAAGGGTTGAAAGAATGAAAAACTGATCTCAGCTGTTAAATGACAGATGAATGATTTGAACCCAGGTCTGTCTGACACCAAGTGTGTTTGCCCTCTGGCTGTAAGAGAAGAACTAGATACATGCATCCATAGAGAGTTTGTTTCATTTAAAATTTATACCCATTGCCCAGGTGACGATGTGGTAACAATAATTGCAAGTTATAAAAAGGAAAAAGGGACCCAAACCTTGCTTTTCTAACAAGTCAGGCTTCTCTTATTGGTTTCTGGTCCATATCCGCATTATGTACCTATTATGCCTTATTTATAGTCACAATTTACATGGAATTTTGTGTTCTTCCATTGCTTAGCCATTCTGGTTACCTTAGTTGTTTTCAAACTTTCACAAATATAAATATTGAACAGCTCAAAGTTCACACCTCCTCAGGAGTGAAATCACAGAGTCAAAAATAAAGAACTGTTTTTTAAAGCACTTGAAGTTCATTGCAAAATATTTAAAACAGAAGTACCTGCATTATTCATTCTTTAAATCGGCATTTATGAAATTCCTTCAATATGTCATGTATTTGTTAGACATAAGGAAAACAGATGAAATGCACAGGAGTATTTCCAAGAATATCATAAACTAGAAGTTCAAAGGGGAGGAAAATAAAACCAACCCTATAAAGAACACCTAAAAATGCTGCATAAAATTTTTTTTAATGTTTTGAAAGCATAGCTGATCAGTTCATAAATTAAATGAAGTAATAAACAGAGGCCAAAAAACAGTAATAAAGTGTGACTCCAGAATGATAAGCAAAAAGCAGCTGCATCTGACATTTGCTGGATATTTGCTTATCCTTGGCGTCTGGGAGCCTTGTATAAATGTAGATAGCTGTATAATTATTGTGCAAACAAGGGAATGCTACCGTGGGTTGCACTGGGATAATAGGCCTAAATCAAAATCAGGCAACCCATACGTATAGCCATTCTGTTGAAATGCTATGTGTGGGAACTTGGGCCCCAACACGAAAAAACACAATTAGAAGACCCTGGCATAAAGTCAGGATCCATGAAGAGTGATATCCTCGGTAGATAAACAGTTTAAAAACCCATAGTATAGGAGGAAACAACAGAGATTGTTGCCTGTTTCATTCTTTGCTTTTGGTGGAATAAGGGAGAAATGTTTCCCCTGAGAACTCCTAATTTCAAGCATGTGCTCATATTATTTGGGGAGCTAAAATTATATGTGTAGGGCAGAAATACAAAGAAAAAAAAGAAAAATTTCCAGATCCCTGGGAGAAACAAACAGAAATCTGATCTTGAAGAATACTCTCAAAAACAAGACTTCAGAATCCTTTAGGTGGAGTTTCTAGAAAAATGAGTTCTCAGTCAGTTATCACTGAACACACAAGGAATTAAGCTACCATGAGAGAGGGCAGAAACTGACCATAGAATTAAACTTCAAAGACTACAAGTATTAGACTCATCAGGCATGAAACATAATATAAGCATTTGTATTGTATAAAAAATAAAAAAAGAATATTGAAAGTAGGTTAGAGGAACAAGAGATTCTCAAAGATGAATAGGCCTATTTAGATCAACTAGGACTTGTAGAAGTGAAAAATATAATTATTGAAATTATAAATTAAATAAAGGTGTTAAGCAGTAGATTAGACCCAGCTGAAGAGAGACTTAGTGAACAGGAAGACATATCTAAGGAAATTACCCAAAACACGCACACTGAAAAAAAAGAGGTAGAAAAATAAAGGGAAGTTAAGGTATTGGGATATGTCTAATTAGATTATCAGAAGGAGATAAAGAGAAAATTGGAAGTGAGGCATCATTGGATGGGGTGGTGAATGGGAATTTTTCAGAACTGTTAAAAAGTATCCATAGATACAAGAAGGATTGTGTTTACCAAGCAGTGTAAAGAGAAAGCCATGTTTAGACTTACAGTAGTGAAATTGCAGCACCCTAAGGAAAGCTGATTTTAAAAATAGCCAAAGAGAAAAGACAGATTCTCTACAAAGAAATTCCACATGTGTGATGAGAGTTCCAACGGCAGAAGCCAGAAAAGAGTAGAAAGAATATCTTCAATGTTCTGAGAGACAGTAACAACACACTGTGTACCTAGCAAAACAATCTTTCAAACATGAGAGAGGAATATCGAATTGAGTAAAAACAAAGAGAATTTACCACCAAAATACTTATGCAAAGAAACATCCAAAGGAAAATGTACTTTGGAATCCTTTGGAAAATGATTTCAGATTCAAAAAGGAATGTTGAACAAACAAATTAGAAATGTATTGAAACTCTGAACAGTTTCTACATGATAGCAGTAGTAGTAATAATAATGTAATTTGTTTGTTTAAAAACATTATACCTAAATTATCAGGCAGTGACATCATGTAAGTCAGGAGGGAAGTGATGAGAATTAAAGTACTTCTTGAGGTCATTGCTTTGTTGAGGAGGGGGATGAGATATTGAATTTAGCTGCTAAGCTAGGTATGCACGCTAACATTTCAAGGTTAAGCTCTAAAAGAACTGGAAAAAATGGGTGGGATGGAATGGAATAAGAAAAACCAAGATAACCAACCAAAATACCTCAATCGTTTAAAAGAAGAATTAGATGCAAGAAAAGAAAAATAAATAAGAGCATAGAAAAAGTAAAGGGAAATAGAGAACAAGAAATCAAAATGATATAAATAAGTTCAGCTATATCAATAATCAAATAAACTAATTTTGCCAGTGAGAAGATAGGTTGTCAGATTGACTAGGGAGCAATATTCAACATATGCTATTGATAAGAGACATGCCTGATACAAAACTACCCAGAAAGGTTGACAGTAAAATTATGGGAAAAGAATATCAGGCAGATATCATCCCAGATAAAACTGGGTGACTATCTTGATATCAGACAAAGCATTGGTAGGTACAGAGATGGTCACAACTTAAAAACAAAAAGTTCACCAAGAAGATATAAATGCAGATTCATTTACTCAATCTCTTAATGTTTTTGAGCCCAGTGATTCTTCCGAGTTCTAGGAATACAACAAAGATTAAAGCAAACAAAAGCCTCTCACATGTGGAAGTTTCTCTCTAGGAGATAAAGCAGAGTTATAGGAGATAATAAGAGAATACTGTGAACAATATTATGTCAATAAATTTGAAAACTGTGAAAGGAACATATTCCTATAAATGTATAGTTTATCAAAACTGACTTAAAAAAATATAAAGTCTGGATTATTTTCTAGTCATTAAACTTTCTTACAAAGAAAATAGTACCCCTAGATAGATAGTGAGAAGAAGATGTTCTACCAATTTTTTTTTAATCAAAAGGTATTTCCAGCTTTTAGTCAACTTTTCCAAGGAATAGGAAAAGAGGAACACTTTTTAACTCATTCAGTGAGGCCAGGATATCCTTGATACCAAAACCAGACAAGGAGATTACAAGAAAGGAAAATTACAGGCCTATCTCATTCAGGAATACTGATGTAAAAATCTTAAGCAAAATATTAGCAGACTGAATCCAGCCAGGTATAAAATAGATCATACATCATGGCCAAGTTGGGTTTATTCCAGGAAATACAAGAGTGATCTAACATTGAAAAAAATCCACAAGTGTCATTTAGCACATTAATAGATTAAAGGAGAAACACCATCTGATTATCTAAATAGATGCAGGAATATTATTTGATAAAATTAAATATTCATTTGTGACAAAACCTCTTATGAACAGAATCTACTGAAAACCTACAGCAAACTTTTGCCGAGCATTTGCTTAGGGTTCTGCTAAATAATTAAAAGAAAACAGTAGGGTGCCCACGAACACCCACACATTTATGGAAATTTGATACATGACAAGGTGGCACTGCTGGCCATTGGAGAAAGGATGTAATTTTCTGTAAATGGTGTTGAGACGCCTGATTATGTATGATAATCAGGAAAAACTGAAAATGGGTCCCTGTCTCACACCATATACAAAACTTACTCTGATGGATTAGAGACTTCAAAGTGAAAGGCCAAATTAAATGTTGATTTTTTAAAAATTAGGAAATTAGCCTATGACCTTAGAATAAGGAAAACACCAAAAGCATATATCATAAATGAAAGGGTCAGTGAATTCAACCACGTTGAAATTAATAACTCCATCAAAGTGGCATCAAAAAGAGAAAAGAAAAAAAAGTTTCAACATATACAACTAAGGACTAGTAAACAAAGTATACAAAAAATTTGAAGAGAAATGTGTAAAATATGAATTCATTTCACAGAATTGCAAAGAAAATGGCCAATAAACACTTGAAAAGATGTACAACCTCTTTGTTAATCAGGGAAGTAAAAATTAAGACCACAAATAATTGAAAAAGTGGTACTAATGAAGTCTCATTTAACAGTAGGAACTCTCCTGTAGTGTTGATGGGAGTGTAAATGTATACAAACAAATTGGGAAAACACTTTGGCACAATATTGTAAACTTGAAGTAACACCTATTTTACAATCTAGGGCTTGGATGTAATTGGTCAAAAATTGAGACGTGGATGACTTCCTGCAGAAAGCACTCCACCAGCTACCAGTGGGCAAATGGTGACAGATTGACGCCAGGCCATGTGTCCTCATAACAAATGGCATTGTTTGACTAGGCAGTGGCACAGTAGACTTAAAAGCTCAAGTCTTTTTTTTTTTTTTTTGCAATACGCGGGCCTCTCACTGTTGTGGCCTCTCCCCCTGCGGAGCACAGGCTCCAGACGCACAGGCTCAGCGGCCATGGCTTACGGGCCCAGCCGCTCCGCGACATGTGGGATCTTCCCGGACCAGGGCACGAACCCGTGTCCCCTGTATCAGCAGGCGGACTCTCAACCACTGCGCCACCAGGGAAGCCCTCAAGTCTTATTTTCATATCAAAAAGAAAAACAATAAACTTCCACAAAAATCAGTGCAACTAAAAACCTTGGCAGGCCTTATTGGAAAAGGAAGGAAATTCTGACAGCTTACAACGTGGATGACCTTTGAAGACATGCTAAGTGAAATACTCCAAACACAAAAGGACAAATATTGTATGACTCCCCTTATATGAGATAACTAAAATACTCAAATTCATAGACACAGGAAGTAGAATAAAGGTTACTAGGAGCTGGGGTGAGGGGAGAATATGGAGTTGATGGGTACAGAGTTTGAGTATGGGATGATGAAAAAGTTCTGGAGATGGTTGTACAACAATGTGAATGTACTTAAGGGCGCTGAACTATACACTTAAAAATGGTTGAAATGGTAAATTGTATGTATATTTTACCACAATAAAAAAAAATCTGGGGCTTCCCTGGTGGCGCAGTGGTTGAGAATCCGCCTGTCAGTGCAGGGGACACGAGTTTGAACCCTGGTCCAGGTAGATCCCACATGCCACGGAGCAGCTAAGCCTGTGCGCCACAACTACTGAGCTTGCGCCCTAGAGCCCGTGAGCCACAACTACTGAAGCCCGCGCGCCTAGAGCCTGTACTTCTCAACAAGAGAAGCCACCACCATGAAAAGCCTGCACACCGCAACAAAGAGTAGCCCCCGCTCTCCACAACCAGAGAAAGCCCGCACACAGCAACAAAGACCCAACACAGCCAAAATTAAATGCAAATAAATTAAATTAAAAAGAAACATATGGGGGTGGAGGGACCTTGGTGAGTGTCCTATGAAGTTGATTGTTTTTAGGAGGATTAGTATGAGTTTCATTAAAGAAACCAGTCATAAGCCAGTATATTTGGCATGATTTCTGAGCACCTCTAAATTGGCAGCAACAAAAAGGAAAAGAAAAAGCTTCGTAAATTAGAGGAGACTCTTCATTTGCAAACTTTCAACTTCTGTGTTTTGTAGATACCAACAAAGCTTGGTCTCCAAGTGTATGTCCCATCTGCCCACCACGTACATACCAATGTGTTCATGCTGCCGTATTTATTGAGTGATTACTATATGCCAGGTACTGTTACAGGTCCTAGTGATGCCGCAGGAAACTAAACAGACACAGCCATTGGTCACGTAGAGTTTAGGTGCTGGTGTAGCAGATGGCTGTGCCTCTTGGGCATTGCTTAGTGTTGCTTAATTATTGTCACTTTGAACCTATCAAACGAAATAATTTGTGAACCCCCTTTGGCAGCCTCTTCTATATGTGAATAGAGGGGTTTCCATCAAATGACAAAACCATGAAGATAGATTTAAACCAAGTTTAATCCATATCTTCTTAGATAAACCTAAAAAAGAAGTCATTTTATCACTGATAGCTTATCTAACAAAATCTGACACAGAACCCTAAAATACAGGCAACATATGAAAGGGGAGCTGCCCTGGAGGTGGGGAGAGGCTTAGGGGATGAGGGAGAGAGACTGGAAGGCCTGAGCACCACCCTCTGGGTCATATCAGGGTCTGGCCATTGATGAAGAGCTGGTCCAAGCTCTTCTGTAGGTCCCTCCAGGCCAACCTGGGCCTCAGATTCCAGGGAAAGGTGTATCTTTGTTATTTTCTTTCTTCTTAATTTTCTTTCTTCTCTTCCTCCCCCACTTTTTTTCATTGTGTTCAACATCTATGAAGGAACCTCCTGTTTGCTAGTTATTATGTCCCTCCCTGGGGAGTATCCAGGGTACCCTGAGCTCTGCTCTCCATCAACTCACAGTCTGTTGCCCCAAAGGGTAGCCAATCTAAGAAGCTCACCTGTGGGATCCACAGGGTCCTGTGCTGGGTCAGCTGATAGAAAACGTCAATTTAAGCAAGACTTACAAAACTCTATTAACCTTGACTGTCCTTTGGGGCAAATCCAGGGCCAGGTTTTTTTGTGGCTGATTGTGCTGTAAGGTCACTTAAGTGACCCTCCATCTGTGTCCTCTATGGTTCTCGGGGTCCTTTCAAGTTGAGCAGGAACTTAAGGACTGCCATAAGGCAGGTGAAGGGCAGTCCTGGACTTTTGCATTTCCCTCACTCTTATATAGTCATCTCACCCATGCCCAGTCTGAACAGCCAATTTTTTTTTTTTTGTTTGTTTTTAGGAACTTCTTTTTATCAAGTTGTTCCAGAATGTTTATCTTGCCTTTCGTGGAAATAGCAACTCTCACCTAATTCAAAGAATGTTTAATTTCCTTTCCAATTACATTTGAAGTGGCATAAAAACACATTTGATAACAAACACAGCTCCCTCCTGATAACATAGGGCTCAGGTGTAGCTGCACACAGGCTCCCACTTCGTGCCAGAGAGGAGTTTACCAGCCTTGGCCTCTAGCCTGCCCTGGGTGTCAGCTGACAACTTTGTGCTGAGTGTAGGTTAAGAGAACATCTAAGGGGAGGAGTGGTTTCACTGAGGAGGCAGAAGAAGTATCTAGGCTTTTGGAGCCAAGCAATCCTGTAAATTCTGACAGTTCTACCTCTTACCAGCTGAAGGACTTGAGTAACTCACTTAACCTCTCAGGCTCAGTTACAAAATCCTTGATAAAATGGAGGCCATTATTCTTGGCCCGGTTCTCAGCCAGGCCCCTTGAGTGCTCCCTAGAAATGCACTTGACCTTACCTCAGCCTTTTATGTTTCAAAGACCTCCATTTTTCTCTCTTCAGTCCTAAACCTTGATGACTCAGGCTTCCCTGGCTGAGTCTTAAATTAAAAGAGAAGGACCCAAAGGAGCGGCTTTTTATTCCTTCATCAGGAGCGCAGAGTCAGGAGACCAGCAAAGAAGCTGTGTGCTGGCCTAGAGCCGGAGGATTGTGCGAGATTCCAGGAAATCGTGTCTAGCCCTTGAGTCTGTAGTAGACTGTCTGTTAGAGAAGGAAGCCCTGGTCAGAAACAGTGGGTGATGGCCAGGAAGTGGCAAGCAGTGGGTCCAGTCCTCAGGTCTGTGAGAGTTACTGGAGCCCAGGGCTGAGTAAGCCCATGGTTCCTGCCCTTGGGAAGGTCACAGACTATTTAGAATTAACCAGTAAGGAAACGGAAAATCCCAGTGCAGCCTGCTAAGTGCTGTGAAGCAGGGAAGTAAAGGGGGCTGAGGGCGGCTGCAGGAGCCCTGTCTAGTTGGGAGCGTGACGCAGCCTGTATCTCGGAGGGATCTCTATAGGAGGTCTGAGCTGAATCTTGATATCCAGATTCTGCTGCTTCCTCATCTTCTGCCCTCACATCCACCCAGGCTGGTCCACAGTCCTCCCTCCGTCCCTCCCCTACTTAGAGCCCTGGAGAATGGGGAGTGGAAACTCACATGCAAGTTAGAAAGAGTAAACCGGATGCTGGGTAGGCAAGCAACAGGGACCACGCCATTGCTAGAGAAACAGCGGCCCAGAATGTACTGATCCCTTTCTGGGATTGACAGGAAACACATCTCATCCTTTGGGGTCCTGGTCCTGTGACCAGGACCCCAAAGGATGAAATGGCATATTCCAGATCAGTTGGGTGGGAATGGTATTCCAAGTATGGTGTCACTTAATCTTGACAAAAGTCTCACAGGGTGAATATTGTTCAGTCTGTTTTATAAATCAGAAAATTAAGAATCGTACAGATTAGTCACTTACTTGCCCCAAATCCCACAGCTCAATACGACAGAGCTGAGATTCAAACTCGTGTCTGTCTTACTCTCAGTCCAAGGTTCTTTCTTCTGACTTGGGGCTGAGTTCCCACCTGAATGTATTTTCCCAGGAAAGTATTTTACGTGAGATAATGATTCTATAGGATTAATCTGTGTGAGCCCTCTTTCAATTAAGTGCGTTTTTGAGGGCTAACTCCAGAACAGAGACCCCGAATATAACGTTCTCCCCTTGAAAGAACATGTGAATTTGAAGCAGCAGGCGCAGAGCCTGAATTTTTGAATTGGGAGCTGCGTGCACTTAAAAGAAGAACCCTAAAGGAGAGGAGGAAAACCAAGAGAAAACCAGCCATCCATATGGGGAAATGATGTGTGTTCCAGAGGCAATCTGTAGCATTTGCATAAAAGGAGTAGCACATAACTCAAGTTTTAAAACATTTTATAATACTTAGAGAGGTGTCAGATTTCACATCTTTTGAGGAAGACGGGGTGGGGGGGCCACCGTGTATTAGCGTATTGAGCTTGCCATAGCTAAGCTGGCTGCAGTGAAAAATGAGGCAGGGGAAGGCAGAGAGAGGGTACTAAGAATGATGAATGCTAAGGTTGATTTTGGAGGATTAGGATGGATTGAGGAAGGAAAAACAGTTGCTCTGGGGAAGAAGATCTCAAGTTTAGAATTACCGCCTTCCAGCCAGACCTCTCTTAACTTCAGGCCAGTGGCTGTTTGATTTCCTTGCATGACCCAGGTCCGAGGACTGGAAGTGTTTTCTTGTCTCTGTGCACTGCTGCGGCTGGTCAACCCGAGGCGTTCTGGGATTAAATTTGAGGCAGCTGGCCCCTGTCCAAGTAGTCTGTCTTTTGGCACCATCGCTCTAGGGCTCGTGCCTGGGAATCGCCCATTCACCCAGCAAACTGCAGAGTACCCACTGTGGGCTAGGCTGCAGGGCTGTCGCTGGGCTACTTACCCTTTCTTCACCTTGTCGTCATCTGAGAAAGTGGGGCAGTAATCACTCTATAGAGATGTAAAGATGAAAAGGGGTGATATATTAGTATGGGGTTATGAGACATGTAGTAAGCCTAGTATTCTTTTTTGTTTGTTTGTGTGTTTTCTTTTAATTGAAGTATAGTTGTTTTACAGTTTTGTGTTAGTTTCAGGTATACAGCAAAACTGAATATATATATATATTCTTTTTCAGATTCTTTTCTGTTATAGGTTATTACAAGATACTGAGTATAAATAGTTCCCTGTGCTGTACAGTAGGTCCTTGTTGTTTATCTGTTTTATATACAGTAGTATGTATCTGTTATGCCTAGTATTCTTACTATTTTTTTTATATCTTTATTGGAGTATAATTGCTTTACAATGGTGTGTTAGTTTCTGCTTTATAACGAAGTGAATCAGCTGTAGGTATACATATATCCCCATATCCCCTTCCTCTTGCATCTCCCTCCCTCCCTATCCCACCCCTCTAGGTGGTCACAAAGCACCGAGCTGATCTCCCTATGCTATGCGGCTGCTTCCCACTAGCTATCTATTTTACATTTGGTAGTGTATATATGTCCATGCCACTCTCTCACTTCGTCCCAGCTTCCCCTTCCCCCTCCCTGTGTCCTTAAGTCCATTCTCTACGTCTGCGTCTTTATTCCTGCCCTGCCACGAGGTTCATCAGTACCGTTTCTTTAGATTCCATATATGTGTGTTAGCACGTGGTATTCGTTTTTCTCTTTCTGACTTACTTCATTCTGTATAACGGACTCTGGACCCATCCACCTCATTACAAATAACTCAATTTCATTCCTTTTCATGGCTGAGTAATATTCCATTGTATATATGTGCCACATCTTCTTTATCCATTTATCTGTCAGTGGGCATTTAGGTTGCTTCCATGTCCTGGCTATTGTAAATAGTGCTGCAGTGAACATTGGGGTCCATGACTCTTTTTGAATTCTTATTATTAATAATCTGTCAGTATTGTACCCACTCTCTGGGGGTAATTTTCACTCAGCTAGTTTACAGGCAAAACCTGTAAACAAGGGATCTTCTTGCTCATCCATTCCAGTGCTCACATTTCACAGACCGGAAACAGGAACCCACAGAGGGGAAACGGCTTGCCCAGGGTTAAGCACTGGTGTGTGTCTCGTCATCTTGTGCCCTGATACTGTGCTGGAGAATGACCCACTCAGTGGAGGGGACTTTGGATGCTTTAAGCTTTAGTCTTTTGTCTTTGCCTCAACACTCACCCATTCTTGGCTTATGTGGTAGTTTTTAGAACTGAACTCCTTTGGTCGTTATTGATTTAAGTTTTCCGTCACTGGCTTGGTTATGCATAGCTGATGAAGTTCAGATGCATTTATTCCTGGAAACATCAACAGGATCCCTAGAAGCAAGGTCATGGCTCTGGAGAATTCGCCCTTCGATAATAGCACTTGGTGGGGTACATATCTAAACAGTTCTAAGAACTGTTAGTGAGATTTCTTTCAAACAGAGGAGAGCTGGGGAGGGGTGGGGAGAGAGGAGTTCCGTGTACCATATACTGTACCAGATACCCTATTATGATATCCTGCAGCAAGGAAATCTGATCGATTTTATTGATTCCCCAGCATTTCCCCCACGTATTCTATGTCAGCACCCAGCACCATGACCGTGGAATGCCCTGTGGAACAGGTTCTTTAGAAGCGCACTCTAAGAAACATTTCCCTGATAATCTGGGCTCTATTAAGAAGGAAAAGGATTCTGAGAGAGGGGACCATCAACTAAGCAGTATTTGGTAATCATGGACATCAAACCACTGAAGTTTCTAGGAATGTGGAAATGAGGGATTTGATATGGAGCATTTTTGCCTAAAAATCCCTATAATGAGGAAAACAATTTCAAATATTTATTTCTAAAAGTTCCATCTGTATTACAGGTTCTTTGTAAAAGTAGTTACTTTTCCATTCATCACCTTTACATTGAAGGGTCAGATTCAGGTGTGTGTGTTTTTTCCCAAAAGCATGAGATAGCATACCACCGACAACCAGTTTTTCATAAAAACAGAAATGCGTAGATCGTCTTTACGTACGCCATTTATTATAAGTCCTTTGCCGTGAGTTAACCAGCTAAGCTCTATGTTGGACAGAAGATTTTCATTGTCATTCCTCATGTCTTTAGAAAGTATTGTAAAAATTCTATATTTTCAGTCTTGTCTTTATAAAGTTAACCAAATCAACGACATCTAACAGTACGAATGCACACTGGCTTCCAGTGTTTTGTTGCAAACTTGCCTATCAGTGATACAGTAAAGGAATTCAGTGTGGGGCACTCCCTCTGTAACTTTTCTTGGTATCCTTTCGTTATTCCAGCTAAAGCAGCTGTACCTTCAGTCATTCCACATATGCACGCATTACCATCGTTAAAGTAGGAATTCACTGCTCAGAGTATCACTTCCCCAGGGCATCTTTCCTTTAGTGCTCACTGAAAAGTTGTTCTTTGTGTATTTCACTTTCTAAACAGAGTCTTGCAAATAGCTTAAGATGACGCGTGTCAGAATCCTCTGTACTTGGATTTAACTCTATAGCAAATCACCCATGTAATTTGTTTTAATCCTAGTTTCTCCAGGCTTTCATCATTTGTTTTCTAGGACTCTTCCTATAATATTTGCTGACCCAGGAATTTACTTCTTTTGTTACCAGATTGTCTTCTGTGTGTTTTGCCAGCCATTTTTGCCAAGGCAGGAAACACAAGTGTTTTCCTTATTGGATTTTATTAGCTTTCATTTTGATGTATGAAATCTCCAAAGAGACTGCAGAACTCTTTTCATGGGGTTTAGTGAAACATTGTAAATTCTAAGACTGACTCTCACAAGACTTTAAACGTCATCCAGAATTCATGGAGGCTCGTCTTTATATTCCGGATGCTTTGTTTTTAAATGTCTTGCTCATCACGCAGGTCTGTACTAACATTAAGTAATATCTCGAGGCATAATACACACTTGGGGTGAAGTTCTTCCGTAACGATCATGGTTATAAATGGTTTTTGAAATGGTCTTGAGGATTTAATTTTTTTTCAACCAACTTCTTGTCAGATCTAATTAGATGGGCATTTCTCTACTTGGGGATGTAGCTAAGGAAGAGCTTATATTGGGAGCAGAAGTGTCAGCTCAGCTGTTTTCTTGCTGGTCCCAAAAGCTTGTGTTACTAGTATTCTCAACCTCTCGTTTCTTTGTAGAACTGGTTTGTGTTTTTAATATACACTTTTATTTGGAAGAATTTTAGACGTGCAGGAAAATGGTAAACATAGTACGTAGAGTCCCATGTGCCCCATCCAGTTTCCCCTGATGTTAACGTCTTGTGTAACAATGGTGAACTTGTCAAAACTGACACACCAACATTGCTGTATTGCTATTACTAAACGTCAGGCTTTAGCTGCATTTCACCAGTTTTTCCATTCACTTCCTGCTTCCTGAGTCTCCTTTGGTCTCTGACAGTGTCTCAGTCTGTCTTTGTTTTTTCATGACTGACCTTGACACTTCCAAGGCATGTACTGTGCCACACATGTTACTACTAAGGCTGCTAACCACCTTTCTTTCGCTAAGGTGGTCTTTTCAGACTTCTCCACTGTAAAGTTACTGTGGTTCCCTTTCCTTCTTCTTTTTTTGGAAGTGAGTCACTTATCTACCCCACACTGGAAGTGAGGAGATGAAGTTTCACTTCCCGGGAGGGGGTAGAATCCACGCACATCATTGGGGTTCTTCTCTAGGGAGATTTGTCTCTTTCCCCCAATTATATTTATTTCTTAAATCATGTATTCATAACCCCAAGGACTCACATGTATTTATTTTGTACTTTGGGTTAATAATAATAATAATGCAGGGCTCTTTTTAAATCCTTTGTTCATTTTATGAGTTATTTTAGTTAAAATTATTGTTATCATTAAATAATGTTAATAAATGCACTAAAATAGATGTAGTCTGATTGGTAGAACACTTAGCCGGGTTTATTCCTCAGTACGTTTCAGTATGCGTGGGCTCAGTATCCTGCGCTCTGCACTGACACAGTTAGATATGGGAGCTCAAATGACGTAAGACCTCACTCCCTCTCCTTCTCTCTCTGCCCCTCTGTCTTGCTTTCTTTCTGCCTCTGCTTTCTCTGTCATGGCAGGGTGACTTCTGGCAGCCTCCCCAGCCAGTATGTAGAGCTTCGTCATTCAACAAATACATGTTGCTCGCTTGCTGTGGACCGGGCACTGTTCCAAGCACGGGTTATACGTGGAAAACCAGACAATGCAGGCCCTGCTCTCCCCAGCTTACATTCTAGTGCAGAATACAGATATCAAACAAGACAACAAATGATCAAACTGGTCATTTCAGGCAGGAAAACATGCTATGAAGAAATCAAAGCAAGGGAACATAAGAGTGACCAGCACACATGATCCCATACTGAAAAGAGAGACCCTCTTTCCCTCCATGACTCTGCAGAGCAACTCTGTTGACCCTTCATGGGACTCATGCCCATGAACGGTCTGAAATGTCTCATTGGTCATCCTGAGTCACACGCCCTTGCTGTAGCAGGTCAGGCCTGACCGGTAGCCCTGTTAGAATCATCGGAAGAAGGCAGGGTCTTGATCTGTGAAGGAAGGGTGCAGAACACACGGAAAAGCAACAGCGGGCCACTACAGAAGATGCCTGCTGGGATCCTGGAAGCCAGTTTGCCTTCTTGGAGTTTCCAAGC
Organism: Delphinus delphis; assembly: GCF_949987515.2. Classification (NCBI taxonomy): domain Eukaryota; kingdom Metazoa; phylum Chordata; class Mammalia; order Artiodactyla; family Delphinidae; genus Delphinus; species Delphinus delphis. Next base: position 88,481,826 of record NC_082693.1, on the reverse strand, counting down.
AGTGAATCACGGGGTGCCCACCCCCAGGGGCATTACTGACATTCCACCAAATTGGCTTCTCAACCAACCTTGGTAGAATCGTTCAGCTGAAGGGTCCCTGCCTGTCTCTAGAGGTGAAACCCACTTCCCTCTGTCCTCCTTGCCCTCAAATCAACAGAGACACCCCCTGGAGGACCCTGTGGGGACTCTGTGAAAGTGAATAGAGTCTTAGTAATTAATGCCTTAGAGAGGGAGCGCACTGGGCTGGTTACCATCCACAGGTCACATGACTGCAGAGAAGCCGCATTAGGCAACGCCAGGGAAGATCCTTGTACTGAATGCATCGCTTTCTCACTTCCTTGCTCTCAGAGGTCCATCGGAATTCTTCAGACAGGCCAGAATCCAGTTCAAATTGATTGCTACCCCCATTATATAGCAAAAGAACCAGAAACATTCAACGTGACGAACGTGAGAGAACAGAGCAGGATCTTCTCGGATTCATGACCCTCCCAGCCCTGAGTATTATCAAAGATATCTATTTTTATGTTCTCATTTTTTCCCCTCTTTACAACGTCCAGCACCTCAGGCAGGGAAAAATAAGAAATGTTACAGGTGATAGAACAAGAAACGACAGGCTATAGGACAGGGCCTCGGACGCATGCACTGGCCTAAGTGTCTACGTTTTCCAGATGAGGGGACTAAATAATCGCTGAGTTTCATCTGTTTTCTTCCCCTTTCCTGGGTAATGTTTTTGTCTGGGAAGATTTTTTTTTTTTTTTCTGGGACTTGTAAAAAATCAAGGAACAACAGGAACCTTTGTAAAAGGAGGCAGAGAGTCACGGAACATCTGTGGCTTGAAGTCTTGAGTACCAAGGACACTGTTTTCATTTAATAGCCACTACCTGGTAATTGTCAGGAATGGGAAAGGAGAAGGGAGAGAGGTGGAATAGAGTCTTTAGCAGTTGGTGGAGGGAAGAAAAGAACTGGAGTGGATTCCATGGCAGTCTGCAAACGTTGACCGGACCTGCCACTGTGCATGCAGAGTTGGACGAACACAAGTCTTGCATTCAAGGAACCAGCAGTCTAGGTTTAAATACAGACTGAGGGACAGCATCACTTTAGAGAAGATCCCATGGGAACGGAGCACGTATATTCCCAAGACGCGCACATGCTGGGCACCGGTCTGTTCTGGGCTCCATGGTGGATGCCTTTACATCTCTTGTCTCATTGATCCTCTGAAACAGGTATTATTATTGTTTCCTTTGAACAGATTGGAAAATAGAGGTTCAGATACATTAAGCTGTTTGGGTGACAGAGTTGGGAAGAAGCAAGGGTGACATCTGCCTCACTCCCCTGCCTGTTAGCACTCTCCAATCTCTGCCCAGTGTGTTAAACCCACCTTAGTGCTTTCCCTTCTGAACAGCCCCCTCTTCGGGCCTCTCCTTGAGGTCCAGCCAGGAGGAGCCTGGCCCCTGGCATGGCGTCTCCTCTGGGCTGTGTTGTCTGTGCCCATCCTGCCCTTCTGCCCCAGGCTGCCTCCACCTGCAATTCCTCCTTTAAGTCTTGTTTCTTATTCCTCTTTCCTTTCCTGTCTTCATCCAGCCTTCCTCATTGGTAAGGTGGATGACTCATGAAGTCTAAAACCTGATTTATTTTGTAATTTAATGAGCACGTGTGAAATGCCTTCATGCCCATCAACCCGTCAGTCCTGGGCTTGACCACAAACTGCAAGGCGGTTGCTGTTATGTCCCTTTTATAGGTGAGGGACTGTCTCCACGATGCTAGGCAACTATGTGCAGGCCACCTAGCGGATAAGAGCTGGAGCTGGGGCTGGGATCAGGTGCGTGTGCTTATCCTTTTGTAGCATATATCATAATCCTGAAGAGGACAAGGAAAGGGACTTCTGAGACCATTGTCCTTCTCCCTGAAATACCAGACAAGGGAAGAACAGAGGGAGCTTAAATTCCTTCAAAAGAAAATGACAAGCTGTTTGGCCCTTAGATGAAGAAAAGAGGAATATGTTTCTCTATCTGAAAGCCCACATGAATAGGGCTTTTATAACTGATTTGCTATAGACAGACAGAATGTGAGGATTATTGAGAATGTCATCATCATGATTTCCATTCTTGAACCAAAGGGCAGCTATTGAATACTAACTAGGCAGTAAGCACTCAGGAAGAATAATAAGTCACGGTCCCTGCTGGCCCGGAAATTCATATTCCAGTGCTGCCAGGTGCAGGAATGTAAATAAATAATTACCAGAGCATGCGATGAGTTCTCTAATAGAGTTCAGTACGAGAGCCTGTGGCGTACTGAGGAAGGGCCCAGCAACTGCCTTAGGTGTTATATGAGGAATGCTTACAGTGAGAATCAGAAAACCCAATTTGTAGTGGCTTAAAATAAAATTGGGGGTTTGAATTTCTTTCCTAAGAGTCCTGGAGTAAGCAGCTGTAGAATTGGTTTGTAGATCAGCAGTGTGTTGACCTCACAGTCACAGGATGGCTGTCAGAGTGCCAGTCATCACATCTCTGTTCACAACAGGAAGGTGAGTGGGGTGGGAGGAAGACAGCACCTTATCTGAACCTTGTGATTAAGAAATCAAATATATGCTTTGCCATGTGTCTTTTTGAGCAATCCTGTGTCACATGGCCACCCCTAGCTGCAAGGGAGTCTGGGAAGTCAGAGAGAAGAATCATCATGAATGCTTGGATCTGAAATGGATCATGAGCCACTCAAAGGGGCTAGGGACGTTGCAACTACAAACAAAATGAATGTTCTTTTAGGAATGAAGAATGGAGTGGAGAGAAAGACTACTAGGAGGCAACCTTCTGGCATGAGTGGAAACCTTCAGGGAAAGAGTTACAGAAGAGGTGCATTTGAGCTCAGCTGTGAAGGACAAGCAGGCATGAATATGGTAGAGAAGAAATAAAGATATTCTAAGGAGGGGGAAAAAGGCATATGCAAAAGCACTGAGTCATGGAAGACAGGTTCAAGAAATACCAGGAAGTTCTTTTAGCCTGGAGTTAGAGCTGGAATTGTAAGTGGGAACCAGTTTGCAGCAGGCTTCACTGCCAGCCTAAAGAGGATAGTTGTTATTCTATGAGCCAAGAAAGTCAGTGGAGGTCTCGAGACAGAGCCCCGTTTTCCAAATACCCCTTATCTCAGTAACTGGGAACACATAAGCCCCGTGTTCTTATTCACGTGGCATTTGCACACAGGTTCTGATATCTTGGCACTTTGGCCAAGAAATCAGAATTATTTTTATGAGCCCTGTGGTTTCCAAGTACTTGAGAAGCCGGAGTATGGGCTAAACTCCTTCCATAGCCTTGTCCTTGTACTGAGGTCTTGTTTCTGTCTTTGAAATGCTTTTTTCCTTCGCCCTTGATAGGTGATAGTCTCTCGTTTCTCCTTTAATCACGTTGACTTTTGCTGTCTTCCCGGATGATGTTTAAGTTTCCTGGACAGTAATCAATTTTCATCCATTTCTCAGGCTCATTGCAGGCTGACTGCAAGTCTGTACACATACTCAGCCTTTACAGACATTTCAGATCCAATCAGATCACACTCCTGGGACCCCTGATGCCTGGTAGCTTCTGCAGCCCACCTGCCATGCAAGCTGGATGCCTCCTTCTCTACTTCCTCCCAAGCTGGAGGTTCAGCCCATGTATATGGGAAGTCCTAAATCACCCCAGCAGCCTTCGTGTCCCCGGGATGGTGCCGTGCCTATGTTTGGGAGGGAAGAGTAGGTTTCACTTCTGATCCTGTAATCTTCTGAGAATCTCATGTTCATTGCTGTAAACAGTCAGTTGATGATTACAGACATGGGAGAAATAAGAGAGAGAGAGATTCCTCATGTCTCTACCTCTTTGGGTTTGAATCCTGACTCTCCCACTTTCTAGCTGTGTAACCTGGGGCAATTGGCTGAACTTTCCTTACCTGTAAGATGGGATAATGAGAATATACCTATAGTACTAAGTAAAGTACAAATGAGCCATGACGAATGAAATGTCTAGAGCAGCGCTTGGCACATAGCAAACATCCAATATATGTTAGCTGCTAATATTAACAATAATAATGATTACTGTGCTGATGTGTCCCAGCAAGTGGAATAAGTTATGATTGGTTTTCACAAGCGTCATAGACTCACATGTACTTACCAGCTTCTTGCAAAAACGTATTTTGGGCACATTCCCAGTGTCACTTTGTCTCGTGTGTGTAAGCTTGTCAATGTATGTCATCTACACCACCAGCTTGCTGGCCCTGAGCCAGCGATGATGGGTGATTCTGGCCCTCAAGGGACCAGGAAATGACATTTCTCAGTAGTCAGACATGAGCTGATAAGAATTATCAGCAATACTCATCCTGATTTGGAGTTTCAGAGGCAGGTGCGTTGTTTAGTGGGAGGAGTGGTGGCCTGGGAGACAGAGCTGGGCACCACTTCTCCCTCTGCTGTGAGTCTGGGCAAGTGACTTTCTCCCTCTGGGCCTTGGTTTCTCTATACTTGAAGTAGCCCAGCCCAGAAACGATCACCAACAACTTCTCTTTACCATCTCTTTAAAAGCACGAGTCATACTTGTAATTGAAAATGGACAGTTACGTAACGTCTGCCTCTTCCCCTCAGTTGTAGGTTCCAGAAAGAGAATCTTGATCTTTTGTGTCCATCTCTGCAATCACAGCCCCTATCGGTGCCTGGCACAGAGTCGGTGCTCATTCTAGTATTGAATGAATGAATGATGCGGCAGAAAGAAAAAGATTTGGGAGTAAGACAGGCCTGATTTTGTATTAGGATTGGCTGCTTACTAGCTGAGAGACGCTCAGGATTATTGTCTGTAAAATAGGGATGATAATAGAAACAACGTTACCAGGTTGTTTTGAGGATGGAATGTGAAACCACACATACACATACACACACACAGTAACAGTCCTGGCCTATGTCTAGCATATAATGGGTATTAGGTAAACAATAGATATTACTTACTTCTCTGGAGCCTAGCACAGGGGAATGGAGTATTCTCTGTTGTGATGATTAAAAACCTAGGTGGAAAGGTAAATCTGAATATACATTAATAGACTTTGAGTGGGCTTACCTATTACAGGGCAGCTAGGTTCACAGGGTTTTTTAAAACCCCTTTGGCCTACCAGCGACCCACCATCTTCTCCCCCTACCTTCCTTTAACCTTTGCCGCTTGTTATATAACCTCAGTATTTACCTGTAGATGAACCCAGATCCCTGGGCAGACACAGAACAGGATGAGACACGATGGGACAAGTGGTGACCTGGAGTGGGAGGGCGGGAGTACCCGGAGACCTGCATCCTCGTCCCAGCCCGGACCTGGTCCAAACTCACCACGTGATCTTGGGCAAGCCACCTCTCCTCTGCAGGCCTCCCTCTCCGCACCTGTAAAGTGCTCAGCCATTGACATGGAACACGATAGCAGTCAGGAACCTGGGGGTTTAGGTCCAGAGCTGCGTTCGTGTCTCAGCTCTGCAGCTTACCGGCTGTGAAATACAGGCAAGTCAAGTACCATCTCTGTAAAATGTACAGTGGGATTCAAATGGGCTCATTTGGAGCATTTAATGACACAGTGTCTCCAAAGTGCCTGGTAGATTCGTGAATGATAAGTGACAATTTGTTTGTCTGGGGACTCATAGGCTAGCCCTGATTTCCCCTTAGTTAAAGTTGTTCCCTGTTGAAGAAGCCCAGGTTTCCTGAGTCAGGTGCACATCCGTCAGCCTTCCTGCTGGCTTCAGCACTTGGCAAGGACCAGAATCTTTCACAGCAAAGACGTGATCCCCACTGGGTATGAGTGTCACCAGCTCACATGCAATTATTTTAATGCCTGGCCCGGGACCTTCTCCTGCCCGGGTTGGGTGTATTCTCAAGGGAGTCTTCCCTCTCCTTCCCTCTCACACCCTTCAGAGGGCACAGGAGGAGAATCGCACATTGTATACTCATCCTTCCCTGAAATGCAAACACTGCCAAGTGGCCTCGTTCCAAGGAGGGTCTGCTGTCCCTTTCTGCCCTCTCCTGAGTGCGAGATGCCTGCTTCCCTCCTCACGGCTGCAGTGGACCTCCTGCTGGCGGGAGGCAAAGGAGGGCAGAGCACTCGTGGTGCAGATTGGTCCCATCTTTGAGGGGGAAGGGAACCCACATGTATGGAGCCACTGTGACATGCAGGCACTGTGCCAGGCATTCGTGTAACCCTCTTATAACCACTTTGTGAAGTTGGGGTTACTGATCCCCTCCTTGCACGTGAGGAAATTGGGGCCCCAGGAAATGCAACAAGATGCCCAAGGACACGCACAGCTAGTGAAGAGGATGGCTGGGATTCAGACCTAGGCTGCTTTGACAGCCCCGGTTCTTGCTCTGTAGTTATACCTTTGCTGATTAGGGGAGAGCCGTGATGTGGTTTGGACCAAATAGGTTTCCTGTTATTCGCTGTACCTTGAGAGAGGGGCTTGGTCTTACAAAGCAGTGTTTCCCCAGCTCAGATGGTCAGATAGGCTGTCCGTCCCGCCATGGGAGGAGAGAGTGAGGGCCATGGGGGGCCAGTGGGGGAAGAGGAGAGCTCTGTTGTCTCTTCTGTAATGTGATGCAGCGTGAAAAAAGAAGTCTTTAGAACGTGGCTTCTCCCGTTCTCCACAGAGTAAAGAACTTTGGAATCAGATTTCTTCAGATTTATGTTTGAATCCCAGCTCCAACATTTACCAGCTTTGTGGCCCTGAGCAAGTTACATCTCCACAGTTTCTTCATCCTTTTTATTTTAATTTTTTGATTTTTTAAAATTTATGTGTGTACGTATTTATTTATTTATTTTTGGCCACGCCCTGTGGCATGCGGGATCTTTGTTCCCTGACCAGGGATCGAACCCGCACCTCCTGCATTGGAAGCACATAGTCTTAACCACTGGACTGCCAGGGAGAGTCCTCAGTTTCTTCATCTTTAAATTTGCATTCCTTGTTAGGGTCATTGTGAGGATTAAAGGAAGACAGTGGATGTGAAACAATGTGGAGCAACATAGGATTCCACTCAGAAGTGACTCCCCAGCCCCGGGGGTGAGCCATGCCCCCAGGCTTCACAGCTGACTCGTAACTAGTGTCCCCGGTCCCGCTTTGGGCCCTCTCACCCTGCCACTCGCATCTTCTCCATTACAATCAGAGTAATCTTCCCAAAACCCAGAGTTAGTCATTCCCTGCCCCCCTTAAAAATCTCCAGTGATGCAGTCTGAGTTCAGAACATGGTCCCACAGGGCCAGGATCTCCCCTGTCACCTCTGCAGCCACATCTGCCCCCCTCCCCCCCACCCAGGCCCTGTCTCCCCTGGAAACTCCTGCTGGGCCTTCGAGCCCCAGCACAGGTACCTCCTTCTGAGAGATGCTTCTCGGAGCATTCTGGAGCTGCCATGTCTTCTTGATCCTCCCTCCACGATTGCCGCCTGTTACCCGTTTGGGGACATGGCTCCCCAGCAGACTGTGAGCAAGCCAGGGGCAGGCACTGCCCGCAGGGGCCTCTGACCATCTCCCAACTCCATATACAGTAGGCACTTAATAGTTGCAGCCAGCATGTACTGAGCGCATGTCCTTACCACTTACGTGCTTTACTTGTATTAATGAGTTGCCTTTTCACGGCAGCTCTGGGAGACAGGGCATCCATCAGTCCTGGCTGGAGGCAAAAACCATACCAATTATTTGAACAGAGAATTTAATCTTTAAAAATGATAACTAGACGTAAAGTGTTCACTTGGTAACTGTAAAAGCGAAAATAGAAAATTGCAGGAAACAGTTCCCACCCCTGGAGCTGAAGGAACAGAGGGAAAAGGTAGGAGTTATTACAGCTCCGGGCCGGAAGCCACACTCTGGGGTCAGCAGGTAGCTCCAGAGGGAACAGTACCGGGCGGGGACAAAGGACCATGACGCTGCATCGGAGCTTTGAAAAACACTGCAAAGTGTGCTTAGCTGCTGCTGAGGGAAAGAAGTACCACCACTGGCATGGAGAAAGGGGCAGGGACAGGAACACAGGAAGGGGCAAGTTCCTTCTTCCCCTCCAGACTTTGTCTCCCTCTCACTGCCCCCGTTGGCGGTGCTGAACAGGCAGACACAGCAGAAGCACGGTTGGCAGAGTCCTGGCTTCAGCATCACAAAGCAGGTTTGGCCACGAGATGAAAGCTCAGAGACTGGGCTTGGCAGGAGCTGTTACTATTCCATTTCACAGATGAGGAAACTGAGGCACAGAGAGATTAAGTAATCTGCCTCAGATTAAATCACTACCTAGAGCAGAACCAGGATTTGACCCCAGGCAGTCTAGCCTCAGCACCCTAGCTCTTAACCCCTGGACCGCAAATGTTGAATGAATGAATGCATTTGAATGAATGAATGGGCAGGCCCCCAGGTAGTACTCAGACCAGTGCCCAGCCATGCCTCCCACAAGCACAGGTCGTCCCGGCCTGACCGCCTCCTTGTCACCTGCCAGGTCATTCACTGGAACTCCCCCAAGAAGCTGCGGGTGAAGAACAAGCACGTGGAGTTTTTCCGCAACCTCTACCTGACCTTCCTGGAGTACGACGGGAATCTCCTGCGACGGGAGCTGTTCGGCTGCCCCAGCGAGGCTGACGTCAACAGTGAAAACGTGAGTGGTCCCAGGGCTCGGCCGCGCAGGCAGCAGTGGCCTCTCTGCTGGTCTGCCAAGGACCTCCGGCGCCAGCCCCCGTGCCAGGCTCAGGGCGGGCCCAGGAGGAGCCAGGCACCATCCCCACCTCGGGGCCGTGGCCAGGGGGACAGGCACATCAACAGATCACTTCTGTGCTCATCCCTGTGGATGCAGAAGGGGGTACGCTCGCCCAGACTAGGTGAAGTCAGGAGGGAGCTGCCAAGCAGAGGAATCAGTGAGCAAAAACACCAGTGAAACAACAGACAAAGGGTCTCTCCACAGCCGGAAACTCTGAGGTCTTTGTGGACGTGACACCCACCTGGGAGACCCAGGAATCAGGGTCAGTGACTGGGGTGGCACAAAAGATGTCCACAAATGGTCACAGGCATAGCTGACATCTACTATATTGTCCAGTTTCTTCACTGTTTATAATTTTTTTCGTACGTTGTATCTCATTTGATGCTCATAGAAACCCTCTTTTTTTCCCCAATTAGAGTTGAAGACATTTAGGCACAGAGAGGTTAAGCAGGTTGCTCGTGGTCACACAGCACGTAGGAACAAAATTGAGACTGATTTGAAGTTCTGAGGAGCAGGATGTGGGGCAGCAGCTCACTGTAGTGGAAAAGGTAGGGCATGTGGGGTCAGGCCGACCTGGGTTTGGCTTCAATCCCTTCCGATTTCCACCTCTGTGACCTCAGGCAAGTTACTCAACCTCTCTGTGCTTCAGTTTCCTCAGCTGTCAAATAGAGATAAGAAAAAACGGTTATAGGGCCGTTCTGAGACTAAGTGAGAAACTGCATGTAACGCACCTAGCTCAGCATCTGCTATGTTAGATGCTTGACAAATATTTGCTCCCTGCCCTTTCCTTGACCCTTAGTATTAGACACAGAAGTAATTGGTTCATTCAGTCAGCAAACATTTACTGAAGGCCTTCTTATTCTGAGCACTGAGGATTCATAGGTAAATAAGGGCAGTGGTCCCTGCTCTCATGGTATGGATGTTCTAGTGGGGGAGACACAATTAATAACTAGAGGAACTATCTGGGAAAATTACCAGCCAGTGACAGGTGCTACATAGTGACATATGAAGTCAGGGAGGACTTCTCCGAGGAGGTGACATTTCATCTGAGACCCAAATCCAAGAAAGACACAGCCTTGGAAGAGCAAGGGATCAGGGAAATACAGATCAAAGCCACAATGAGATATCTTCCTATGCTGGTTAGGGTGGCTCCTATCAAAAAAAAGCTAATAAGAGTTGGCAAGGATGTGGAGAAATTGGAACCTTGTACACTGTTGGTGGAATGTAAAATGGTACAGCTGCTATGGAAAACAGTATGGAGGGGCCTCAAAAAATTAACAGTAGAACTGTCGTGTGATCCAGTGATTCCACTTCTGGGTATTCTGGGTCCTAAAGAATTGAAATCAGGATCACAAAGCAATATCTGCGTTTCCATGTTCACTGCAGCAGTATTCTTAATAGCCAAGCTATGGAAACAGCCTAAGTGTCCATCGACAAGTGAATGGGTATAGATAATGTAGTAAATATATATATATATATGTAGTAAATATACATAGTAAATATATATATGTGTGTGTGTGTGTGTGTGTGTGTGTGTATGAATATTATTCCACCTTAAAAAAGGAAATCGTACCATTTGTGACAAGATTGATGGACCTGGAAGACATTGTGCTACGTGAAATAAGTCAGTCACAGAAGGACAAATATAGGCATGAGTCCAAATATACGAGGCATCGAAAATAGTCCCACGTATAGATGCTGACAACAGAATGGTGGCTACCAGGGGATGGAGAGAGGGCATTATGGGGAGCTATGTTCAGTGGTTATAAAGGTACAGCTATGAGTAAGTTCCAGAGATCCACTCTACAACCTAGTGCCTGTAGTTCACGGGGTATTGTGCACTTAAAATTTATTTAAGAGTGTAGATCTCATGTTAAGTGTTCTTACCACACACACACAAAGAAAAAAACCAAGACACTTTTGGAGGCAATGGTTATGTTTATTACCTTGAATGTGGTGACAGTAACCTGAGTATACACATATATCCACACTCAGGTTTTCATTAGGTGTCATTTTTTGTGTGCCGACTGTACCGGGTGGAGGAAGTTGCTCGTGCAAAGGTCCTGAGGTAGGGCAGGTTTGATGTGAGGAACTGAAGGATGGCCTGTGTGCCCGGGACTGCTGGGGAAGGAGGAGAACAGGAGATGCAGAGCAGCAGGTAGCCAGGAGGCAGGCTGGAAGGAGGCTGGAAGTGGGTTAAAGAGTCAGAATTTTGTTTTGTTACTATTCTTTTTCGTATTCTTATCTTGGATGTCAGGAGAATTCCTTTAGGCTCCGATGGCAGGGGAGGGCACGTGTGGAAGCTCTTGCGGGCTTACACTCACCTGGCCCTGTATCAGGATGACTGGTCACACGGCCACCCCTGCTCTCTGTCACTTGGCCCCCAGGTCACAGTGGCGCTGCCTCTAGCTCCAGCCCTTCTCCGTGTCACCCTCCATACCTTCCTCAGCGTCTACCCTTCTTTACCACTGGCAAGAGAGGAAGGAAAACCATTAAGCACTTGACCCCTGTCTCAGATTCTGGGAAGCCCTTAGACGTCTCGACAGACACTGTGTTCTGGGTTTTCCTTCCGTTCTCTTTACTCACATCAGTATTTGTTGTCATCATCAATATTTGAGTGCCCATTCTGCACTCTTTCCCCAAACATTAAATATAGACTCTTCTCCTGCTCCTTTTTTTTTTTCCTCCACGGAAGAGGCTCAAATAAAAAGCCTTGCAGATTGACACCATCAGTTAATCTCCGTATGGGTGATTCCCGTGGTGCACTGCTCAATGCCTTAAAAGGGGAACTCCCTTTAAAAATGACTCACCGGCTCTTCCTACACCAGCTTCCCCTGGTGGGTCATCAGAGGGGAGAAGTCTTTGGTTGTCCCTCTCGGAATCTGTGACTGCATTTACTTGTTTAACACGCACGTGTGAGAGCCGGCCACCAGCCAGGCGCTATGCAGGGCACTGTGGTTGAAATCAGAGGCTGGCCCATATGCCCTATAGAAGGTGCTTGCCATGGACCAGTGTCAGGGGTGGCAAGAGAACAGTCTGCCCGGGTACAGGGAGGGCCATGAAGGAGAGAGCAGCCTTCTTTGAGGCTCACCTCAGCTGTCCCCCCAAACACTCCCCTTGATGCTGAGCCCACACCCACTACCTTTCTGCTCCTCCTACACCCCAGGCTCCCCCCACCCTCCTTGGGAAGGCCTTTGTACTTGCTTCCCAAGTCCTGGGACACCCAGACCACCCCCCAGCCTCGGGTAACCCTTAATGTCACTCTCTGTGATGTCCCATATTTTCTTTTCCTCAGTACGTACCTACTATCCACAGTTATTTGATTCATGTCATTTTTTCCGTCGTTTTTTCCCCAGATATAAGAGACTCTGCCTGTACCGTTCACCTCTGGGGTGCCCTCCCCTAGAATGGAAGCAGGCACATAACAAGCACTTAATAAATGTTTATGGACTGAACTGAACAAATAAGAGGGAAGAATGAAGGACCAGACACAAAGGAAGAGCAGATGAAGAAGTAGAGAGTTCGGAGAGAACGTGCTGGTAGTTTCTGTACTGGAGCAGAGGCATGTCAGGAGAGGGGCAGAGAATGAAGCTGACCGAAGGGCCTGGGCTGTGCTTAGGAGTTTAGACTTAATCCTGTCCGTAGTGAGGAGTCACCAAAGGGCTTTAATCCTGGTCACATTTACATTTGAGAAAAATCACTCCCACGTAGAGAATAGAACCGAAGGGGTGAGACTGGAGGCAGGGAGACCACTTAGAGGCCATTGCCGCATCCCAGGCCAAAAGATGGTGATGGGGCTCTGACCAGGGGCGGCGGCCACGGGGATGGAGAGGACAGATGGATTGTTTTGTGGGCGCTGAGAACAGGGGAGCAAGCGCAGCTGGCAGCCATAAACCGAGACGGCAGGTCCCTGTGCTCTGCTTCAGTCAGATGCCTCTGGCCGGGCAGGCCCGCAGCGGCAGGGGCTGGAGCAGGCAGAGAGTCTGTAACACCACAGCCAGGAATCGTGTCTCCGTGGGGAGTTCTACCCCTGATCCTTTGCAACATGCTGAGTGTTATCTGCAAACAGAGCCAGCGGGAAAGGGTAAGACCTCGTATCTGGCCCAAAGCGGAAGGCTCCCAGCCTTGGGGAAGAAGTCGTTGGAACTATGACAAGCGCACAGTTAGTGATCGTCTCAAAGACTGCAAGTCAGGGACCTCTCCATTGGACTGCAGATCTCAGATGGGAAGGGGATCTGGTGGCAGGGTCTAAGTCTCAAGACGCGTTCATCCATTCAGCGGATAAGTCGTTGAAATGGTCACCAGCCGCAGGGCTAGAGATCCTAGGCGGGGAGCGAGTGCAGATCGAAGCCTGACTCTCACAGTGCTTGTCTAGTGAGGGATGCAGGCAGGCACGGGGCTGTCATCCAGTGTGATAAGTGCCGGGACAGTGTGATGCTTTGAGAGCACACAAGAAGGGGAGAGCTGGTAGGTCAGGGAAGACTTCCTGCAGAAGGTGAAATTCCAAGGATGAATAAGGAGGAGTGAGAAGATATGGAGAGTGGCGGGAGCGGCACAGGCAGTGGAGACCAGAGGTGAACACGAGCATGGCATACTCGGCTTCCAGTGAAGCCAACGTGAGCACGTGGAGGGCTGCACAAGTGCATTTTTGTATTATTATGTCTTCACGGAGGTGACGATGATGATAAGGGTGTGAGCTCTCTGGTCATCCCAGATCGCTCATTTAATGGACATAGGACCTCGGAGAGGTCACGTGGATGCTCTGAGCCTTGGGTTCACCATCTGATAAATAACTGGGGACAGGGATGCCTTTGTCATAGTGTCTCATGGATAATGTATGTTACATCACCAAAAATAGGACACCCAGAACACAGTGTTCATTGAGAAGGGGGTTTATCACAAACCACAGTGCCCAACCTGTCTGATCATAGTCTGTCGTTCCACGAATGGGTTCTGGGATTTTAAGGTTTTTTTTCTAGGAAGGCCTGGCAGAGAGATGAACCTACAGAGTCACTTAGAAATCTGTGTATGAAGCATGGAAGGGGCTGTCACATTTGCTCTGGATCAGGCAATCCCAGGTAGATGTCTCCTCCAGCAGGAGACTCTGGGTGGGAGGGAGAGGCCATTTGGTTGGTCTTGGTGCCAGAAAGAGAGAGGGAGAGAGAAAAGAAAAAGGAAAAGAGGGAGGGAAGGAGCATGAATTCAGGAGGTTGGGGGATTCAACCCTTTAGGAAGCAGAAAACCCCATTTCCCAGCCTTTGTTTGGGGTGCTTGCTCCAGAACAAGATGGTTTTGTTTGGAAGAGCTCAGGCTCCAGCTGCGGCGTAGAATGACAGTAGCTGATGGGACATTGCCACTCCTGTCCCACAGTTTGTCTGGCCATCTCTCCCTGGAACCAATAAGTTAGTCTGTGTAATGCAAGAAGCATTCACTTGGCATTAGTTACTATACTTTGAGTGAAGTCGCAGTGGAAGCTAGAATTCTGTATATTAGCATTTCTCTCCCCTTTCCTCAGCAACCCGGCTGCTCAAGCGTAGCCCAGAAACTCTGGGACTCCACAGAACGCGGCTGGATAATCGTGGATATTCTCTACCCCCCAATCCGTGCAAAAATCCTTCTACAGTGTCTCTAACAGGCTTACATCTGGTTTCCACTGGAATCTTCCTAAGGACAGGGAGCTCACCACCTCCAGCAGCTTAGTTCACTGTTAGAAAGCTCCAGATGCTAAGCCCCTCCTCCTCATGTTGAGTTGAAAATCCCCCCTTCTGGAAAGAATCCATGAATCTGAGTCCTGTCCTTGGGTGCAGGAAAAAATAAGGATACCCTCTGTGGTCCCCAACAGCTGGGCAGATAGTGTAGCTTCCGTACAGCGTGTTATCCGGAAACATGTAACTCTCCCCAAGCATTGTATCTATAGAAGCCTGCTTTATCATCAAGAGTGCGTTGCTCCACCTCAGGGCGTGTTCCAGATAAGAGAAACTCACCTTTCTAAATGCAAAACCATTAACATATATGTTATTATAGATGTTTTCCAATTTGGATGGGAATCTTACTCAAGTACATGCCCTTCCTTAGTAACCAAAGTAGACCAAACTCAATTGACAATTTTCAGTGACTAAGGTTGCACTGAGTAGGCTGAGGGGGCGGGAATTGGCCAGAGGAGGGAAGATGCTGTTTATCCTGGCAGGAAATGGCCTCAGACTGTTTGCTGCTTATCCTGCAGATGCCTTTCTGACAGCTGTCACTTTCACTTCATCAGCTTCAGAACAGCCCTTTCTGGGCTCAACCCCCTGTTCATCCTTCCCGTGGCAGCCAAAAAAAGGAAAACCAGTGGTATTGAAGTCAGAAAGTCCAGTGGTAAAAGAATTATCCACTGTCATGTTAGAAGTTAAATTATGAAACATAGCAAACACCTAAAAAGTGGAAAAAAAGCAAAAAGACTGGATACCAATGAGTTTTCACATTTATATGTAATTATAAGTCAATAGACAAGTGTCTGCAGACTTGGAGTTCCCTTATCCGATGCCCACAGCAGACATCACTCGTTGATGACCCCAGTTGTCCATCTGGGCTCAGCCCCAACCCCAGTATCCTCACCAAGACAGTACTCCAGAGAACCAGTAACAATCCCCAAGCAATAACACGGGAGATGCGGGCATCCGTGCACTAGGCCTTCATCATTCTGTTCTCTCCTGCATGAGGAGAGCTGTCTGTGCTGCTCCAAGACCTTTCTCTGCTTCTTCTAGCCTTTGACAATTGGAGATTTCCTGCAGGGAAAGCAAAAGGGAAATGCAACTTTAATCTTCACCACAGTCAAGGGAAGGAGACGTTACGAGTCACTTTTCACAGATTAAGGAAACCAAAGCTCAGAAGAGATGAGTTACGTGCTCAAAATCAAGCAACTCCTACATGATGGGGCCATGATTGGAAACAGGGTCGCCCTAACTTTGAAGTCATAGACTGACCGAGGCCATGCTCCTCAAGTGGATGTAGATCCCTATTTAAAATTAACATAAGAGGAGCTACAAGTCATTCAGCGATTCTCCTAGCTGCTTTTACTTTATATCACTGTTCTTACGAACAGTATTCTTTTACGAACCCTGCAAGGTAGTTATTATTATCTTTACTTTTTAGAGGAGACAACGGAGGCTCAGCAATGTGAAATCAGAGGACAGGTTGGTGGCAGCTCTGGAACTGGTATCAGTCTTGCTGAGTAGTCTTTTTACAACTGCTGAAAACACTCCATGATCTAAAGTTGTAATACTTAACCCCAGTCCCAGCACCCCCATCTCCCAGAGCTCGTGCCTTTATTTTTCTCCATAGCACTTATCACCCATCGATGTATTGTATTCTGGACTTATTTATTTTGTTGGTTCTGTCTCTCCAACTAGAGTGTAAGCTCTGGGACTGCAGGGATGTCTGTCTGTTTCATTCATCAGTATATCTTTATGCCTATGAAAGACTGCCTGGTATGTGCTCGATAAATTTTGTAGAACCAATGAACATATTACAAGTCTTTGTCTTGAAGTATTTGTGGTACTCTGGAAAGAGCCCTGTACTTAAAATCAGAAAACCAGGCCCCGGGACTAGATCTATGCCTTCAAGTATAACTGTTGCCTTTCCTGAGCCTCAGTTTTCCCACCTGTAAAATGGTCAGTAAACAAACCCAGCCCAGGCTGGTATGTGCCTTGAAGGGCTTAAGGTATGCGAAGGGCTACAGGCCACAGGCTGTCTCCTTAGGAGTATTGGCCAGAAAGCTCGTCCTGGATGCCTTCCCATCCAGCTGCTCTCAGCCCCCTGCCTCACCTCTGAAATGAGGGCTTCCACGTTCAACCCCCTCGTGCTACAAGGGTGATGGGCCACCTGTGGGGTCACATCCCCTGATGCTAAGCTCACTAAGAAGAAAAGACAACGGCCTCACGGTGGCTCCGTGAGACGTTAAAAATAAGACACATGTAAACAGAAGCTACCAGGGAACAGATGGCTCTGTGGAAACAGCTGTATCCCAGAGAAACCCCAGAGAAACCCCAGAATGCGTTATTGTTCTCACGTGCGAGCCGCATGTCACCAGCCCTTTAATCACACAGTGGGCAGCAGAGCCCAGGGTGGATGGCGTCCAGAGCCCTACAACAGGCTGCCCGAGGCCAGCCTCCAGTGACTTTCCATGGCGTGTTAAGTTCCAGAGCCTGAAGCGTCAGTGTTTGCCTGGGTGGCCAGGAGAGGGGATAAAGGTGGGAGTCATGGTCCAGATACTCAGAGGGTGTGTCTGGGCCACAGGAATACATCCTTCCTTCGCACACCTAGGCTCTGGTTGTCACCTATCCAAACCCTCCAGGTGCTCGACTCTCCTGTGCCTTTGTCAGTCACAGCCCCCGCCCTCTTCTCCTTTCGGCTGAATCTTCCTCCCCTAACTGGCTCCTTGTGCGGTAGGTAAGAGGACAGCTCTGGAGCGAGACTGCCTTGCATAAGATGTTAGGAACACTCCCTTTGGGATTTCAGGCCACTCAACTCTCTGTGCCTCAGTTTTCTCACCTGTAAATGGGAATCAGTTAGGACTATTCCTACCTGGTAGGCTTGATGAGGATTAAGTAAGGTAAGGCAGGTCAGGAGCTTAGGTCAGTGTAGCACCTAGCACATCCCCCCGACCTTGAGTTTTGTTTTTTGTTTTGCGTTACACGGGCCTCTCACTGCTGTGGCCTCTCGCGCTGCGGAGCACAGGCTCCGGACGCGCAGGCTCAGCGGCCATGGCTCACGGGCGCAGCCGCTCCGCGGCATGTGGGATCTTCCCGGACCGGGGCACAAACCCGCGTCCCCTGCCTCGGCAGGCGGACTCTCAACCACTGCGCCACCAGGGAAGCCCCAACCTTGAGTTTTGTTTGCATTATGAATACACAGTTTTACAATTGCTGACTTCTTTGTTTCCCCACCCAGACTGTATAAACAATTTAAGTGCAGAAATGGGTTCATTCCCCATTCCTAGCACAGGGCTTGGCATAGAATGAGGGACTGTTAATTGTGTGCAGTGTACACATTAACACTGATAGCTGGGAGGGAGCAGACCATGCCTTTTTCTTATTTTCTCAGAGCCTCAGTCAGTGCTCAGCAGACTCTCTCTGAACCGTCACTGAATGGTCCTAAGGTCCATGCTTCTCCCCTCCCACGAAAGAATGAAAGTGGCCCATGGTTTGGTTTCCTTGGAAAACAGTGGTTTGGGTTCCTAGAATTTTGTTGATTAATATGCACAGCAGGCAACCAGCGAGCTAGTAATTTTTCTCTTCCTGTCCACGTGGTTTAATAAAACTTAACCACTTCATGGAAACCCCAAGGAAGAGCCCTGAGTTAGGTTCCAGGAGACGTGACTTAGAGCCCCAGCTTTTCTGTGCACATCCCTGGTGCTCCAGTTTCCTCATCCATCAACTGGGGGCAAGTGGCGGCCCTGCCAGTCTCCTGTAGACACTGGGAGGAACGGATGAAGAAATGGATATCCAGGCCACTGAAAGTGAAAGCTGAAAGTGTAAAGCAACACTCCTGAGTGTTATCTTATCCATCAGATGTTTCTGCCTGTTGTCCTAAAGGATCCAAAGGACAGGTGTCGAAAGAAGAAAGGGTGGCCTCAGAGACTCCTGACTTGGTCCGTTGTGCTGTCTTCATCACTTAGTGGCTGGAAGAGGTCAGGTAGGTGTGTTAGTTAAGGTAACACAAGCAGCCATAAAATGGACTCGGCAGACTGGAAGTTTATGACCCGCACGAAGTTCAAGCAGGTGTTCCTGATTGGCAGGCAGCTCTTCTCCAGGTTCGGGGCCCAGACTCCTTCCATCTTGTGCCTCTGCCCTCCACAGAGCATCCTCTACTGGGGGCTCTCGCTCTGGCTGACACAGAGAAGACTGTGCGTGAGACAGTCTTAAAAGTGGTACCTGTAGTGGCCAGAATCTGCCCACATTCCACTGACGCGGACTTGGCTACATGGTTCCCCTGCACCGCAGGAAGGTTGGAAACTCAGCCCGAGAGCAGAAGATCTCTGCCACTGAGGGAAGCACGTGATTCAATCCTCTGCAGTCACAGAACCATCTGGCATTAGACTAGAAAGATCCCCAGAGACTGCTGAACACGGCATCCTAGTGACTTGATTATGTACAAGAACTTGGAGGAGAGACACCTGGATGTGAATCTTGGCTACTCTGTTCATTCATTGTGTGACCTTGAACAAGTGGCTAAGGCTTTCTTTATAGACCTGGACTGCTGGTGGTCTCTAAGCCACGGTGACCATGAGTGTTAATGAGAAAGTGCCCACAGGGCTCTCACCCCTTACCTGGCCTAGTGAGGACGTGATCCTTGAAGCCAGAACTCTTTGTCTTGCTGTTGGGAGAAATGACTTGCTCAAGGTCACGTGGAAAATGAGGGCCAGAGGAATCAGGCCTCAGTGTCCACTTATCCCTATAATCTCTCCATGTCGTTTTTCCTGACTTCGAGCAGAGAAGTCCATCAGGCCAGAGCCCAGGGACACACTTCCCACCCATCTGAGTCCTCAGGCAGGACCAGCCATCATCTCTGGCAGCTCAGAGGTCAATCTAGGCCACTGCCCTTCAGGATGGGAAGAAATAAATGCAAACTGCTTAAAGGTCATTTGCCCTTAAGTCCAGATCTCCCTGTGCCTCAGCTGGCTGCCCAAGGAAGCAACTGAGCAAATGCATTTTATCTCAGGAGGAATCTGTCTTTTGTTTCTGTGACTTGCTTGTCAGGGGCCCCTGCTCCCCACGTGGCTGGAGTGGGCAGTGGCGGTAGCATTCAGACCCTGTTAACCCAAGTCACCCCAGCCCTGCCTTCCAGCTCAGCATCTCCCTGGAGAGATTACCTGGGTGAAAAAGAGGCAGGTTTCAAGCTGCTCTAGTCTCCTCCTTGGGATAACATCAGCCATGCAGTCAGCAATGATGAGCAGTCCTAGATTAGAATTTGAAAAGGTACATAATGCGATCATAATAACATCGCTGAGGTGTGTGTAGAACTCTACAGTTTACAAAGCACTTGTACATGCATTAGCTCATTTGAGAAAATTGCAGGGAATTACTTAAGTACAGAAAAGTATAAAGAAGCCAATAAAATTCATCTGTGAATCCACCACTCAGAGAAAAGCTTTGTTAACATTGTAACGTGTTCCCTTTGGTCTGTTTCTGGTTTGTTTGTCTTTTTGCTGTATTGGAATCTTACTGCATGTGCATTTTTATGGCCTGCTTTGTTCACACAGCGTTGTGTCTTCCACCAGCTCATTTGATCCTCACATCCATCCGCCAGGAGAGAAGTGATTGTGTTGTGAGATGTCCCTGGTGTGAGGTCCAAAGACTGGATTCACAGTCCAGACTGCTGCTGTCTAGCTGTAACTGGAAGATTATGGACACCTTCTGAGCCTCAGTTTCCTCTCTCGTAA
Organism: Delphinus delphis; assembly: GCF_949987515.2. NCBI lineage: Eukaryota > Metazoa > Chordata > Mammalia > Artiodactyla > Delphinidae > Delphinus > Delphinus delphis. The sequence continues at coordinate 88,461,701 of NC_082693.1, read as the reverse complement.
AACGGAGCTCTGTGCTGAAGGATTAAATTAGTAAAGCAATGCACCTGCTTTAGCACTACACCGGGCGCGCAGTAGGTGCTCGGTCCATATTAGAGCAGAGGTGCAGAGCACCAGGTTGATAATCAATATAATATTAAAGCTCAAGGAAGACATCTATTTGGTCCAGAGTCCAATAGACTCTGACGTTTTATGTCTGACCTCATACCTGCTGTGCTTTCCACAGTACCCAGTGTGGTTGGTAAATGGCAATGTTACCTAGGTCCTATCCGTTGAGCACTGTGATGGCCACAGGTGACCTGGGGATGTGGCTGCCATTGAACCACGTTGGTACCGTGAAGTTCATAGATGGAGGCGCCTTATCCCCCGGGACTGCTGGTAGACCCTGCCAGCTAGGGCAGCCATACTTTGGTAGCTCTAGGAGCATTTTCATTGGTCACTGTTCCCTTTCTTAATATGCTGTGGCTCTGAATGTATCCAACAGAGTCTTGCTGGGCACTCAAGATGCACTAGGTGTTCTGGGTTCAGGGGATTCAGAGATGGATGGGATACAGTTCCTGCCTTTAGGAGCCCACGCTATGGGCGCTTTCCAGAAAATGGCTCTTGGAGCTATTTACCTTGGAATGTCATTTTCCCCAACTCAAGGGTACTGCCAGTGTAAGGCTAAGGGGGAAGAGAGAACCCCGTAACACATGCATTTCTCGTGTTCTGGTCACTAATTTCCTTTCTCATGTGATGAGGATAAACTTTTTCGAAACCTCATCAAAGAAACACCCTTTGCTCCACACGCAGGTGTCTGGCCGTGCTCACACACAGACATGCATACACATCCTCACAGGCTTCCTCTCTCTCTTCACTGGACTGGAAGCCATGCACTCTTATCAGCATATTAAAAATACAACACAAAACAAATACCCACCAAACAGCCCTGCTTTTGCAAAGAACTTGACAGACATTTATTCTCTAAGGGGCAGTAGTTACTTGTTTTCTTCAGCAGGGTGGGTGAGAAAGGGAAGGTGGGTGTCGGTTGGTTCCGTTTCCTCCTGGCAGACAACACTGCAACTTCCAGGCATATTTGAGTTCAAGGAGAAAGACATTGGGACTCTCTCGGACACTCATGAAACAGAAGGTGACCCAGCCTTATCCAGCCCCTCTTCCCCTGCCCTCCAGACCCTTGCCATGCCATCTCCTTCAGGTGACGTTTCAGCACACGTCCACCTAGGTGTCTCCGGGAGCCCAGGAATCTCCCTTTCCTAATTGTGATCACAACCACGATAATAGATGACGTTGTTGAGTCACTCCAAACACTGTGCTCTTCATATGCAGCATCTCCTGGAATCCTCCTGCCATCCCCTGAGGTAGCTACTGTTATTATCTCCATTTTACAGGTGAGGAAATTGAGGCTCAGAAGGGTTAAATGATTCACCCACTCTCCCCAGATTTCATGGACAGGATTGGGATCGAAGCAGTAACCTCAGCCCCTGTCCTGTGTCTGTTTCTTGACCTGAGGCTAAACAAGCATCTTTTCTGGAGAGGCAGCTTGGTGGTCCAGGGACAGAGACCCAAGTTCGACCTCCCTGGGTGATCTCAAGATCTCCAAACAGTTTCCTCCACTGTCAAGTGAGGGTTTGACACATGCCTTACTGGATGGCTCTAAGGACAAGAAGTCAAGCACACCTAGCACCTTGCACGGAGCCCAACACATGCTTGTTTGCTGGACACAACCTTTTCAGCTGTCACAGAACCTCAAACTGCAAATATAGGAGCCAATGATGGGCATAAGAATGACAAGCTTCTATGCATAACGTTAGAGAATACAAAAGGGAAATGACACGGACAGACCTTAACTTCAGTGACCGCAGCCTTCTTGTGTGCGGCAGGTATTTCTCATGCACACAGCACACGCGTATTGAGCACCTGTCCTGCGGTGGGCACGGTGCTGGGGGCAATGGTGAAGTGTCACAGTCTCGCCAGGGAAGTTGCTCTTAAACAATTTCAGTTCAAACTAGCAAGTGCTTTGGTGGAATTACGGGTTCAGTGCTCTTAGATCACAGAGAAGAAATGGAGTAGCCCTACCTGGCAGGGCCCATAAAGGTTTCACAGAGAAGGTACCATTTAAGCTGAATCTTGAAGGTCAATAGAAAGTCCCAGGTGGGGAAGAGTGGGTGAGGTGAGGGAGGGTGTGGCAGAGAGGGAAGATGGGCCAAGTCACGGAGGCGTGGGAGGGAATGCAGGTTTGGGGAGCAGAGGGAAGACCGTTGGTGTAAGGCAGAGTACGTGGGGATTGATGGGTCAGAGGGAGAGTATACGATTGTCAGTGAGGATCTGGGTTTAGTCCTGCAGGCCAGAAGGCGTCACCTGGCTCCTAGGATCTTAGGTGGAATGAGAGTTCCAGCTCCTAGCCTTATAGCAAGTAGCTACCCTGCTGCCATAGAGGGAATCTTCAAATAGGCAAGGACATCGAATTGGACTTGAAAAGCTGAAGAGTATCCGTGATCGCATCCTTCTTAAAGGTTAAAAATGTCAAAGATAGCTGAAAACGTCTCATAGATCACTTGGATCACAACCAGTTCCCCGAGTGGCCTTTGGGAACATATGGGTGCATCTGGAGTTGTACGCAGCCGTCTGGAGAATCCTGCGAACATTTATTGGGCTGGGGCCCTGGAAACCAACCGCCCTGTGGGACAGACTCACCCAGTGAAAAGGTACCCCACACAAAATGCCAATGACACTGCCTGTTATCTAGTGGTCCAAACCCCTAAAACCTCAGTGGTGTGCCGTGAGAAGTGTTTATGGATGCAGCTCTACTGACCTCGGCCAGGCTTGCTCACGTGATAGGCAGCTGGGGAGACTCCACTCTGCTCCAGCTGTCTCTCTTCCCCCAGCAGGCTAGCCAGGCATTTTCCCAAGAAAGCATGCACTTCCTCTCGAGCCCTAGCCTCAGGATTGGGGCTTTCCCCTCCATTCTGTCTGCCAAAGCAAGTCACAGGTCCGGCCCAGATTCAAGGATTAAAGACATCGGCTTTGCCTCTGTAGTGGGCAGCACCAAAGGTCGCATGACAAAGGGGAAGGATATGGGGGAGGGGGCAGTGAAGAAACTGGAGCATTTAATGCAGTCAGCTGTCAGCACACATCTTGAGAAATAATCTCAGAGCTTAACCTGTCAAGGCAGTGGTCTTTTTTTTTAATAAATTTATTAAAAAAAACAAAATATTAAACAAAAAAGAAAAAAGTCTTTTTTCAGAAATACAGACAGAAAAATTACAACATCAGCATGGTCTTAATATAAAGCAAACTAAAATTTACCATGACTTTGAACTACTGGTAGAGAATAAAGAAGGAAAATCCATTTGACCTTAACAGTAAAATCATTGGAACTGGAGACAAAAGAATAATCATAGCACATCACCTAGTTCAAAGCAGTGGTCTTAACTGATAGGTCATAAAGGAGTGAGTGAATATATTTTCTTGTTGGTTTAGAGATTTTATATATCTTCTTTTTGGAAAAATGTTCTGTTGCATTCAGCTCTTAATAACTCTAGCCATGTAAAGTTTAATCTATATTCAACTATATGTCATCATGGGACGGACAAGGTTCATGTAAGAGAAGAAATATTGGAAGCAACCGTGTGACCTTTGGCAAATTATTATTTTCTTTAAATACGTTTTATTGAAAAACAATTTGCCTATGATAAATCCACCCGTTCTGAGTGTACATGTATTTTCACAAATGTGTACACCCAGATAACCATCACTCTGAGCATGACGTAAGACATTCCCATCACCCGAAAAAGTTCTCTCCTGCCTGTTCCCAGCCCATTCATTCTGCTACCGCACGTCCACTGATTGAATTTCCGTAACTGTCGAAGTTCTTTTACTTGTTCGTTGCAATTTTTCACCTATAAGGCAAGCACAGTCAGTCCCACCTGCCTGGGAGGGATATTGTATATCGGCAGATCTGGAAACCTGTATATCTGCACCTGCTTATGTGAAGTGCTAAGTTCCCAGTTCCCTGTTAGCAGGACAGCTCACTCTTTCGCTAGTTGGGTAGGAAGGAGAATAGGAGAGGTAAGTAAAGAACTCCTACAAGCAGATTAATAAAGTAAAAGATGTCAGAGCCTTAGAAGAGAGGGAGAAGAAGAGTGGGTACTGAGACTGATTGAACTTGGATGAAATGAAAAGAAAAGATGTTTTGTTTCGTTTATGGGTTTGCGTTTTCTTTCCAATACCTGGTACAGAGGTTGAAATCTGTAGCTCTGGAGAGAGAAAAGCGCCAGGTCACACACAGGTACTGCTCCGTTTGGTTCCCGTTACTCTGTTCATAGACGACAGTTCCCCCGTTATTTGCAATTGTTGTGCTGGGTCATGAAGGAAAACGTTTTTTGTTTTGTATAAGGACTTCGTGGTTGCTTATGCATTTGTCAGTGCCGCCACCATCACTGTTGGCTCAGAGCGTCTCATTCCTCAGAGGGTGAGGCAGCTGCCCTTTATCATCACCTCTTTGAAATCAGATTAAATTGCAGAGGAAAATGAAAACAGGATCCTGTCCTTCTCTGATTGGCCCATCAGTAAGGTCCAATGGGTAACAAACTCAGGGGAGGACAGGGCACAACAGACAGGCCCCCTCGGGGATTTTCTTCTTGTTTCCAAACCCTCTTGCCTACCTTTCAGCTCCAGAAGCAGCTCTCTGAGCTGGATGAGGACGACTTGTGTTATGAGTTCCGGCGAGAGCGTTTCACCGTCCACCGAACCCACCTGTACTTCTTGCATTACGAGTATGAGCCCACTTCAGACAACACGGACGTCACCCTGGTTGCTCAGCTCTCCATGGACAGGTAAGCAGACGGGCCCTCACCCTCCACACAGTCCCCTTGCCGCTGCCCTTCACCCAGTCGAATGGAGAAGGGAGAGGTGGCCTCACAGGCTTAGAACATCGAAGCCTGATAAGATAGGGCTTCTGTCTCATCCCCTCTCCAGCACTGAGAACCAAGGGCTCCTGTCTTCTGATGGTGCTGGTTGTTTGTGAGGGTGAAGAATTGATTCTAAAAAAATAGAGCTCTACTCACCTTACCTCAAGGAAAGGGGGAGTGTATTATAGGGAAACACATGGACTGGACCCACAGTTGCTGCTGGAAAGCAATTCTGTTTGTTTTCCTTATATACGTGTTGATGCAAGCATCACTCCTGGAGCCTTTATCAGGAAGTACTGATGTGATCCCTGCCCTCATGTGGCATATGGTCTGTTGCACTGATCCTCAACCTTGACTGGGGACAAATCGAATCACCTGAGGAACTTTTAAAACAAATTCATGGTCAGGTTCCATTGCAAACCAGTTAAGTAAGAATCTTTGTGGGGTGGAGACCTTGAATTGTTTTGAGTTTGCCATGTGCAGCCAGCATTGAGAAAATGGGACTAGCGGTATAAAAACAGTCAATAATTAAGTCGAATGATTATAATTGTGGTGAGTGCTTTGAAGGATGAAATACATATTATCAGTGTCAAGGGAGAGACCTTCTTTCGGTGGCATGGTCAGGAGAGGTCTTTCTAAGGAGAGGACATTTCTGCAGAGACTTGAGGAGGAGAAAAGGAGTTAGGTAGGTGAGTTGCTGAGAAAAGTTTTCCAGGCAGACAAAAGAGCAAGTGCAAAGGCCCTGCAGTAGGAAGGGCCTCGTGTATTCAGACACCTGATAGAAGACCAGTGTGACTGAAGCATCACTTGAGAGGGGGCTTGAGGGGAAAGTTGCATGAGGTTAAGTTTATAAACATTAGAAACTCATGAAATATTTGGATTTTACTCTAAACGTGGTTGAGAACCTATTGTAGAAATTTCACAGAGTTTTATGCTGTAATTTATATTTTTGAAAACATCTCTCTGGCTGCCAGGAGGCGAATGGATTCAAAGCCTTTCAGGGCTCTGCAGTTTTTCTGTACCTGGCCGTCCTATGTGCCTTGTGCGCACCTCGGCTAACCAGCTTCCTCTTTGATTTACTGATGTCCACAGTGGCTGCCCTTGCCCTAGTTTCCTTCATGTCATTCCCCCTCGACTCCCACAATTAGGAAGGGAGTTTGATGGTCTCATTCTGTCTTTGAGCCACTTTGGAGATGCCTGTCCAGCCTGTGGATGAGATTCCATGGGGTCGTGTTAGGATTAAATGAGTTAACGCCTGTAAAGTGCTGAGGACAGGACGTGGCACTTAGTAAGTGTTCAATAAATGTCACTTGTGATTAGTCATGAGTGATTGAAGAATGAGTGAACAAACAAAGGAACAGCACTGGGACACGAAAAGGCTCACGGACAGGAAGCAGTCTGGGAGTTCGGGAGAGTGAGGGCGACCTTGCCTCCGGAGGCAGCCGGGAATGATGCGTGCTGAGAGCGGCTGTGGAAGCAGGTTCCTTTTTGCTCTGTGAGTCCCTCTGCTTATTAGCAAATGACGGCTCACAGAATTAAATGGCTTCATGGCTAGTGGTTTCCTGGAGATGCACAGCCTCCGGGACACCTGTACAGAAACTCAGAGAATTTGCTGACCGTAACAGGTAACAAAGACCAAACGGGGTAAGGAGGACAAGCACAGAGCTTCTGGCTCCAGCTGGGTCCTTGCCCTGCTGTGTCATCTCAGGAGAGGTCTTTCCTTCCCGTGGCCTCACTTTTCTCAAGATACTATGTAAGCATCTATTAGAATCACGTGCCAGCCTCTTGTGGGGCTGGGGCTACGTAACCCTGTTTCTGCCTTCAAGGAATATGTAGTGTATTCAGAGTTCAGACCATGTATTCGTTTTCTATTGTGCAGTAAATCACCACGGACTTGGCAGCTTTAGAAACACATTTTTTTTTTTTTTTTTACTTTGACAGTGTCTGGGTCAGGAGTCTGGATGTGTTAGCAGGTTCTCTGCTTGCGGTCCGAGGCCTGAAATCCAGGTGTTGGCTGGGCTGCAGTCTCGTCTCGGAGTCAGAGTGCACTTCTAAGCTCATTCAGGCTTTGGCAGGATTCAGCTCCAGGACCGAGGTCCCCGTTTCCTTGCTGGCTGTTAGGTGGGGTCCTTCTGAGCTCCTGGGGGCCACCCTCAGGTCTTAGCCGTGTGGCCCTCTGAGCATAGCAGCTTACTTCTTCAAAGCCAGCAGGAGAATCTCTCCAGTCTGTTAGTCACAGGAGTAATATCCCATCGTATTACCAGGTTCCGCTCGCACTCAAGGGAGGGGTGCTACAGGGTGATACACCAGGGCAGGGGCAGGAGTCTTGGGGCCAGCTTAGAAGTCTGGCGGGCACAGGCAGGGAACAGGTTCTGACCACAGAGGGATGCTCCAGGAGGAGCCCGCCTCCTGGCTGGGGCAGAGAAAGGAAGAGAGCGCATGTCCCCGAGGGAGGCTGAGTGGACTGACAGTAGAAGGCTCGTAGGGAGAGGAGCCCCCTGCCAGCCCCCAGGTAGAGCGTGCAGCATATCCACAGGATGGAGAGGATGCCAGGCCCTCTGGGGCACACACGGTTAGAGCTTAGGTGCTTGTGCTCAGGGTGAGGGTGAGGAGAGCAAAAGATCTCGGCCAGGTAGGCAGGGCTTGGGGAAACCGGGAGAGGTGGGCGGCCCTTCCAGCTCAAACCTGCCAGGCTCCCAGTGAGGCTCCATGAGGGACTGGCCTAGACCAGTGTCCCAAGTCACCCCTCCCCTTCCTTATCAGCCTGGGCGTACACACCCTTCCCCGCCAAGCACAACAGCAAGTCACCCGCCATAACTGCCGCTCTTCACGTTTATTTTTCCTTCTCCTCTGTGCCATTTAAAATGAAAACAAAACCTAATCCTTAATATTCATGCTGCATGATGGTCTAGATGGGTCTTCTGTTCTCCAGGCGGCATAAATGTATCTCAGTCGCCTCAGACGAGGCACCTGAAGTCCAGATACTATGATCTGGCCAGGTGAGTGAGTTCCAGGTGACCCCAGGTTCCCATCAGAGCATCCTGGTTTTCCTTGGTCACGTTCACGACTGCTATTCGTACATTCAGCTTGTCACCAAGATATTCTTCATCAAGATCAGTAGCCAGTGGTCACCTGCAAACTCAGGTGAAGATGTGAGAATCTCTGGGAAAGCCCTGGGACATATTTACATTCAGTCAGTACTTGCTAGGTCTGTGTTCTCTGACCACAGCATCTGCACATGGTAGGTATTTAGGAGAGAGAACGTGATGTAGGGGGGAAAAAAAGAGAGGAAGACTTGGGTTCGAAGTCGAGTTGTACCACTTCCTAACCGTGTGAATTTGGGCAAGTTATTCAGGCTGTTTGAGCCTCACTCTACTTACCTGTGAAGTGGCAGTAATATCGTCAGGTTCACAGATTGCTGTCTGCGTTTTATAAAGTGAGACGCTGCAAAGTGCCCAGTGATTAGCACGTGGGCCACGAATGTTAGCACACGTTCCTTAATGTTTTTCACCTTTATGCTGGCTATGACATTTGCTACCCGGAATTTACAAACAATTAGAAGACAAACATTTTTAATTATTAACAACTCAAATCCATCCTTATGTATACGCTTGTTATTAACAAAAGAATACAGGCAGGACAGAGCCCCTCTTTCTGTGGCCAGCCCGAAGCATCCAGCCTGGGCTGCAGGAAACCCGGCAGGACCTCCCCTCCCAGCCGGCTTAAAAGAAAGCCCCGGCACCTCTCACATCTGCTGCAAACACTAACCTCAGACGCCTTCCCTTCAGAGCACACACATCCCCCAGCATGGCAGGCGTGCGATCCCCTGACACGCTGTGACAAGTAGTGCCATCCAGACAATACCTCAGAGAACCCAAGGAATTCCACACCCTAGCAAGAGACACTTAGCGGGACATAATCAAAAATTCTAAAGCAGCCGCACAGGTGGATGAAGGCGGCAGAAATTCCTCCTTCCACGCCGCCATCCCACATATCCAATTATGATGCTGCAGGCTGACTGGTGCCTGCTGGATTGATTTTTAATTGAAGAAACATTTCGGGTGTGTTTGTAAACCTTTGAGTCAGAAGTAGGCCCTACGTGAGTGCCACAACGAATTAGGGGAGGCAGCGTGCAGGCTCCCGTGCCCAGCTCCCTGTAGAATTCCGTTCAGAAAGAATGAACGTTGCCTGCTGCAGCTGTGGATCTGGGAGGGCTGCTCCTCACACAGGCGCTCGCTCAGGAAGCTTCCCTCCCATCCCAGCAGCGGACGAGAATGGTTGAAAGGACAAAGCGGGCTGGCTAGGAGGCATCCTGATCGCAGCATCCTGGCCACCTGGCCGGGAGACGCTTGCTCGGTTTCCTGCTCCTTGGATGAAGTCCTTGAAGTACCAGCTACAGTTCCAGGGAATCGTGTGGCTGACGGGCCTTCTCTCTGTTTTCTGCAAGCAGGGGAAAGGGAACGTGAGCTGGGGTCCCATCCTGTAGGTCCCATCCCTCCGCCGGCAGCACAGCATCTTCTGGGAGTTTGTTAGAACACAGATGCACGGACCCCATCCCAGGCCTGCCGAACAGGAATCTCTACAGTGGGTCCCAGGGATCTGGGTTGTAATAAGCCTCCCAGGTGATCCTGAGCCAGCTGAAGCTGGGAAAGCATCGTTCTAGAGAGTGCAAGTTACTCCTTTCCCCATGCAACAGCCAGGGCGCTCTTAATCTGGTCACATCATGCTTTCTCAGTGCCTTGAGAACAGTATTAGAGCTGTCCACCGTGACCTTGAAGGCCCCGTATGACCCGGCACCTGCCCAGCCCCCAAAGCCTCTCCTTCTGCCCCGCACTTGCCTGTGTGCCATCCACACTGGTCCTGTTTCTTCTTTCTTGAGCGTGCTAAGCTCTGTATCCCAAGGGCTCTTCCCTCTTCGTGGAAAGCTTTCCACCCAGGCTTTCTCAAGGCCAGTCCTTCTCATTATCCGGGGCTCACACCGACCTCTCCTGCAGGCCTGCCCTCACCGTCCCCCTTTATCCTGTTTCCTGTTCTGCTGCCCCTCTGACACTCAGTTCACTCTGAACTTCCCTTGGTTTGTTTACTTCTTCTCTCGAGAAGTGCAGGAACCTTGTCTTTCTCGTTCCTTCTGGGGACAATGCCTGCACGTTGCACATACTCACAGGATAGTTGCTGGAGGACCACGTGTTCCAAAGGGAGGAGCTGAACGTGAGGAGGAAATCACAGCTGTCATGTACGAGTGCTGCTGCACGGCCAGCCCTGTGACAGACACTTGAGAGTCATGAGTAAGCAGGCTGTTCACACGGCGGCGCTCGCGAGGTTCCGAGAGCAGCTCCGGGCAAGCCCCACCACACAAGCCCTTTTCAGCGCCCCTGCCTGTGTCATGTTGCCAATGCCCCATGGCCCAAAGCATGTCCCATGGCCAGCCCAGAATCAGCGTGGCAGAGGGTATTACCAAAAGGTGTAGATGGATAGCGGGAGAGGAATTTGTAGCCATTCTGTCGTCGACAAAGGTATTATTATCCCCTCTAGGCATATGTGGAAGTGGAAGCCCAAAGAACTATCGTCACTTGCCCAGAGATACTGACACAGGTCAGAGTTCAAACCCAGTTCTGCCTGAGCCCAGAACCCACAGTTGCCCTCTGTACCCTGCAGCCTGCCTTGCGCTGTGTACCAGATTGGAGTTGTCTGCCTTGTAGGGAGTGGGTTCCCCATTCCAGCAGAGGCTGAGTGGCCACCTGCCCAGGCTGCTTGGCCAACTGACATTCTAGAATTCCTTCCAACCCCAGTCTTTTAGGTTTCAAATCAGCCATCTCCCTGCCTGCTCCCTTTCACCTACACAGACTGTCTGGGGCTTCCTGTCTCAGTAGGACTCCCTGGGGGAAGCCCTGCTTCTTTCTAGGTCTTGCAGACAATATCTCTGGCCGTTCCTGAGCCTTTGCCGTCCTCCTCCCGGCATGAAGCGATGGCGGGCTCTGTGGGGGAGGGGAGAGAGCACGGGACAGGGGGTCCTCGCGTCAGCCCTTCTTCTCGTACACGGTGTCCTCTTCAGCAGGTCGTGCTCCTCTCTGAGGCTGAGGCCTTTCATCATAACAATGTTATAATCAGACTAAAAATCTCAAAGATTCTTTCCAAACGGGTAGGAATTACCCATTTTTTGAATTAATCTTTGTCTCTTGAAACACTCTCCGTGGGCCCAGGTCCTTGCTGTGCCAGAGGCTTTGTCTTCCTACGTTAAGACACCAAAGAAAGACTCGGCACGGAACTCAACAGGAACTGCACAGGGACAGACCTTAGGGAATAGGTGTGGAGAGAAACAACCAGGAGAAGGATGGAGAGACTGGGGGATCGTGGACTCCAAGAGAGACCAAGGAGAAGGAGGAAGGACTAGAGGGAAGCTGACACCAAGGTCGGAACACATTCCTGTTTGGGGAAACAGGGGATGGGAAGATATCTGGGGACATCTTTCTCAGCCAAAAGCCAGTTCGTGTTGAGCAGTGGTCTGGATCCCTGGCACTGGGGTCAGACCTGGGTGCGAATCCAGCCCCTCCACTTTGTAGCTGTGTGACTTGAAAGAAGTCATTTCACCTCCTGGAGCTTCCTCACCTGTAAAACAGTGATTGAGAATCTCCACTATGTTTATAGCATTACTGTAAACGTTACAAACTGACATTTACATTTTGGACAACAGCCAAAATGTGTTGGCACGCTGTGAGCAACAGATACATGGTAGAGACTTATTGTATCGTGATCACACTTGATGTATCATCATCATTACGATGAACCTCGCTCAGTTTGTCTGTTTGACTGTTGTTCGGGTCCTGGCAGAGAGCTTGGTTTTAAGGGAAAAGAGAGACTGGAGCTAGTGGCAGAGAGACAGAAGCGATGGCGCCATGATGTGTTTCCACTCAGTGAGTTTCTTTGGAACATCTGGCACCATTTCCTGTAGAGTCTGCATGGATATGATGTTTGTCACATCGGCAGCCCCTTTCTCCTGAGAACCCTAAGTATTTTGTGTCTCTGTTTTCACTCTAAACTTGTCAGAGGTGGGAAGATGAGGCTGGACCAGGCAGGGCTTGCTCCCTGCTCGGAAAACTCGGACACAGAGTCCAAAACCAGGTCAGTGGGAGAATCCACAGCAGAAGCTGGTCTCTCTTCACACTCGGTCAGACATGCCTCCCGCATCCACTCCCTTTAATGCTGACGTCCACATAGTAGAAATTACCCTTGCCCTGTACTCCCCAAATCTTCAAGGATTGGTACAAACATCGCTCCCATCCAAGTGCAGAGTCCTCCCATTTTGCAGACAATGCAACTGAGGTGCAGGTGGGATAATTCAAACTCCCAGATTCTCAAGAGCCCAGCAGAAACCAGGGCCCTTGTAGCAGAGGCGGAACACAAATTTCAGTGAAATCAAGCATTGTGGAGAATGTAGTGCCTCTTTCAAAACTGGCTGGGGTCAGTTTGATTAACAAAGTGCTATAAAGTAGGAGAAATGGAGGGCATTGTACCCTGATGAATATCTTAATCCTCCTTAGTGAAAGAGGAAGCAAATCCAGGAAATACCAATTCACAGAATTAACTGAGAGGAAACTGAAAGTCCATCAGGAAAGCCATTGACACAAGATAGGTGTGACCATTTTCTTTTGTTTAGAAGCATGGAAATGCATGGAATCTATTTCCTGGTAATTGTCCGAATAAAGTGGCCATTCTGACCAGGAGCCTACTTGATTATGTACCTCTTGCTGGGTAGGGAAAATTGAAATAGGCTTTTGCTGTTTCTTAACCATAGATTTTATGTACCAGTCACTTCTAATGCTTCTGGGTGGTGGGGGGAGGGGACATTTTTATAGATTTCTCCTCAGACATTTTTGCAGAACCCTCTTGGTTGGGAGCATCTTTCGTTTTTTTCTCTGGGCTCTGTTCCCACCCCACCACCCTCACTCTCTCTGGCTCAGCGCCTCTCGGGTAGCCTTGCAAAATTGCCTGGTGCCCTGGAGCAATAAGCGCTCTGAAAAATGAAGACGCGTCATCCAGGCTCACTTTTGTCCCCAACATTCATATGTTTTTTTTTCCTTGCCTTTGCCAGACACCCAAGAGTATTATCTTCTCACTGTCTTCAAAGTCCTATCCAGAAACCTAGCCACACACATTTGGTGCAAGTCCAAGAACCAAAGCTGACTGGACATCTAGAGCCTCAATTCCTTCATCAGGAAAATGGGGGAAATGACAGATGGGGCACAGGGCGTGGGGGAGAATTCTGGGAAGTGTCTGGTGCATAGTAATGAGTCAGTGATTGTGGTTATTATTACTCTTGTTTTTACTGGTTGTTTTAATGCTCCTTGTAACTCAGTTTGGCTAAATCTCCTATGGCTGGTCCCTGCTTCAGGAGAGTGGGAGGGCTGCTGTACACCTTTGCTGAGGGAGAAGGAAAGGTGTAGGAGTTTTAAGCTGGAAAGGGATCTTTACATCATTAACTGTATTTTTTCCCACCCACTGTTGAAAAGAGGAGTCTGAAAAGAAAAAGCTTAGTATAGTGGGATGTGACTCTCTCCATATCACCCCTCTGGGTGGAAGCATTCGAACGCTAGACACAAAAAGGTGAGTGGTATTGTGCCCATTTTACAGATAAAGGAACTGAGGTTTGGTTATTGGCCTCCATCACACAGTGATTAACATTTAGAGCAGGGGTTTGGATTTGGAGCTGACTGACCAACTGTGGATGGAGATGGAGTTCCCCAGCCCCAGGCTAGCGGACAGGACGATGCGCGCGGATACGCAGATGACACCTGTAGATGCAGATGAGGCCCGCGCATGCGCGGATGGGTCAGGTGTCCCGTCTCTTGCAGGCTCCAGATGCTCGAGGCCATCTGCAAGCACTGGGAGGGGCCCATCAGCCTGGCCCTCTACCTGTCGGACGCTGAGGCCCAGCAGTTCCTCCGCTACGCACAGGGCTCGGAGGTGCTCATGGGCCGCCACAACGTGGCCTACCACATCGTGTACAAGGAGGGCCAGTTCTACCCCGTGAACCTGCTGCGCAACGTGGCCATGAAGCACGTGGGCACGCCCTACATGTTCCTGTCCGACATCGACTTCCTGCCCATGTACGGACTCTATGAGTACCTCAGGTGAGAACCCATGGGGCTCAGGCGCGGGCAGTGCTGGGGCCAAAACCCCCCTTAGGATCGTCGTCTAGTCCAGTGTTCCCTCTGTCAATGGGTCAGCCAAGACCCAGAGGGGAGAGCACCTGCCCAAGTCCACCCATAGATAAGTGGCCCCTGACTGCCGGGTTTGGAGGGGCGGTTAGGCTGTCAGGTGTCTGTATTTTTACGATGGTCAGACTAGAACCCCAGGTGGCCTCATGAAATGTTCATGGCAGAGCTTGGTCCAGGAAGCATCTCCTGCCTCCCAGTCTAATGCTCTTCCTATAGCTTTTATGAAAACATATCATTCCTCCTGCAATTTTGGATCAGACAGCCTTCATCTAAACATTCTAGAAAGATCACTGCCTTTTCTGGAAAACAAATCAAAGCGGTGGTGACGGCGAACGTTTAGTGAAGCGCTCGCTAAGTGTCAGGCACTGTTCTGAACGCATGGCAAGTGGGATTTCATTTCCCCCCCTTGCGGAGTCCCTGCCACGGGTACTATTATCATTCTTTATGTTCCCAGCGGGAGACTGGGAGCGAGATGGGGAGCTCACACTAACGTGGGAGCTGGGGTCAGCCGGCCTGACTCTCTGTGACTGCATCCAGCTCTCCCCATGGGGGGGGGGGGGCAGGCAGGCATCCAGCAGCCGGGGAGAGCTCTCAGCTTGTTGCATTTATTATGGAATAACAAACCATCTGAACTGGAAGGGACTATGGAATTCACGTAGGCCAGAAGTCCCCACGTGAGCAAACCAAAGTCACAAGATGTAAATGGTCAAAATTCGTTTTAATCCTTTAGCACTGTCGTTTGTCAACATGAGTTATCTCTGCTGCCAAGTGAGTACCTTCCTGATCCAGGTACCATGAGGGGTGGTTTGCATATTAATTGTCCTGCTGGAGCCACGCTTCAAGCCCAAAAGGCAGGCATGGTTACCCCCTCCCTTTTATTGTGGTGAACGGTGAGGCTCAGAGAAGCAAAGTAACCTGCTCAGGTGCACCTAGGCGGCTCCGGGATTTGAACCAGTATCTGTGGGACCCCAGGTCTGCAGCCTGCCCTGCTTCATACTTGTCTGGCTGCTCTGGGGTCTGTGACTGTCCCAAACAGAGCAGGGTCTGAATTCTCTCTCTCCTGATCTCTTGCCCTCCCCCCGTTCCCTGTGTGTGTGTTTGTGTGTGTGTGTGTGTGTGTGTGTGTGTGTGCGCGCGCGCGCACCTGTCTCTGTCTGTCTCACTCTCCAAAGAGCTCCCACAAGAGTCTTCAAACCTTTGGTACTGAAGCCAGAGCATGGATGTGGTACGAGCTCCCCCCCTGCCCTGCTCTCTAGGTCAAGGGAAGGCAGACTGTTCTCTGTCCACTGTCTGAGTCAGGTTTCCGTCCAGGGTTATCTTGGGATGCCATAGCATCAATCTCTCCCCTCTGAGCAGGTGGAGTCCCTTCCAGACTGTCTTTATTAAGAACAACAGGTGATGAGAAAACCGTAATGCAAAGAGTCAGGCACCACAATGTTCCTCGCAGCCGTATTTACAGTAGCCAGGACACGGAAGCAAACTAAGTGTCCACTGACAGATGAATGGATAAAGAAGATGTGGCACATACACACAATGGAATATTAGCCCTAAAAAGAAACAAAATTGAGTTATTTGTGGTGAGGTGGATGGACCTAGAGTCCATCATACAAAGTAAGTCAGAAAGAGAAAAACAAATACCGTATGCTAACGCATATATATGGAATCTAAAAAAACAAAAACAAAAACGATTCTTATGAACCTAGGGGCAGGACAGGAATGAAGACGCAGACGTTAGAGAATGGACTTGAGGACACGGGGAGGCGCAAGGGTAAGCTGGGACGAAGTGAGAGAGTAGCATGGACATATATCCACTACCAAATGTAAAATAGATAGCTAGTGGGAAGCAGCCGCATAGCACAGGGAGATCAGCTCGGTGTTTTGTGACCACCTAGAGGGGTGGGTTAGGGAGGGTGTGAGGGAGACACAAGAGGGAGGGGATATGGGGATATATGTATACGTACAGCTGATTCACTTTGTTATAAAGCAGAAACTAACACACCATTGTAAAGCAATTATACTCCAATAAAGATGTTTAAAAACAACAACAACAACAGGTGAGTGACCCCGAGTCAACATAACCCTCAGTCAGGGAGGATGAGAGGTGTCTTCCCAAAAAGCATTGGCTGTGGTAGGGAGCTCTGTGAACCCTAACTCCTGACCCTGCAGGGACGCCAGGAATGGAGCTGTCTTCCAGCTCCAGCTGGGCCTTGGGATACCAGTGTGTGGAGTGAGGGTGCCCCCGTGTGGCCAGACAGCACTTTCAGCCCCTGATTCCTGTGAATTGTGAAACCTCTGCAGCTTGCAGCATGATGACAGGCTCTGGGTGTGTCGGGCGGGGCTTTCAAGGGAACAGACGGTAGGGGTGAGGGCTGCCCTCCCCCAGCAAGAGAGAGGCTTCGCTGTTGGACCACAGCCCACCTTCTGGGGCTCTACTGCGGGAGCACCCGCAGAGACTTCCTTCCAGCTAGTTGAAGGTGAACTGGCCCCATCTTAAAAGTCTGTGGTCTCTGCTCCCCCATCCAAAGACTATATAATTTTGTCTCGTGGGCCTCGTGATTTGAAAAACATTACACGTGAACAGACTGCGTTTTATGTCGTCTTCCTATGTTTTATTGATCAAAGACGTCAGTAACTGCTAATCATGACCTTTCCCAATGTGAGGTAACTGATATTGCCCATTAATTAACATTTCCTTACTACACAGTCACCTGAAGTTTGAGTTGGCCTTTAGCCACCTCCTCACCAGAAGGTATGTGGTTCCCCTCACGCATTTTGAAATATTGCAGATTGCCCCTGAAACCCCATTCCTTTCTTCACAGGCCCTATGGGAGTCCAGAGACCCTGAGTTGAGAATAACTGATCTTGTCCAGTGTTTTTTTTACTGCACACGTGAGAACAGACCAGAGAAGCAAAGCGACTTCCGTCTAGAGTGAAAAGATAGTGGGACTTTCCGGATTCTTTCTTCTCCATCCATAGTATCCATTCGTTTAGTGAGTAACCGTTTACGAGGCGCCTTAGGGGCCCCCCTATCTGTGAACCACACAGATAGGATCTGTGAATCCCAGAGGTTTAGACCAACAGGCATGACAGTTGAGCAAAGACGCAGACTCCTTAGGTACTGTGATGGGTGTGTCCTCTCCCAGGGTTTTCAGCCTCATCTTGGGGGGAGGCAGTATAGGAAAAGATGTCCTGAAGAGGTTAGATCTAAATGGAGGCCTGAGGCTGAGCTGGAGTTTGCCAGGAGAGGGGACGATGTTCCAGGTAGAGAGAGAGAGCCATTCTGGAGAGGCAGGTGGCCAGAGCCCTGATGGGGAGAACAGCAAGAGACGATGTGGCCAGAAATGTAAGCCAGGGTGGGTCCCTCGGGACTTCTCATAAAATACGCTAAGGAGTTTGGGCTTTATGAGGCGGGGTGTGGGGGGGTGGGTAATGGAAGATCCCTGAGAGAATGGCATGATTAGGTGTGCATTTAAGGAAGATCACTCTTGTTGCAGCAGGGAAGGATCACAGTCAGTAGGGCCAGAGGAGAAGTTAGGGGACTCTTGTGTTCATTCTGGTGAGAGATGTTGGAGGCCTAGCAAAGGGATCAGAAGTAGCGGCAGAGACAGGTAGATGGACCAGAGAGAGATTCTGCAGCTGAAATCAGTAACTGTCTGCAAAGGTGGCTGGGCTTTGGAAGCAAGACAGGGAACCTCTTTCAAATGTTGTCACCTGAGGCTTCCTTTTCAAAAGCCTGTACCTGCAAGCCCTGCCTGCTTTGGCCTGTGTCTCGTGCTGGCCCCTCTTGGTCTTCCCGGACTAAGCAGGATATCATGGCATTGACTCTGAGTGTCATGGTGGACAGGCACCTGCTGCGACCCTGGTTCCAGCTCACACTCTGTGCCGTAAAAAACTGTGTGACTTCCAACAATTCTGTTTTTTTCAACCTGTTTCTTTATATTCTTCAAGAGGAGCTAGAAATCTGGATTTTCATGTTTTAATTTTTAGTGTTGACAACTAATTTTTTAAAAAATGTAAACACTGTTGAGTCAGACCAAACATGTCTTCAGGATGAATAGAACCTTCTCATCCCCACAGACCACCAGTTTGTGACCTCTGACCTTTTTTAAAAAAATTTTATTGGAGTATAGTTGATTTCTAATGTTGTGTTACTTTCTGGTGTACAGCAAAGTGATTCAGTTATACATATACATATATTCATTCTTTTTTAGATTCTTTTCTCATATAGGTTATCACAGAATATTGGGTAGAGTTGCCAGTGCTATACAGTAGGTCCCTGTTGGTCACAGTAGTGTGTGTGTGTTCATTCCAAGCTCCTGATTTATCCTCCTACCCCCTCACTTTCCCCTTTGGTAACCATAAGTTTGTTTTTGATGTCTGTAAGTCTGCTTCTCTTTTGTAAATAAGTTCATTTGTATCTCTTTTTTTCATTAGATTCCACATATAAGTGATAACCTGTGGTATTTGTCTTTCTCTGGCTTATTTCATGTAGTATGATCATCTCTAGGTCCATGCGTGTTGCTGCAAATGGCATTATTTCATTCTTTTTTATGACTAATATTCCATTATATACATGTACCACATCTTTATCCATTCCTCTGTCGATGGACATTTAGGTTGCTTCCATGTAAATAGTGCTGCAGTGAAAACTGAGGTGCATGTATCCTTTCGGACTATGGTTTTCTCCAGATATATGCCCTGCCCAGGAGTGGGACTGCCAGATCATGTGGTAGTTCTATTTTTAGTTTTTTAAGGAACCTCCATCCTGTTCTCCATAGTGGCTGTATCAGTTTACATTCCCACCAACAGTGCAAGAGGGTTCCCTTCTCCACACCGTCTCCAGCATTTATTGTTTGTAGACTTTTTGATGATGGCCATTCTGACCGTTATGAGGTTCTAACTCATTGTAGTTTTGATTTGCATTTCTCTGATAATTGGTGATGTTAAGCATCTTCTTATGTGCTTTTTGGCCATCTGTATGTCTTCTTTGGAGAAATGTCTATTTAGATCTTCTGCCCATTTTTTGATTGGGTTGTTTTTTTGATATAGAGCTGCATGAGCTGTTTGTAAATTTTGGAGATTAATCCCTTGTCGGTATGACCTCTGACCTTGATCATTTCTAGGAACTAGAATTTTGAGAACTGGTAAGGAATACGATTCTATCAGAAGTCCCAAGTAAGCGTGCACTGTCCTTTTCATGTGAAGATAACCATACTGACTTGCCATTAGCTTAAGGAAAAATTTCTTCTGTGTGAGGTAAGTGTTATTACAGGTGACCAAACAGAGGCCCCGGAGAGGTTAAATCCTAGTGCCAGAGGAGGAAGGTGGCCGCCCCTCTACAATAGCCTGCTCATTAACGGAAGGGGCTAGATCCCTCTCAAAACTCAGGATACCGGAGCAGGCTGGTTGGCAGCCCTTTGATTAGACCCCCAAACACACCCATATCACCCCTTTTGGGGAGCCTACTAGGTTACCAGAAAAAGTTCAGCATCATAGCTCCCTGAGCAGTTGCTTAGCAACCAGCTATTATCATAGCAAAAACAAACAGATCAACTGGAAAATAATGAAATCGGTTACATGCATGGGCATAGCTGCAGAGTTTCACTAAAATATCACTCCCACCCCTTCACCTGTGTCTTCTAAGAAATGAGGGTGGAGGGCTTCCCTGGTGGCGCAGTGGTTGGGAGTCCGCCTGCCGATGCAGGGGACATGAGTTCGTGCCCCGGTCCGGGAAGATCCCACATGCTGCGGAGCGGCTGGGCCCGTGAGCCATGGCCGCTGAGCCTATGCGTCCGGAGCCTGTGCTCCGCAGCGGGAGAGGCCACAACAGTGAGAGGCCCGCGTACTGAAAAAGAAAAAAAAAAAAAAAAATGAGGGTGGAGATGTGCAGCGTTCACTCCTGATTTCAGAAATGTCAAGTGAAATTCAGCAGGCGTGGCAGAAGTCACGCAGACCGGCCTTTGCCTGCAGGTCCTACCGTGCTTGTCAAGGATGTGACTCGGGGTTGCTTATTTCGTCTCCCCAGTCCTCTGCTTCCTCAGTTAGTAAAGGGGCTAGTAATAGCTTCTTGCAGGGGTCCAGTAGGTGTTCAACAGAAGTTAATTTTCTGTGCTTTGACGCTCAGAACTGAACGTCTTTGCCAGGCCCCCGCCCATAACCCCCACTGTTGCGAACTGCCGCCTTCAGTACAGCCTGGTAACTTCATGTAACCTTTTTTTTTTTTTTTTTTTAAATGAAATGAGAAACTATATACTCGTGCTCATTCACGCCAAAAACTATTGAGTGAGCACCTACTATGTGCCTGACAGTGTGCTGCATTGTGACAGTGCTGTCTCTGGATTCGCTCGACCTGCATCTTAACACTGAGCGCTCCTCACTCAGCCTTTACTGGACCTTGGGAAAGGTACTTAACCCTCAAACTCTGCACCTGTGAAGTGAGGATCCTATTCTTTCTTCACTCTTAAGGTTCTGGGAAGGTTAAATGGAATAGTACTGGAAAGCACCTAGCACATGCCTGGTATGTTCTACATTCCACAGATATACACTGTGCATCTGCCATGACCAGGCTGTGTTCTAGGCACTGGGGCTTTCACGGTGCACAGCACAGCCCGAGCTCCTGCCCTCATGGGGTTACATTCTAGGGGGCACTCCAGCTGCACGCCTTGCTCTTGCTCTTGTCATTATCAATACAGGTACAGAGATAAAAGATACGCAAGGTCAGACTCACAAGATGACGACCCAGCGTGGGTGGGCTGGGAAGGCCTCGAAAATAGGTGATAGCTCAGTTCAGGCTTTAAGGACTAATAGGTATAAAGGCATGAAATATCTTGGCATGTTCAAGGAATGTTCCAGAATGGTAGAGGCCTAGACAGCTCTGTCTGCTGGGACGTCCCACATCCACGAGACTGGGGCAGGTTTCTCGCCTCTTTCTCTAACCCAGCAGAATCCTCATCTTTGTTCAGTGCTTGAAGCTTTAAACCTCTGTGCTTTGCTTTGCAAATGTTGCCTCGCTTTTGAGGGGACAAACGTGCCACGTTGGTTGAGACTATATCCTGAGAGTGTACAGGAGTGACAGATTCCAGTTTTATTGTGTTCTCTGCAGGATGACAGCTAACCGCCCTCCCCCATCACGTGTCCCCTGGCACATGATGGCGGCTTTGTAAACACTGGTTGAATGAAGGACAGAAATGTGAACAAGGCCAGGGACAGGTGGCGCCAGGCGAGGCCGACTGGCTGCTCGATGAGGGACATTACCAGGTGGCGTTCCCTTGTGTACATTCGTCATTTTGTTTCTACTGCAACATTTAACATTTATTGAGCACGTACTACAGGCCAAGCGCTGTTGCAAGCACTTTCGCATGTATTTTGTCATTTAACTTCATTACAGTTCATTTAACAGATGAGGATGCCTGGGTGAAATAACATGCCCACAGGCACAGCATCACTAAGCAGACATCTTGCTTATCCTGGCTTATCCAAAGGCATTCTGTGCTTACTGTTTTTATAATATTTGTTTGTTTTATTGAAGTATAGTTGATTTACAATGTTGTGTTAATTTCTCCTGTACAGCAAAGTGATTCAATTATACATATATATTTACATTTTTATATTTTTTTCCATTTTGGTTTATCACAGGATATTGAATATAGTTCCCTGCGCTATACAGTAGGACCTTGTTGTTTATCCATCCTGTATATAATAATTTGCATCTTCTAACCCCAAACTCCCACTCCCTCCCTCCATATCCCCTTGCCCCCTTGGCAACCACAAGTCTGCTCTCTGTGTCTGTGAGTTTCTGTTTTGTACATAAGTTCATTTGTGGCATATTTTAGATTCCACATATAAGGGATATCATATGGTAATTGTCTTTCTCTGGCTTACTTAGTATGATAATCTCTAAGTCAGTCCATGCACGTTGCTGCAAATGGCATTATTTCATTCTTTTTATGGCTGAGTAATATCCCATTGTATATATGTGCCACATCTTCTTTATCCATTCGTCTGTCTATGGACACTTAGGTTGCTTCCATGTCCTGGCTATTGTAAATAGCGCTGCAGTGAGAGCATTGTGGTACATGACTCTTTTTGAATTATGGTTTTCTCTGGGTATAGGCCCAGGAATGGGATTGCTGGGTCGTATGGTAGTTCTATTTTCAGTTTTTTGGGGAACCTCCATACTGGTCTCCATAGTGGCTGCACCAATTTACATTCCCACCAACAATGGGGGGGGGGGTTCCCCTTTCTCCACACCCTCTCCAGCCATTTGTTTGCTGTTGTGCTTAACCTGTTTATTGATCCAAACGCCTGATGGGCTGATCTCTACCATCATCATGATGGCCATGATCATCCTCACAGGTCGTAGTTATCAAGTGCATTCTATGCGTGGAAGAACTGTCTTAAGCTCTACATGAGATAATCCATTTAATTCGTACAAAACCCCACAGCCCAAGTCCTAATGTATCCCCGTCTCAGGGAGGATAAAACAGTGGCACAAAGATGTAACTTGCTGGAGAGTACGAGCAGGTGAGTGTCCAGGTAGGGCCTGAATCTGGGCAGGCTGCCCCAGAGCTGCCCTCTGAACTGCAAAGCTCTTAATGGCCCCTCCAGTTAACCTCCAGCTCACAGCTGACCCGGGGCGGCACATAGAAAGCACTGCTGGATGTTCAGCCGTGATTGCTAACGGCAAAGGGGCCGTGGGGTAATTAGATAGGAATGAATGAGGATGTTGAGAAGGACATGAGATGCTGCCTGGAGAGTCCCTGGCACAGAGCCGGGCGCAGTCAACGACAGCTTTTTCTTTTATTAACATGCCCCAAAAGCTCATTCTTAGCTTCTCTTTCCTTCCTGCCCCTCCCTGCCTGACAGCTTCTCCCTCTGGATGTGTTAAAGCCATCAATTCAGGAACCACCCAATTTTGCTGGCCCTGGGGGCCCCCCAGCTCTCAAGATGACTCTGCCCCTCTCTGCCCGCATCCGTGATGTGTCTGTCTTACGGTGCCACTCCCTGTAGGCAGCTTTATCTCCCTCATTTGCAAGTCCTTGCTGTTGTCCACACACACCTCCTGGAAGCCTGTCTGCTGGGAACTCATTTCCTAGGCAACTGTAATAGAATCTTAGCAAACCCCATTACCTGGCCTCCTGTGCAGGGGAGTGCAGCAAGGCCTGGGACGGGCTGTGCCCAGGTCTGCCTCCACAGTTACCTGAGCAGATGATAAGCACAGCTTAACTCTGCCCCCTCCGCCCTCTCTGCCCAGAGGTAGGTTGCTAAGTCCTGAAAAGTGTAATTCAGATGATTTCCCATTGCTCTGGTTGGAAGCCATGATTCTATCTGGTACTCTTGAAGGTAGGCAGTGTAAGGGGTGTGGGGGGCAGCTGGGGACCAGGGGGCTTCTCAGAGCCACAGACACACATGTACACGTGCACACGCACCTCTCTGTGCTCACTGGTTGCTGGTATCTGTGGCCAAGGTAGCCCTGCTGCTTCTCACCAGCTGCCAGCTTGCTCCCTGGTTCTGTTTGTACCGCGCCCACATACTTCCAGGAATAAGCTGAAATCAGAAAGGTACGGGGGAATCTCAGCCTTCTCTTCAAATAGGGATCACCCCAACTGTGCCCCATCTACACCTCGTGAGCCTCGTGGGAGGATACGAGGGTGCAGGCAGCCTGAGGAAGGGAGAGAGACGTTTACAAACACCCTCCATGCACCTGGTGTTGTGCTAGGTGCTTGACAGATGTTTTTCGGGTTTTTTGTTGGTTTGTTTTGTTTTGGCCATGCTGCGCTGGCATGCGGGCTCTTAGTTCCCTAACCAGGGATCAAACCCACGCCCTCTGCAGTGGAAGTGCAGAGTCTTAACCACTGGACCACCAGGGAAGTCCCCAAATATTATCTTTTTTAATCACAAACGTTATCATTTTTTAAATGCAAAAGATAAACTTGATCAAAAGTCGTATGTATTTAAGTGGCGGAACTACAGTTGCCACCCAGCTCTGTTGCTTCCAAAGGGCTCTCTTCACAGTACCACCCTCTCTCTCACATAAGACAACTGCAAATTGATTCCTTCATTCCCTGCGTATTTATTGCTTGCCTGATGTGTGCCTGACACAGTGCCAGAGCTAGAAACATAACCATGAACAAGGCTCATCCTTGACCTCAAGCCTAGCAGAGCTGATAGGTACGTAAGCAGGCACTCTGCGTGTTATTACCACTGCCACCACCCGCCATCCTCGGTGAGCAAAGAAGTCCAGGACGATGCCCACCATCCCTAATCATTAGAGAAATGCAAATCAAAACTACAATGAGGTATCACCTCACACCTGTCAGAAGGGCCAGCATCAAAGTCTACAGGCAATAAATGCTGGAGAGGGTGTGGAGAAAAGGGAACCCTCCTGCACTGTTGGTGGGAATATAAATTGGTACAACCATCATGGAGAACAGTATGGAGGTTCCTTAAAAGTCTAAAAATAGAACTACCATATGACCCAGCAATCCCACTCCCGGGCATATATCCAGAGAAAACCATAATTTTACGAGATACATGCACCCCAGTGTTCATAGCAACACTATTCACAATAGCCAAGACACAGAAGCAACCTAAGTGTCCATGGACAGGAATGGATAAAGAAGATGTGGCACATACCTACAATGGAATATTACTCAGCCGTAAAAAAGAATGAAATTATGCCATTTGCAGCAACATGCATGGACCTAGAGATTATCATACCAAGTGAAATAAGCCAGAGAAAGACAAATACCATATGATAATCACTTATATGTGGAATCTTAAAAAATGATACAAATGAACTTGTTTACAAAACAGAAACAGACTCACAGACATCAGAAACAAACTTACGGTTACCAAAGTGGAAAGGAAGTGGGGAGGGATAAATTAGGAGTTTGGGATTAACATATTCACACTACTATATATAAAATAGACAATCAACAAGGACCTACTGTATAGCACAGGGAACTCTACTCAGTATTCTGTAATAACCTATATGGCAAAAGAATCTGAAAAAGAATGGATACACGTATATGTATAACTGAATCACTCTGCTGTACACCTGAAACTAACACAACATTGTAAAACAACTGTACTCCAATATAAAATAAAAATAGAAAAGTCCAGGACGAACCAGTCCCAAAGAAGATGTAGCCCATCATCAAGGGGGACGCATCAAGGCCAACAGAGGTGGGCAGGGGAGGTGCAGGGAAGCAAAGTTCTCTAACTGGCTGCACACAAAGCCTTAAGAGAAAGCGTGATACTGTTCTGGGGTTTCAAAAACAGACATGCACTCCAGCACAAATTTCTTTCCCTCCTCCCATTCCTTGTAATATAACGTTCCTGTGAGTGAGTCCTGGGAACTTGTATGAGCATCGCTTGGATTCCTTACAACACAGGGTTGATTAAACAGTCGGCTCTCTGACATTTGATGCCGTGGACATCTGAGGCCCAGAGAGCCGATGTCTCATTCTCTCCTGGCATCCTGACAGCAGCCCCAGTGCCTTCGGCCCCATGGTTCCGAGCAGTTTGTCACCTGTCAGCACCAACCTCAGCCATTCATGGCACCAACAAAGAAATCAGCCCAACCACTTCTGTTATAGGAGTGGAAGCTCTCGTGTCTAGAGAGTGAGGATCTCCATCCCTGCCCAGGGAGTAGGGGCAACAAGATGTGTCCAGACGGTAACCAGCATCAAGAGGGCTGATGCATAAAACAATTACCCTGATCAAAGCCCAAGAGGGTGGGAAGATGTTCTCCAGAATTCTGGGACGTTGTTCTAAAGCTAAGGGCAGCGGGAGTGGTCTTTAGCACCAAGTGCAGAGAAAAGTCGAGAAAGATGAGAATGGAGAAGTCTGTTGGATTTGACAGTGAGGGGACATTGCCAACCCTGGCCTGATCCAAGGAGTCAGAGGCAGACTGTAGTTGTTAGAGAAGCTAGTGGATGGTAAAGAAAAAAAAAAAAAAGAATCAGTGCAGGAGGCTCAGTAAGCCAGGAGGTCGACGCCCACCTCTGCACCTCCAAACGCTACCTGTGTTCTGGCCTCTGCCCAGTTAGCCACTACGATGTGGGATCCACCATTGGGATGCCATGTACAGAGCATCCGCATGCAGGCTGCAGCCTCCTGCCATCTCCCTCCATCCCCTTCCTAACCTCTCCCACCAACTGCCTTAATCCATGAGCTCCAAGAAGCTCATCGCTCCAGCTGCAAAGTCACCACATTAACAGACTTGGTCCACGTAGATCCTGTGATTATTGATCTTTCCAGGTTATTTCTACACTGGTGCAGCCTTAATTCATACAATGATGATTTTATCATCATCATCATTTGTCGTTTTAATGCAAATTACTTAACCTCTCAGAGTTTGAATGTCTTCTTCAGTAAACTGGGAATACTAGCACATATGTCATAGTATATCAGCAGTGATTCAAGGAGTAATGCCTATAAAGTGCCTGGCACAGTGCTTGTTACGGAAACGTTGCAAACACTTTTTTTTTTTTTTTTGCGGTAGGCGGGCCTCTCACTGTTGTGGCCTCTCCCGTTGCGGAGCACAGGCTCCGGACACACAGGCCCAGCGGCCATGGCTCACGGGCCCAGCCGCTCCGCGACATGTGGGATCTTCCCGGACCGGGGCACGAACCCGTGTCCCCTGCATTGGCAGGCGGGCTCTCAACCACTGCGCCACCAGGGAAGCCCTACAAGCACTTTTGATTACTGTTTATTGACCACTTACAATGTACCAGGTGTGTTCTAAGAAATTCAGTTCCCCTGAATCCTATATGCTTTCTTATTTCCAAATTTTGCAAATACCTTGAACCCCCTCCCCTGACTGGCTAACTTCTGCTTTTTTTAATTTATTTTTGGTTGAATTGGGTCTTTGTTGCTGTGCACGGGCTTTCTCTAGTTGAGGCAAGGGGGGCGGCTACCCTTTGTTGCGATGTGCGGGCTTCTCATTGCAGTGGCTTCTCGTTGCGGAGCACGGGCTCTAGGCGTGCAGGCTTCAGTAGTTGTGGCTCGCAGGCTCTAGAGCACAGGTTCAGTAGTTGTGGCGCACGGGCTTAGTTGCTCCGAGGCATGTGGGATCTTCCCGGACCAGGGTTCGAACCCATGTCCCCTGCATTGGCAGGCGGATTCTTAACCACCGCACCACCAGGGAAGTCCCACTTCTGCTTTTTAGAACACAGTTCAACTAATGGCATTTTTCACAGAACTAGAACAAAATATTTTGAATTTATATGGAAACACAAAAGACCCCAAATAGCCAAAGCAATCCTGAGAAAGAAAAACAGAGCTGGAGGAATCAGACTCCCTGCTTCAGACTATACTACAAAGCCAGAGTAATCAAGACAATATGTTACTGGCACAAAAACAGAAATATAGATCAATGGAACAGGATAGAAAGCCCAGAAATAAATTCATGCACCTATGGTCAATTTAACAGAGAAAAGACACCGAGTCTCTTGTAATACTGTGCAGTGCAGATTTGCCTGCCTGTGTCTTTCCAATTCTGTCTTAGGTTATAGGTCCACGAATGAGCCTGCTGGATCATATGGTAGCTCAATGAAAAGACAGTCTCTTCAATAAGTGGTGCTGGGAAAACTGGACAGCTACATGTAAAAAAAAATGAAATTAGAACACTCCCTAACACCATACACAAAAATAAACTCGAAATGGATCAAAGATCTAAATGTAAGGCCGGACACTATAAAACTCTTAGAGGAAAACATAGGCAGAACACTTTTTCACAGAAATCACAATGGTATCTTTTTTAATCCACCTTCTAGAGTAACAAAAATAAAAATAAACAAATGGGACTTAATTAAACTTAAAAACTTCTGCACAACAAAGGAAACCATAAAACAAAAACACAACCCACAGAATAGGAGAAAATATTTGCAAATGAAGTGACCAACAAGGGATTAATCTCGAAAATATACAGACAGCTCATGTAGTTCTATGTCAAAAAAACAGGAAGATGGCGGAAGAGTACGGCGCGGAGATCACCTTCCTCCCCACAGATACACCAGAAATACATCTACACGTGGAGCAACTCCTACAGGACACCTACTGAACGCTGGCAGAAGACCTCAGACCTCCCGAAAGGCAAGAAACCCCCCACGTACCTGTGTACAGCAAAAGAAAAAAGAATAAACAGAGACAAAAGAATAGGGACGGGACCCTCACCAGTGGGAGGGAGCTGTGAAGGAGGAAAGATTTCCACACACTGGGAAGCCCCTTCGCGGGCGAAGACTGCGGGTGGCGCAGTGGGGAGCTTCGGTGCCGCGGAGGAGAGCACAGCAACAGGGGTGCGGAGGGCAAAGCAGAGAGATTCCCGCACAGAGGATCGGTGCCGACCGGCATTCACCAGCCCGAGAGGCTTGTCTGCTCACCCACCGGGGCAGGCGGGACTGGGAGCTGAGGCTCGGGCTTTGGTCGGATGCGGGGCGAGGACCAGGGTTGGCGGCGTGAACACAGCCTGCAGGGGGTTAGTGCGCCACGGCTGGCCTGGAAGGAGTCCGGGGAAAAGCCTGGACCTGCCGAAGAGGCAAGAGACTTTTTCTTACCTCTTTGTTTCCTGGTGCGCGAGGAGAGGGGATTAAGAGCACTGCTTAAAGGAGCTCCAGAGACGGGCACGAGCCGCGGCTAAAAGCACGGACCCCAGAGACGGGAATGAGACGCTAAGGCTGCTGCTGCTGCCACCAAGAAGCCTGTGTGCGAGCACAGGTCACTATCCACACCCCCCTTCCAGGGAACCTGTGCAGCCCGCCACAGTGCCAGGGTCCCGGAATCCAGGGACAACTCCCGGGGGAGAACGCGTGGCGCACTTCAAGCTGGTGCAAAATCCCATCGGCCTCTGCCGCCGCAGGCTCACCCCACATCCGCACCCCTCCCTCCCCGCGGCCTGAGTGAGCCAGAGCCCCCGAATCAGCGGCTCCCTTAACCCCGTCCTGTCTGAGCGAAGAACAGACGCCCTCTGGCGACCTACACGCAGAGGCGGGGCCAAATCCAAAGCTGAGCCCCTGGGAGCTGTGAGAACAAAGAAGAGAAAGGGAAATCTCTCCCAGCAGCCTTAGAAGCAGCAGATTAAAGCTCCATGATCAACTTGACGTCTGTGGAATACATGAATAGACAACGAATCATCCCAAATTGAGGAGGTGGACTTTGAGAGCAAGATTTATGCTGTATAGCTTTGCTTCCACCATTTGTCCTAGGGTTTTATCCGTCTGTCTTTGATTTTTTTTAATTTTTCTTTTTTCTTAATAATTATTTTTTTCTTTTAATAACTTTATATTTTATCATACTTTATCTTCTTTCTTTTTTTCCTTCCTTCCCTCCTTCCTTCCTTCCTCCCTCCCTCCCTCCTTTCTTTCTTTCTTTCTTTCTACTTGACTAATTCTTTATTTCTACTTTTTCTCCCTTTTATTCTGAGCCGTGTGGATGAAAGGCTCTTGGTGCTGCAGCCAGGAGTCATTGCTGTGCCTCTGAGGTAGGAGAGCCAATTTCAGGACACTGGTCCACAAGAGACCTCCCAGCTCCACACAATATCAAACAGCGAAAATCTCCCAGAGATCTCCATCTCAGCACCCAGCTTCACTCAACGACCAGCAAGCTACAGTGCTGGACACCCTAAGCCAAACAACTAGGAAGACAGGAACACAACCCCACCCATTAGCAGAGAGGCTGCCTAAAATCATAATAAGTCCATAGACACCCCAAAACACACCACCAGACGTGGACCTGCCCACCAGAGAGACAAGATCCAGCCTCATCCACCAAAACACAGGCACTAGTCCCCTCCACCAGGAAGCCTACACAACCCACTGAACCAACCTTAGCCACTGGGGAGAGACACCAAAAACAACGGGAACTACGAATCTGCAGCCTGAGAAAAGGAGACCCCAAACACAGTAAGATAAGCAAAATGAGAAGACAGAAAAACACACAGCAGATGAAGGAGCAAGATAAAAACCCACCAGACCAAACAAATGAAGAGGAAATAGGCAGTCTACCTGAAAAAGAATTCAGAGTAATGATAGTAAAGATGATCCAAAATCTTGGAAATAGAATGGACAAAATGCAAGAAACATTTAACAAGGACCTACAAGAACTAAAGATGAAACAAACAACAATGAACAACACAATAAATGAAATTAAAAATACTCTAGACGGGATCAATAGCAGAATAACTGAGGCAGAAGAACGGATAAGTGACCTGGAAGATAAAATAGTGGAAATAACTACTGCAGAGCAGAATAAAGAAAAAAGAATGAAAAGAACTGAGGACAGTCTCAGAGACCTCTGGGACAACATTAAATGCACCAACATTCGAATTACAGGGGTTCCAGAAGAAGAAGAGAAAAAGAAAGGGACTGAGAAGATTTTTGAAGAGATTATAGTTGAAAACTTCTCTAATATGGGAAAGGAAATAGTTAATCAAGTCCAGGAAGCACAGAGAGTCCCATACAGGATAAATCCAAGGAGAAATACGCCAAGACACATATTAATCAAACTGTCAAATATTAAATACAAAGAAAACATATTAAAAGCAGCAAGGGAAAAACAACAAATAACACACAAGGGAATCCCCATAAGGCTAACAGCTGATCTTTCATCAGAAACTCTGCAAGCCAGAAGGGACTGGCAGGACATATTTAAAGTGTTGAAGGAGAAAAACCTGCAACCAAGATTACTCTACCCAGCAAGGATCTCATTCAGATTTGATGGAGAAATTAATAAACCTTTACAGACAAGCAAAAACTGAGAGAGTTCAGCACCACCAAACCAGCTTTACAGCAAATGCTAAAGGAACTTCTCTGGGCAAGGAACACAAGAGAAGGAAAAGACCTACAATAACGAACCCAAAACAATTAAGAAAATGGGAATAGGAACATAACATATCGATAATTACCTTAAATGTAAATGGACTAAATGCTCCCACCAAAAGACACAGATTGGCAGAATGGATATAAAAACAAGACCCATATATTTGCTATCTACAACAGACCCACTTCAGACCTCGAGACACATACAGACTGAAAGTAAGGGGATGGAAAAAGATATTTCACACAAATGGAAACCAAAAGAAAGCTGGAGTAGCAATTCTCATATCAGACAAAATAGACTTTAGAATAAAGACTATTAGAAAACACAAAGAAGGACAATGATCAAGGGATCGATCCAAGAAGAAGATATAACAATTGTAAATATTTATGCACCCAACATAGGAGCACCTCAATACATAAGGCAAATACTAACAGCCATAAATGGGGATATTGACAGTAACACATTCATCGTAGGGGACTTTAACACCCCACTTTAACCAATGGACAGATCATCCAAAATGAAAATAAATAAGGAAACACAAGCTTTAAATGATACATTAAACAAGATGGACTTAATGGATATTTATAGGACATTCCATCCAAAAACAACAGAATACACATTCTTCTCAAGTGCTCATGGAACATTCTCCAGGATAGATCATATCTTGGGTCACAAGTCAAACCTTGGTAAATTTAAGAAAATTGAAATTGTTTCAAGTATCTTTTCTGACCACAACGCTATGAGACTAGATATCAATTACAGGAAACGATCTGTAAAAAATACAAACACATGGAGGCTAAACAATACACTACTTAATAACGAAGTGATCACTGAAGAAATCAAAGAGGAAATTTAAAAATACCTAGAAACAAATGACAATGGAGACACGACAACCCAAAACCTATGGGATGCAGCAAAAGCAGTTCTAAGAGGGAAGTTTATAGCAATACAATCCTACCTTAAGAAACAGGAAACATCTCGAATAAACAACCTAACCTTGCACCTAAAGCAATTAGAGAAAGAAGAACAAGAAAACCCCAAAGCTAGCAGCAGGAAAGAAATCATAAAAATCAGATCAGAAATAAATGAAAAAGAAATGAAGGAAACGATAGCAAAGATCAATAAAACTAAAAGCTGGTTCTTTGAGAAGATAAACAAAATTGATAAACCATTAGCCAGACTCACCAAGAAAAACAGGGAGAAGACTCAAATCAATAGAATTAGAAATGAAAAAGGAGAAGTAACAACTGACACTGCAGAAATACAAAAGATCATGAGAGATTACTACAAGCAACTCTATGCCAATAAAATGGACAACCTGGAAGAAATGGACAAATTCTTAGAAATGCACAACCTGCCAAGACTGAATCAGGAAGAAATAGAAAATATGAACAGACCAATCACAAGCACTGAAATTGAAACTGTGATTAAAACTCTTCCAACAAACAAAAGCCCAGGACCAGATGGCTTCACAGGCGAATTCTATCAAACATTTAGAGAAGAGCTAACACCTATCCTCAAACTCTTCCAAAATATAGCAGAGGGAAGAACACTCCCAAACTCATTCTACGAGGCCACCATCACCTTGATACCAAAACCAGACAAGGATGTCACAAAGAAAGAAAACTATAGGCCAATATCGTTGATGAACATAGATGAAAAAATCCTCAACAAAATACTAGCAAACAGAATCCAACAGCATATTAAAAGGATCATACACCATGATCAAGTGGGGTTTATTCCAGGAATGCAAGGATTCTTCAATATATGCAAATCAATCAATGTGATAAACCATATTAACAAATTGAAGGAGAAAAACCATATGATCATCTCAATAGATGCAGAGAAAGCTTTCGACAAAATTCAATTTATGATAAAAACCCTGCAGAAAGTCAGCATAGAGGGAACTTTCCTTAACATAATAAAGGCCATATATGACAAACCCATAGCCAACATCGTTCTCAATGGTGAAAAACTGAAAACATTTCCACTAAGATCAGGAACAAGACAAGGTTGCCCACTCTCACCACTCTTATTCAACATAGTTTTGGAAGTTTTAGCCACAGCAATCAGAGAAAAAAAAGAAATAAAAGGAATCCAAATCGGAAAAGAAGTAAAGCTGTCACTGTTTGCAGATGACATGATACTATACATAGAGAATCCTAAAGATGCTACCAGAAAACTACTAGAGCTAATCAATGAATTTGGTAAAGTAGCAGGATACAAAATTAATGCACAGAAATCTCTTGCATTCCTATACACTAATGATGAAAAATCTGAAAGTGAAATCAAGAAAACCCTCCCATTTACCATTACAACAAAAAGAATAAAATATCTAGGAACAAACCTACCTAAGGAGACAAAAGACCTGTATGCAGAAAATTATAAGACACTGATGAAAGAAATTAAAGATGATACAAATAGATGGAGAGTTATACCATGTTCTTGGATTGGAAGAATCAACATTGTGAAAATGACTCTACTACCCAAAGCAATCTACAGATTCAATGCAATCCCTATCAAACTACCACTGGCATTTTTCACAGAACTATAACAAGATATTTCACAATTTGTATGGAAACACAAAAAAGCCCGAATAGCCAAAGCAATCTTGAGAGCGAAAAACGGAGCTGGAGGAATCAGGCTCCCTGACTTCAGACTATACTACAAAGCTACAGTAATCAAGATGGTATGGTACTGGCACAAAAACAGAAAGATAGATCAATGGAACAGGATAGAAAGCCCAGAGATAAACCCACGCACATATGGTCACCTTATCTTTGATAAAGGAGGCAGGAATGTACAGTGGAGAAAGGACAGCCTTTTCAATAAGTGGTGCTCGGAAAACTGGACAGTTACATGTAAAAGTATGAGATTAGATCACTCCCTAACACCATACACAAAAATAAGCTCAAAATGGATTAAAGACCTAAATATAAGGTCAGAAACTATCAAACTCTTAGAGGAAAACATAGGCAGAACACTCTATGACATGAATCACAGCAAGATCCTTTTTGACCCACCTCCTAGAGAAATGGAAATAAACAAATGGGACCTAATGAAACTTCAAAGCTTTTGCACAGCAAAGGAAACCATTAATAAGACGAAAAGACAAGCCTCAGAATGGGAGAAAATATTTGCAAATGAAGCAACTGACAAAGGATTAATCTCCAAAATTTATAAGCAGCTCATGCAGCTCAATAACAAAAAAAAGCCCAATCCAAAAATGGGCAGAAGACCTAAATAGACATTTCTCCAAAGAAGATATACAGACTGCCAACAAACAAATGAAAGAATGCTCAACTTCATTAATCATTAGAGAAATGCAAATCAAAACTACAATGAGATATCATCTCACAGCAGTCAGAATGGCCATCATCAAAATATCTAGAAACAATAAACGCTGGAGAGGGTGTGGAGAAAGGGAACCATCTTGCACTGTTGGTGGGAATGTAAATTGATACAGCCACTGTGGAGAACAGTATGGAGTTTCCTTAAAAAACTACAAATAGAATTCCCACATGAACCAGCAATCCCACTACTGGGCGTGTACCCTGAGAAAACCATAATTCAAAAAGAGTCATGTACCAAAATGTTCACTGCAGCTCTATTTACAGTAACCCAGAGATGGAAACAACCTAAGTGTCCATCATCGGATGAATGGATAAAGAAGATGTTGCACATATATACAATGGAATATTACTCAGCCATAAAAAGAAATGAAATTGAGCTATTTGTAAAGAGGTGGATAGACCTAGAGTCTGTCATACAGAGTGAAGTAAGTCAGAAAGAGAAAGACAAATACCGTATGCTAATACATATATATGGAATCTAAGAAAAAAAAATGTCATGAAGAACCTAGGGGTAAGACAGGAATAAAGACACAGACCTACTAGAGAATGGACTTGAGGATATGGGGAGGGGGAAGGGTAAGCTGTGACAAAGCGAGAGAGAGGCATGGACATATATACACTACCAAACGTAAGGTAGATAGCTAGTGGGAAGCAGCTGCATAGCACAGGGAGATCAGCTTTGTGTTTTGTGACCACCTGTAGGGGTGGGATAGGGAGGATGGGAGGGAGGGAAGTGCAAGAGGGAAGAGATATGGATACATATGTATATGTATAACTGATTCACTTTGTTATAAAGCAGAAACTAACCATTGTAAAGCAATTATACTCCAATAAAGATGTAAAAAAACAAAAGGAAAGAAAAGAAGACATAATATGTATAATTGAATCACTTTGCTGTACACCTGAAACTAACCCAACGTTGTAAATCAACTATGCTTCAATAAAAAATAAATTAAAAAAAGAAAACAAGCCAAATGAAAAATGGGCAGAAGAACTAAACAGATATTTCTCCAAAGAAGACATACAGATGGCCAATAGACACATGAAAAATACTCAATATCACTAATTATCAGAGAAATGCAAATCAAAACTACAATGAGGTATCACCTCACACCAGTCAAAATGACCATCATCAAAAAGTTGACAAATAATAAATGCTGGAGAGGGTGTGGAGAACAGGGAACCCTCTTACACTATTGGTAGGCATGTAAATTGATACAACCACTATGGAGAACAGTATGGAGTTTCCTTAAAAATCTAAAAATAGAACTACCATATGATCCAGCAATCCCACTCTGTGGTATATATCCAGAGAAAACCATAATTCAAAAAGATACATTCACCCCACTGTTCATTGCTGCACTGTTTACGATAGCCAAGACATGGAAGCAACCTAAAAGTCCATCACAGATCGATGGGTAAAGAAGATGTGGTGTATATATATATATATATATATATATAATCAATATTACTCAGCCATTAAAAAAAGAATGAAACAATGCCATTTGCAGCAACATGGATGGACCTAAGGATTATCATACTAAGTGAAGTCAGACAGAGAAAGACAAATACCACATGATATCACTCATGTGTGGAATCTTTTTTTAAAAAAAGATAACAAATGAACTTATTTACAAAAACAGATTTACAGATATTGAAAAAAAAACCTGTGGTTACCGAAGGGGAAAGGTGGAGGCGGAGCAATAAATCAGGAGCTTGGGATAAACACCCACACACTACCATGTATAAGGTAGATGACCAACAAGGACCTACTGTATAGCTCAGGGAACTCTACTCAATCCTCTATGATAACCTATATGAGAAAAGAATCTAAAAATGAATGAATATATGTATATGTATGACTGAATCACTTTGCTGTACCCCTGAAAATAACACATTATAAAACTGTACTCCAATAAAATTAAAATTTTTTAAGAATGTATCATCTTAACCCATCTACACATTTTTAAGTGTATAGTTTAGTGGCATTAAAAGAATATTCTCATTGTTTTGCAGCCATCACCATCATCTATCTCCAGAATTCTTTGTGCCTTCAAAACCGAAACTCTGTAACCGTTAAACAATAACTCCCCATTCCCTCTCTGCTCAGTGCCTAATAATCTTTATACTTTTTGTCTCTATGAAAAAATGAAAAGGACATACAGCTCAGTGATGGGAAGTTCCACACCAGAGAGCCTACACTTCTGCCTCTCTCCACTTTGGACTCTGTCAGGACAGAGGTTTTATCTGTTCACCCAGCTCTGGACTCAATATTTCTGGTCTGGCTTCATAAATATTCACTAATTAATGAATATATTATCTTAGTTCTCTTCATAACCAAGCCTGTGAAGTATTTATTATCATCAAGATAAGGAAACAAAAGCCCAGAGTTAAGAAAATTGCCCCTGATTACACGATTAGTGAAGCGGTATTGAGATAGAATCAGCATCGTCCGATGTGGAAGACCGTGCTCTTCTTCTCACTCTTCAGCCTCTCTTCAAACTGGCAGCCCCTGAGAGAGACCCGTTCCCCACATGTACTGAAAATCGTTTTAGTAGGCTCCTCTTGAAACATCAGAATATCTGGCCATCCCATAAGGTAGCCCCTGTATTGCATCAAGGGCCTCGTAATTGACCTCCCAGCTTCCACCCAGGCGACACTACAGTCGGCTCTCAACACAGCAGCAGAGTGATTCTTTCAATCCAGAAAGCAGATCCTCTCACTCAGCTTAGAGTTCCCTGGTGGCTCCCCATCTCACTGAGTAAGATCTCAAGACCTTTGTATTAGTTTCCTGTTGCTGCTGTAAGGATGCTGAAAAGGGTCTGTGGAGGCTAAAATCAAGGTGTCAACAGGGCTGCTCTCTGGAGGCTCTAGGGGAGAATCTTTTCTTGCTGCTGGGAGGCCACCCACATTCTTTGGCTTGTGGCCACATCACTCCAGCCTCTGCTTCCTAACTCCCTCTTAGAAGGATGCTCTCTGTTACACTGAATCCACCTGAATCATCCAGGATAACCTTCCTGTCTCAGCATCCTTTGTCACATCTGCGGAGTCCCTTTTGCTGTGTAAGGTAACATAGCTGCAGGTTCCTGGGATTAGGAGGTGGTTTTCACTGGGGGAGAGGCGGGGGAGGCATTTGCCCACCACACCCTTCAGTGATCTGTAAGGCCCTGTATGATCTGCAGCACCCTCCCCCTCCACCATGGCCTTTCTGGTCCCCTTCCTCTCTCTGTTCCTTACTGTGCTCTTGTCATTAGGACCTTTGCACTGGCTGTTTCCCTAACCCAGAAAGCTCTTAACCCAGGTCACCACATGGCATGCTCCCTCGCTTACTCCAGGTATCTGTTTTAGATATCCCCTTCTCCATGACGCCTGCCTATCTAAAAGTACAGCCCATTCTCCACCTCCGGCATTCCTAACACCCTTCACCTGGCTCCGTTCTCTCTCAGCAGGTCTCACTTTCCAACACACTATGTGATTCACTCTTTGTTCTTCACGTCTGTCCCCCACCTGTAAAATGTCAGCTCCCCGAGGGCAGGGATTTCTGCCTGTTCTGTTTACCAGTGTATCCCAAGTGCTTCAACAGTGCCTGGCACACAGTGGAACAAGCGAGGAACCAATGAAAGAGCGAAGTGGGAGAATCCAGGGTGGGCGCCAGGCTTTATGAGCGCGGTCAGGCTGGCATAAGAGGGACGGACACTCATGCCGATGGCCAGCGCACATCAGTGCTTGTCACCTACCAGGCACGGATTAAGCATTTTACATATAGGAGCTCATTCAGTCCTCACAAACACCCTCTGAGATTAATGCTGTGATCACCATCCCCATCTTTACAGACAGAAGCTGGGGAACAAAGAGGTTAAGTAATCAGCCGGGTTGCAAACCTAAGCCTCCCAGCCTCAGAGCCCTCATCTTCACCACTGATGAGGTGACGTCATTAGAACCACACAGCTCATCCCTGTTTCTTATTTCTCTGAGACACTTTCCCGTAATCTCTTCATGCCAGGAACCTGGGCTGTTTTCCTGGTGACAGAGACCTGCCTCTAGGGCAAAGGATGGAGTTAAAGAGAGAGGAAGAGGGGGAGGGTGTGTGTGTGTGTGTGCGCGCGCGCGTGCATGCATGTTTTTGCATACGCGGTCAACTGCCAGGGTCAGTCTTCAGGTTTGGTCATTTTAAGCGCCAGGAAGCCCATCTACCTAACAGTGTACTCTTCCGTGCTGTTTCTTCAACTTAGCGCTGAGCCCCATGAAAGCCTGCAGTCTCTGCCCACCTCCGTCCCCTCAACTGGCGCAGGAAGCCTTGCTACTCACATCCCCCACCCCCACCCCCCCGCAAACTCGGTCACCAGTTTTACCAAATGGGAGCAAAAAAGGCCATGAACTATTTGCATACTTGAGTAAACTAGCACGAGAGGCTGAGGGGAAAAGATGCACGGGAGAGGAGATGGGGGACTTGGAAGACAGACACCACCCAGTTCACAGCTTGCTACCAGGTCGGCCCCACCAGACTGGAAGGGATGAATTTACTGTGTCAGAAACACCTGAATTGTTTTTGACATGAGGAAGGACTCGGGGAGCTGGCTGGAGACCGAAATCAAATAAACTCTGTTTCCATAGACAGGCAGGCTGGCAAGCCAGAAATCTGTCCTGGTTGTGGGCAGTTTGTGGCCTTTTCTGAACCCTCTGCCCTCGTACTTTCTCTTGCACCAGGCCCAGCGGGAAGCTGAGCTGGGAAGGGGGACGCAAGCTCACTTGTTACTCAGTTATTCCACGTCAGGCGCATGCCTGGCTGTAAATGATTATTTCATCCTCACAGCAGTGCTGATTGGTAAGAGAGGAGTGTTACCTCCATTTTACAGATGGGGAACCTGTGACTACAGTGTCGCCAAGGTCACAGGACGGTGGCAGGCAGGACCTGAACCCGGTGCCAGCTGCCTCTGAGTCCCTGTGTTTGCCGTGCTCTGTTATACCAGCAGGTTTCTCATTTACTTCTGTAGCTACCTAGGGTGTCTTTTACAAGTTTTCAGTCCAAAAATGTTCTAGTAGGTTTGTGAATATTTTTGAAGGGGTCCTGGCCAAGGGCAAGTGGATCAATCAGGATTCTTCAGAGAAACAGAACCATAGGATGGTTAGATATGGCTGGATAGTGATTTTAAGGAATTGCGATGACTGGCGAGTTCGAAATCCATAGAGCATGTCAGTAGGCTGGAAACTCAGGCAGGATTTCTATGTGACAGTTTTGGGGCAGAAGTCCTTCTTTCCCAGTTAAGCTCAGTTTTTGCTCTTAAGGCCTTCAACTGATTGGAGGAGGCCCACCCACATTATCAAGGGTAAGGGCCTTAAAGTCAGCTGATTCTAAATGTTAGCCACATCCACAAGATACCTTCACAGCAACATCTAGACCTGCATCTAAGGCAAAGGGGTATTATAGAAGCCTCTTCTTGGAATGGAAGATAATTGCCCCTTTCATGGTCCCTGTACATAGGGGCAGCTCTGAGCTATGCTTCCCCGTGTGAAGCCCTGGCCGGGACCGACTGTTTAACCAACCAGCCGGGCACCACAGCCCAGCCTAATTGACACATGCAAGTAAGCGTCCGGAACAGCAGCCACCATGTAGTCAGCACCTAGTATGTGACAGGCACTGCGCCAGCACTTCTGCACACACCGTGCGCTGCTTCTCATCAAAATATTTAACCCATGCATGAACTCGGAGACTCAGAAGGGTTCAAGTGACTTGCCCAAGAGGAGTGGTGGAGTCAGCTAGAAACCACGTTTGCCTGGTTACTACCGTACCGGACTGCCTTCCAAAATCTTCAGTTTGAATACTCTAGATGAACCAGTCCCAGAGAGATGGACGATGGGACCCAGAACCACTCAGCGGGTCAGAGCTGGCTCCCAGGCCAGCCTTCCCACCTCGCCATCCTGCCCTCCCCTACTCCTGGAAGATTCTGCACTGGGAACACTCCATCCCCTGCTAGACTCGCTTCCCAGGTAGAGCATGGCCACAGACCATGCAACTCCAGGTGGTCCGCAGGCCCAGCCAGGGTAGTATATGCCAGCAGGACACAGCCCAGGAGAGCCCAGGCTGCCGTTACCGTCTCAAGGAACAGATGTGCTCAGAGTCGGTGCCCTGTTCACACTTTGTTGCTGAAACAACTTCATAATGAGACCCATTCAGGACATCAGTATCAAAGCCTCCTTGAACTGAGGCTGAAACGGACTTATCTAGCGACAAATCCATCTCCGTGGCATTTTGTGTTTTAGCGAGATGAAAGGGAATTTGCAGGAAACACTTGAGGGTCTGATGCTCTCTATGCAGAGGGAAATAAGGTTTTCTGGGACTCGATTTTGTAGGGCGTGCTGCTGACCAGGTCTGCTTACTCTGGGCCTTGCAATATATTGGTGGTTCTGTTGCAAGCAACAGAAACCAGTGCTAGGCACTTAATTAAACTGAAAAGAAATCACAGGGGGGGAAATGTTGAATGGTTTATCTTACAGAATCAAAGTAGGATTTGGAAAACCAATACTTGAGACCATAATTAACCCTGGGCAGCTCCGGGCCACTCTGCAGTAGAAGTTCAGAAACCTCTGAGTGTTGCCTGATATTAGTGCAGGTCGGCTCTGTGATCTCCAGTCTCTGCATCTGTTCAGATTTCCAAGAGTGAGAAACTAATTTGCTCAGCCCAAGTGTCTACCCCTGAACACCCGGCCCTGGCCAGGTCTTCACATGTGTCAGCATAGCTCAGAGCTGCCGACTATGTACGGGGACCATGAGAGGGAATTATTTTCTATTCCAAGAAGTGGCTTCTATAATAACCTTGACTGTAACAGTAATGTGGGGTTTATATAGATAGAGATGTCCATGTTCATAGATCTCTATGTCTATTGTGTATGTGTGTACACTTCACCATTCCCTCCATAGTTCAGCCCTCCTAGCCTCCCACTCCATTTCCATAGCAGTCGTATCTTCAACTAATTAGCTGCAAATGTAATCTAGAGCCCCAATTCAGAGACACTTGCCCTGGGGCCTTAAGCATCCTGAGACATTTCAGATGAAAACGTAAGCACCAGGTGGGAAGAGACTTTGGATGTTTTGTTCTGTATTTCCAAGTGCCAAGCACAGTGCCTGGCACGTCGTAGGTGCTCGGTGATTGTTGAACGAATGGCAACCACCCATCAGTGCTGGGACATCTTCCCTCCTCCCTCCAGGGGCTTCGCCATCTTGATCCAAGGGTATTCTTTAGACCCATATGTCCCGTCCCTAACACCCATATCTGTAAATAAGGTACATACCTCTCCTGGGGGAAAGGTAATGAGCTCCAGCTCTGCCCATGTCCAATGTAGGGTTGATATGAAAGAGGATGCTTAGCCATCAGTGAGGAAACTTCGGGTGTTTGTATGAAGTCATTGCATAGAAAAGACAGAGAAATGCACGCCAGAACGGGGTGACTCAGACCTCTGGTCCTCCAACCAGCTACATATAGCTCACCCAGATTCTATCTTGGTGTCATCGTTTATGAATCTCCCCTGAAGTAGCGACATGAGGCCCATATATCATTTGGTATATAGTTAACTTAAGCATAACTATAAAGAGTGAACCGCAACTGATATTTGGAGGATTCCCACGTCAGTTTCCAGTCCATCTCAACCACCACCTTTGCACTGGGAGCTGGTGAAACCCCTTAACCAAGAGTGGTTTCCGAGACCTGCCCTTCTCCCGACCTGGTCCGGGTTCCCCCTCATTTGTTGCTTCCAAACCCTGCTGCCGGTCTTCCTGGACGGCCGCTCTGTTCTTGTCCCACGCTGGCCAGGGCTAACGTGTTCCTTCCTCGTAGGGTGACGGCTCTTTGCAGACCAGCCCCAGTCCCTGCGTAGGCACAGGCGCAGAGTCCTGTTGAGTGAAAGTGACTTCTTACTTCAAGCAGTTGCATTGCTCTGGAGGGCTGCTGCTTCCGGTACTTTTGCAGAATGCCTTCAACGCCTCGCATTACCCCAAGGAAGACTGCTTTCTCTGTCTCAGAGATAACGGGCAGATGGCCCAGGCTGGCCTGAGACCTGAGGGTCAGTGGTCTGAGCAGGGAGCCCGCATGAAGTATCAAAGCCACGGCCAAAGAGATGCTGGAAGGTGAAGCCAGGGAGTAGGACAGCACCGCAGTGTAATAGGGACCATTTGTTGCTTCCAGCCTGCCACGTGCCAGGTGTACCAAACAGTACTAGTATTTCTGTTACCTTGTCTGGTCTCCACAGCACCTCAGGGGCGAGATATTATTGCCCCATCTTAGGGAGGAACCTGAGGTCGTGAGAAGCTAAATCCCTTGTATGATATGGCAAGACTCCTAAAGCGGCAGAGCCAGGATTCAAATCCTGTCTGTGTCCGTTACAAGCCTTGTGCACTGTGACCTTTCTGGGCCTTTCTCTCTTTCAAAGGTTGGCCACAGAGCTGGGCCATGGCAGATAAATCCATAAGGCAGGACATGGGTCTGAGGAGCAGAAGGCCAGGCTCAAAGGCCAGGAGTGAATGAGAGGATGAGGGATAGCAGAGCTCTGGCGCATTGGCTGCTGGCTGTGTGGGGTGTGTCTGGCCATTTTGAAGGCTCAGGATCTGAAGGAGGGAAAGGACGGAAGAGTCACAGAGACGGGACCCACAAACGCCCAAGTTGGTGATCACCTCATTAGCTTTATGTCCAGCTCTCCCGTGGCCAGTGGTGCGCTGGGAGCATGTGGCCAACCCAGCAGACCCAGCAGGTGGGCAGATCTCCAAACCCTGTGCGTCCCGGACGCTTGGCTTTTGCACTCGTCTCTGACAGGGGCACACACTATGAAAGTGAGGGAGGGCCCCCAGCCTCTCCGTTCACTCTCCAGGAAGACTCCACTCTCTGGTCCAGGGACAGCAGGGCTCCCAAGTGGCGTTGGACCAGCTACCTGGCCTCCCCGGGCCTCGGATCCCCCATCTTTAACCCGAGAGGCTGACCCCTCCCTGTGCCAACCACCTCCACTCCGTCCCGTGGGGAAGGCCTCTGCCTGGCATCACAGGGACCCTGTCTCTCTTCCTGCCCGCTCTCCAGGAAGTCTGTCATCCAGCTCGACCTTGCCAACACCAAGAAGGTGACGATAGTCCCTGCGTTCGAGACACTGCGCTACCGGCTCTCCTTCCCCAAGTCGAAGGCAGAGTTGCTGTCGATGCTGGACATGGGGACCCTCTTCACGTTCAGGTGAGTGGCCCTCACTGCCGCCTCCTGGGGGAGGGGAAGCCTGAAGCCCTTCTCGCTCCTGGGAACCCAGGCGCCAGAGCTGCTGGCCCAGACAGTTGTCATGGCATTAGACCATTTTAAGGCCAAAACAAAGCACCGCTGGCCCCACACTGTGTGCTTGGAGTGTTGTTTTCTCTTCCCACGTGCCATGCGCTTTTTGTACACGTGTGATCGACCTGTGTGTCCACATGCAAGGACAGGAACGCTGGGCAGGGCAGTTAGCTTATTTCTTTTCCTACTTTACTCAGTTTAAGTTCTGCTCCCGTCTCCCGGCTCTGATTCCTGTCTTGGTTTGTTTGTCCATTCAGTCATTTGGTAAGCGTGTTTCGTCGTGTTAGTGCCGTGGAGGCCGTCTCCCTTTTTCTTGTGGGTGGTCTGTTCTCCGAGGTCCTCGGGCCTGGGATGGGCAGCAGTAGCTTCAACCACTCAAGTCATCAAGGTGACTCCAAGGTTGGACACA
This sequence comes from Delphinus delphis, assembly GCF_949987515.2. NCBI lineage: Eukaryota > Metazoa > Chordata > Mammalia > Artiodactyla > Delphinidae > Delphinus > Delphinus delphis. The sequence goes on along the minus strand of NC_082693.1, from coordinate 88,417,697 downwards.
ACAGATGTGGCAGCTGACTTTCCTGTTGCCCGAGTGACAGTTTCAAACAAACCTTTCATTTCCCTGATTTCCTAGTACCCTAAGTCCTGCAGGAACATTGCAGAAGGGCTACCCTTCCACCTGTCCAAAGGGCCCAGAGAGTCTGCAGGATAGCACAGGTGCCAATGGCTTCTGTCTGCAGGGGACAGGCTACAGCATTAAGGGTAGCGCCCCTGGGCGGGGGAGTAGGAATCGTGCTCGGTCTCTTGACAGAGCAGTTGGAAGAAAGAGAGAGCTGCGCCCTCCTTCTGCTTCCGTTTTAAAGAGAGACCTCCCTTTTGAACCGTGTAAGAATGCCCAACACTTCCTTTGAGCTAAAGAACATACATTTCTAGGCAATCTGAATTTTATTGGAAAGATCATAATAACTTAGGTTTTCATATCACTGTTAAGTCACTAGAAGTTTCTGGAAGGTTTTCTCAAACATTATTTTGTGAAATAATTTTATCAGGTAGGTTATTCATGCAACAATTCAGAGATGCTCCCTTTTCACCTTTTATACAGATAAAGGAACTGAGGAGTGCAGGGGTCCTGGGGGAGCCAGGACTCAAACTCCAGCCTTCTTCCTCCCTCCAGAATTCTGGAAAGTAGCCTCAAAGAGTTAATACCCCACCAACCAATCCTCCTTTCTTTTTGGAAAAAAAACAATAACTACCATTTATTGAGTGCCAGGCACTGTGATCAGCTCCTTTAATCCTCACAACAAATCCATGAGGCAGATATGTTGTCCCCATTTTACAGATAAAGAAACCAAGGCTCTGAGAGGCTACATAACTTGCCAGGCCACACGGCCAGTACGTGACAGAGCCTGGATTCAGCCCAGCTCTGGGGAACTACAGAGCCTGTGCTCTTAACCGAAGTACCATCAGACCACTGATCAAGTCCTGAATTTTTTCACTTTCAGTGTTTGAAGATGCATGCAAAAAGAGAGACTCTAGATGCCACAGCCTAATGGCTGACCATCCAGCAAATTTTCAAGACCTCCTTCCTTCATTCTCCATCCCCAGATTATCTAAGAACTCATTTCAAGGCCAAGTCCGTGGGCCTGAGAGCTGGGGTTTGGCCTGCTGTGTCCGCGATTGCTGCTCTGGCCCACAGCTTGCAAGCCACCATGCCAAGTGCTAAATTACAGACCTTCCCTCCGAGAAATTGCTTTTGTCACCTTCCCTCCAAATGATGAACAGCTGAAACCTACTCCGCACTGCACCTGGAATGAGAAATCACCCACACACCTACACATCCATCCTCCAGGGCAGCGGTTCTGAGTGGGGTTCCTGGGCCACTAGCAACAGCATCCCCTGGGAGCTTGTTAGAAATGCCAGGTCTGAAGCCCCACCCCAGACCTACTGGATCAGAAACTCTGGGGGTGGAACCCAGATATCTGTTAGAAAATAGTCCTCCAGGGCATTCTGATACGCACTCACGTTGGAGAACCTCTGCTCAAAGCAGAGTGCCCCGCATCTCCTCTAAGCAACATCCCACAAGGTGTACCCAGGAAATCTCTCTCGTCACTATGTTTGGAGGCTGAGGATGGTCTCAGAAAGCAAATCCTGGAGACCACTGTCTACTGGTCTGACAGATTTCTTGGGGCATTTTCTGAAGCTTTTCTTTCTAGAATGTTCTTTTTCTTGGGCCCCATCTGCTGTTTCACTAGAGCCTCAGCCTCCTGCCATCTCTTTGGAGCGTCCAGAGGCACATTCCTGCCCCACTAACTGGCTTCTGTCTCAGGTACCTCTCAAGTTTTAAGAGTGCTCATTCATTCATTAATCTGTTCAACTTAGTGCACAGCCATTGACTACTTGCTCTAGATATAGGCCAGAGAGTGTGGTGACAGTGACATATAAGAGAGGTAACCCAGCATCGTGGTTAAAGGTCCTGGCCCTTGAGCCAGGCTGCCTAGGTTTGAATCTCACCTCCGCCACAGCTATTTGTAACTTGACACTGGGCACGTAATAAGAATTTAAAACTATAGGTCTAGCATGTACAATATAACCAGTATAGAGTAAGTGTTTACTAAATACTGGCTTCTTATCATTATTGTTGCATGGTTGTATTCATTTTTATTGCCATATAACAAACTACCACAAGTTTCGAAGCTCAAAACAATACAAATTTATTATCTCACAGTCTCTGAGGGTCAGAGGTCCAAGCATGGAATGGCTGGATTCTCTGCTTCGGGTTTCGTTTGGCTGAAATCAAAGCGTGGGCAAGGCTGCAGTTGTCCCTAGAGCGTGTGGTTCTCCTCCAGGCTCACTGGTCGTTGGCAGGATTCCTTTCCTTGTCATTGTAGGACTGCCATGTGGCCCCCATAGGCATCTCACGCATGGCTTTTTGCTTTCTTCCAGACTCAGATTTAAAAGTTCACCTGATTAAGTCAGGCCCACCCCCCATAATCTCCCTTGTAATTAATCTAAAGTCAACTGATTAGTGACCATAATTACATGTACTAAATCCCTTCTGCCCTATAACGTAGCGTAATCACAGAGGTGATACCATAGTCACAGGTTCTGCCTCAAGAGGGCAAACATTATACAAGGGCAGGTCACCCAGAAGAGAGTCTTCTGCCTTCCACAAGGGTCCCTGGTAGGAATGACCCTATTACAGACTAACATGCAGTTCCACATAAACGACAGAGAGCACTCCAGAAAGTCATGTACCCTTTCACAGTGATAGCCTCTTCATTAGTAAAGGATGTAGATAGTGGACTGTATTCGTTGCTGTAACAAGGTGCTACAAACTGGGTGGCTTAAAGTGACAGAAAGTTATTCTCACCATTCTGCAAGCCAGAAGTCCAAACTCAAGGTGATGGTGGTTCCTGGCTTCCTCCAAAGGCTCTAGGGAAGATTTCTTTCGTGCCTCTTTCCAGCTTCTGGTGGTTGCCAGCAATCCTTGGCGTTCCTTGGCTTGCAGGTCTATCACTTCAATTTTTGCTTTCATCTTCACCTGGCATTCTTCCTGTGTATCTCCGTATCCAAAATTTCCTCTTATAAGGACACCAGCCTTTGGATTAGACCCTGCAATAATCCACTGTGACCTCTTCTTAACTTGATACATGTGCAAAGACCTTCTTTCCAAATAGGTCACATTCTCCGGTACTAGGGGTTAGGGCTTGAACATAGCTTTTGGCGGGAGGTGGGGGACAAAATGCAACCCACAACAAGGACTATATCAGCATGTAGCTCTTCATCCTCCAAACCAGCAGCATTTGGAAAGCTGAGCTTCCTTCCCTCCACTCAGTGGCTTTTCTCCATGTGTCCCAGGTACCACGTCTGGACTAAAGGCCACGCACCCACAAACTTTGCCAAGTGGCGGACCGCCACCACGCCTTACCGGGTTGAGTGGGAGGCCGATTTCGAGCCGTATGTTGTCGTGAGACGGGACTGCCCTGAGTACGACCGGAGGTTTGTGGGCTTTGGCTGGAACAAGGTGGCTCACATCATGGAACTGGATGCCCAGGTGAGAAGAGTGGGACGTTATGGACCCGGTGCTGTGGGGAAAGGGGAGGCCTGGATCTTAAAGCTGGAAGGGCCTTGGAGATAATACGCAGGGACCAGAGAAGGAACGCAGCGTGTTCAGGGATCTAGAGTGAGAACATGACAGTACTCATTCTCAGGGCTGTTGATTCCCAAAACTTTTCTCTTTCTTCTCCCTTGGGTGACAGACAGTTGGGTTCCCAGCCAGGACTCAGGCACATGTGAGTGTCCTGTGACAAACCACTTCACGCCCTCATCCTCATTCAACCCAGTGACGAAGACAAGCAAATGATGACCATTCATCACTCAGCCTGTGAGTCATGTAACTGACACAAAGCATTCTAGCAGTTCGGTATAAATGACACAAAGCACGCAGCTGAGAAGCAGCTATTTATTCTACCCTGTAACTAAAAGAGTGATGATGTTCAGGCTGTATTTAATCATGAAACCTTCTCATTCATTCAACTAATACTTAACTGAGCACCTACTTCAAAAGAAATCTCCGCAGAATTCTAATAGGTTAAACCAGGGGTGTGCAAAGCTTTTCTCCAAAGAACCAGATAGTAAATTTGGGAGGCTTTGTGGGGCCTGCAAGTTTCTTTTTCAACTACTCAGTTCTGCCATTGTCGTTCAGTTGTAGACAGTATCTAAAGAATGGACGTGGCTGTGTTCCAATAAAACTTTATTTATTAAAGAACATGCAGCCGGCCAGACACACCACAGCTTGGCAACCCCTGTGTCAAACAAACAAAAGCAAAGCTATTCTGGTTCAGTTTGGAGAAGGATGCTTACGCCCCTCAACCCCACCCTTTGGTCTCTCTGTATGCTATTCTCCAAGGCACCTCCTCTTGGAACACAGTGTAAAGATTGCTCAACAGGAACATCCTGAATTCAGAAAAAGCAATGGATACTCAGTGCCGGCTGCCCTGAGTCACCTGGAGAACTTTCCAACAGTTCCAGTGTGTTTGAGAACAGTCCCAGGTGATTTGAATAAACCTCTGATGTAGATAGAAGGTTATGGGATGGTGTCCATATTTAACAACGGAGAGCACGACCTTTAGTGTCCGTTTTTTCAGTCTTGGAGGTGGTCCAGTGCTGCTCACAAACAGAAATGCTTAGTCTGCCTCAGCTTCTGCTTGAAAGAAATGTTGTAATATTCGTGCATCTGGCAGTGTGGTGAGGTGAACTGGTTCAATAAAGTTAATTTTTCCAGCACTGAGACCTGGGCTTTGTTTTAGACAATTTTGACAGAACTCTTGAAAATCTGTTGCATATTTTCCTTGCTCTGCCAAACGTAATTTTACTCTTTCTAGTGATTTAGGGAGGTAATGAGTACACACCTGACAGGTAATCCAGCCACACCTGTAGGAGCTGTTGGGATCAGTAGGGCTGTTTGTCCCCACGTGAAAAATCCCAGACAGCTAAACTCCGGGAGTTCTTGCATTTTCTTTTTATGGTTTTTCTCACTCCTTCCTCACCATCAACTGTCATTTCTGGCTGCTGTCAGTATTCCTCCACGTGGAACAGCTACCCTTCCCCATCTTGACGTTTCCCTTTGAGTTTATTCTGATCTGCTCTGGGCTGGGAAACTAGATGACCAAAGCTTATCAGACATTCTATCTAAAATCAGAGATTGTAATTCTGAGTGCAGCTGTGCTGCTTCTCCTTTGAGTTACACATCCCGAATTTATGTCACCTGTTTTAGCTATTTAGAGGCATTTTATTTTTTATCTGAGTTCCTATCTATATTCTGCAAAGTGGAGAATACCATACGATGATTCGTAGTAAGGCTGCGTGGGCGAGAAGTTTGGTGTGGTTTTTTTTTTTTTTTTTTTTTTTGGTACGCAGGCCTCTCACTGTTGTGGCCTCTCCCGTTGCGGAGCACAGGCTCCGGACGCACAAGCTCAGCGGCCATGGCTCACGGGCCCAGCCGCTCCACGGCATGTGGGATCTTCCCGGACTGGGGCACAAACCCGTGTCCCCTGCATTGGCAGGTGGACTCTCAACCACTGCGCCACCAGGGAAGCGCTTTGTTTGTTTTTTGTTGGGGTTTTTCTGTTTTGTTTTTGAGAATTTAGTTCTTGATGAGCTTCCGTCCAGTGGAGCATCTTTTTCCTCATTCCTTTTTTGTCCCCTCTTTTGTACTAATCTGACGAGACTGTTAAATCTCATCAAACCCTATGAGAAGTCACATAAGCAGACATCACTTAATCGAGCAAGAGAGCCTCCTGTGGCTTGTGTCATTCTAGAGCAAATATGTGGGTGTGTACTCACACTTAATCAGGAACGTTTTATGGGCCATAAGCTCTGCCCAGCACTGTCCATACATTACTGGTTGTCTCTCAAGGTGGGTATTATTACTTTCACTTTATAGATGGGAAAACTAAGGCTCAGAGAGGCCAGGTAATGTGTCCAAGGTCATGGAGACAGCCCTGAACTGCTCCCGTCCACATGGTGGTGCTGCCCTGCTTCCTGGTGTCATTCACCACTTATTCCTTCGCTTGGTCAGGCGGCCATCCGCTGGGGTGTTCATCACACATCGCTGGGGGCTCTGCAGGTCTCACACTGCTCTTGTCTGCTTCCAGGAGTATGAGTTCATCGTGCTGCCCAACGCATACATGATCCACATGCCTCACGCCCCTAGCTTCGACATCACCAAGTTCCGGTCCAACAAGCAATACCGCATCTGTCTCAAAACCCTGAAGGAGGAGTTTCAGCAGGACATGTCCCGCCGCTACGGCTTTGCCGCCCTCAAATATCTCACGGCCGAGAACAACAGCTAGCACCAAGAAGCCCATCACAAGGGAGAGACGTTCTACCAGGGGGAGAGCCACTTGCTGTGTGGGGCCCAGCCTTCAAACTCAAATTGAGCACCGCTTTTTTTGGTTTGTTTTTATTTGTCTCTTTGGCCCAACAAAGCTGCCCTCCCTACGGAGATCTGGGACAAGGATCCGGCCAGTCCCTCTCTGGCCCATGACCCATCACTCCCAGAGCGTGGGAAAACAGCCCACCTATGTGGTCTCTCCAGGAACGGGACACAGAGGGTGAGAGGGAGCAAGGGGGTTATCCTTCCGCAAAGGCACACCACCAGGCAGGTCTTTAGGATATTCTCATGGCTTTTTTTTTTTAAAAAAAAAAAAAGAGAAGGCAGGGTGTAGGGGTTAGCCATCCAAGGAAATAAAAGCAAAAATGTCTCTTCATCAGAGAAGACTTTCTTCTTCACCCTGCAGTTCAACGGGGTATCCAAAAGGAGGGCACACCAGTGATCAGAACTGTTCGGGAAAACCCAGTGGGGACACTGTACTCGGCAGGACCTAGAGGTGGGGATTGCTCGGTTCTTTATCCTCAAGGTCACTCTTGTTTTGTTTTGGGGGATTTTGTTTATTTGTTTATTTTGGGTCTGGGAATCCCAGCTAGAAAACCCGATCCTTTAAGGCTCTGAAGGAGAAGCAGCTGCTTAGCTGCCATCCCTCTATCAGCAGTGGCCCAGCCAGGAGGACGGGAGTCTGCGGCCAACATCTACACGGGTCGCCTTCTTCGGGATGGTCACCGAGGCCCCATGGCCTTGAATTCCCTACTTTCCAGAATCCAGGGGCTACGATGGGGACTGTAGAAGTACAGAGACCAGCTGTTTTACAACCAGTCACATTTTCTATTGGCAGTGACTGATTCAATGGGGACAGGGCTTTAAAGGGATGGTTTCCATGCACGCGAAAGGTACGAACCTCTCAGGCCTTTAGAAGAACTTTCGTAATTCACTCGAGCCCAGTCCTGAAGATTCACAAGCCCGTTTGGAGAACTTAGGGAAGAATGTGTTGGGCTCCACTGTGTTCACACGTCCACTCCGCTGCAGCTGGGACGAGGTCATGACCTCAGGCTCCCTTGGGGACCCACCCAAGGGTAGGCCAGCACCTTTACCGTTACACAGATTGAAGGGACACTGGACTTTTTAGCCATTTTCTTGAATCTTCAATGTTAATGTTGTGTTTACATTGATGAGAACAAGAGTCAGGGCCCTACTCTCTGCCGGGCTGTTTGTATCAAGTTGCAGTGTGACCAGCAAACGCTGCATCAATAAACGAAAGTACAGACTGTTTCTTCCCCACTCCCCTCCCACTCTTGTAAGGAGCTACCGGACACACTTCCGTGTAGACAGCAAAGTCGGTAAACAGCAACTTTACACTTTCTGTTCTCCCGTTGTGTTCTCTCATTGCTTGAACTTGAACCTCTTTTTTCTCTTTGCCTGAGGTTAGATCTCACTTCATGCTCCAACCCTCAGAGCATTTTCACATTTTCCATTCAGCTTCTGTCTCAATACTGAAGGCCAGATGTTTTAGGTAGCATATGTGGGCCAGCAAGGGAAACCGTGGCAACTGTCCTGCTAGTCATGAAACGCCGCAGCAGCAGCCTGATTTATGAGAGGCCCTCAATGTGTCACGCAGTCACGTGCATTCACTCAGATTTACTGACAAATTTAGGAAAACTATTAGGACTAATCCTCACACAGATATGCATAAGTTTGTGTGTGTGTATATGTCTCATGTGTGTGTGTGTGTATATATATATCTCACATACATAAATGACATATGCAGTATTATTACAAAAGCTATACATAAATACTGTAAAAAGCAAAACATCACAAAAGTATTCAAAGTTCACGTTAAAGTTTCCTTTTTCCACTGGTGTGTGGGAGCCAGCTTATTGTGCACATCTCTTTCCTACTCCTGTGTACAGAGACATCACCTTTGTAGCGTGAAATCATCCGTGATTGGAGTATTTACGCCATGGAAATCAGAAAACATCACAAATCAGGGCCCTGCCACCCTGAGCGCCGGTTGTTAAACATCTCCCCGCACACCACTGCTTTTTCCTCTCCCCTGTGCATACACACACACACGCACAGGCACTCAAACTTTCATATGCTGACAGCTCTAGTTCCTCAGTGTTGAAAATCAATTTTTAATTCCCTAAAGCCTTTTATTTTTTAAATTTTTTCATGGCCCCTGAATCACACCCAGCCACCTTGCTTCTTCACTTGCATTTCTGTGGGTATAGTTGTGACCATGTAATCTATTATCATCTGAAGTGGGTCAGCTCTGAGAATGAAGGAAGGTGCTAATTACTTGGAGACAAGAGGTATAAATTGGAGGACGGTGTAGCTTCATGTACGCTGAATTTATTAAAGCCAGAAACTGACACTCCACACCCACAAGAGGAAATCCTATTTCCCCAAAGACAGGCGCCTGACACTCTGAAGCTACTCTCACTTAAGGCTAGAACTCAGATCGTGGCTGATTCCCAAGTTCAACACAGAGGCTGCCAAGCCGGTGGAGGCTGAGGTCTGCAGCACCAACAGCGTGAATTCCCAGAACTTACATTGAGGGCAGCAGCACTTTGCCAGCCCCGGCTCATGTGTGGGGAGCTGTAGCCACTTGGTCAGAGGCAGTTGCTACAGATGCTGATTCCTTCGTATCAGTTCCCTAGGGTACAAGACGCTTGTGAATGGGGCACACTGATGTTTTCATGCTTAAATAAGCCAAAACCATCTTGGCTTTCAGTTGGGAGGGAGGACAGGATTCTCTCCTTTAGCCCCCATAATATTCAGTGCCCGAGGGAGCTGAGATATATTGGGTAACCACTGTGAAAGGACCCTGGGCATGCAGGAGCTCGTTGAAGCCTTGCGGCAAAACAGCAAAGTGGCTATTACCGTTGATTGATGAGGAAACTGAGTGAGCTCTGGGAAATTCAGTAAGTCCCCCAAATTCACAGTCAGTACATGGCAGAATCAGAACTTAAACCCAAGCCTACTTTTTAAAATCCGAAGCCACGTAATCTGCAACGATGCTCTCTTCCCCAGAAGAAAAGAAACATACTAAGTATTGGCGGACAAGAGGATTTGAACCTATGGAAGATGATGACATTCCTAAGTCCTCGTTCACCATCCAACAATAACCACACAGCCTAGACAGCAACCCCTCCTTAGATGCTCCAATTCTTGCCACGCTCATGGACTTTCTCAAAATTCATTTGAAATAGACCTGGGCAATCTATGACCATATTTAGACAGCTGAGATCAACTAGGAGGGCAGTAATTGATTCTCTGAATGCTTCTCCTGGGTTATTTCCTAGATTACATGGCACAGGTAGAGACACTAAGTTTTAAGCTCCCCTTTGGACCTCATCAGCATGCTGCTTTCAAGTGAGCTCTCCAAACGCACTGAGCTGATTTACAGAGGACGTATTTGCCGAGTTGACTAATAGCTTCTTTGTACCCCATCATGAAAGGACAGACCCTACTTTTAACTGTTCCTTTCAAAGACTCTACTGTCTTTGAGTTAAGGCTTCATTTGTGGTCACCAGGCCTTTAGGGAGCTCTGTGTTAGTGGAAGAAACGTGATTAAAATCCCCTCTCAGACACGGCTCCCGCACCCTCTTGGTGAAGATAACAAGAGCTACCATTTACTGAGCCAGGACTTCTCTGGGAGTTGGCACTGATGGGTCCTCACAGCAACATTATAATATAAGGAAGGTATTTATCATGATCCCCATTATTTAGCTAATGGAACCGGTCCTGAGGGAAATTAACGTTACTTACCCGGAATCACACAGGTTGTTAATGGAGGTGCTGGAATTTGAACCAAAATCCAACTGCCATCAGAAACCCACGTCTCCACCGAACGCTGCTGCCTCCTTATACGATACAGAAGTCAGTTGGGCTGCCGGGCTTATCCAGTCATGTCTTCGTGTAGTTCATGACGATATGCTTTTTTTTTCCCCTTTTTTAATCCTAAGGGTTTATTTTCCAATTTAATGCCATTAAAGTTTAGGCATATAGGGTTTCTGATTGTGAATATTTGATGGGTTTGGTCATTGGTTTATTCCAACACATTCGGTAGTCTTCAGAGACAATATCTTCTGGAATGAAAGAATGTCAGTCAGTGCTGGGGAAGTGTTTCCCACTTGGTTCCCAAGGTACCAAGACCTTCTGGTCAATGAGGCTGGGACGCTGTCACAAAATGATTGACAGGGCCTGCTCAGAGCAGAGTCTTCAACAGATTCCTGGGTAAGTTATGCTGCTGTGGTTTTGAAGGAAGAAAGTCAGGGCTGCAGTGGCAGAATAATTTCACCATGCTCTTTATCACTTCTTCTGTATTCCACACAACTGAGCATCTACTCCGTGATGGTCACGTGAATACAACAGTGAACCAGGCAGTCTATTTTCACGTCGTGTAGAATTACCTAGTTAGCTGAAAAGTAAAAAGACAATGCCAAGATAAGTTTCACCATATTACATTCATGTAAACAGTTTATTTTTAAACTTACAGTGCAGAAAAGTGGCAAGAATAATACAAATAACTTTTGTATGCCCTTCATTTAGGTTCACAAATTGTTAACATTTGGCCACATATGCTTCATATCTCTCTGTATTTTTTCTAAAACATTTGAGAGTGAATTGTATATGTCATGCCCCTTTAAATCTGAATATTCTAGGATGTATTTTTTTTAAAGAAACAAGGACATTCCCTTCTATAACCACAGTGCAGTGATCAAATTCAAGAAATTTAACATTGTTACAGTACTATCATCTAACATACAGTCTACATTTAAAGTTTGCCGATTGTTCTAGGAGTGTCTTAACATCAGTAACCCCATCACTCCCATCCCTCACCCCCACTCCTGATTCCAAGATCCAGTCCAAGACATATTACATCTTAGTTGCCCGTAGTCTCTAATTAGGAACAATTCCTTTGTCCTTTTTTGCACCTCATGACAGGGACATTTTTGAAGGGTGCAGACAGTTGTCTTGCTGCCTTAGCCTTTTGAATGAGACATAGGTCCACATATACAGGGCAATTCAGAAAATAGATATATATGCATATGTGACTTTCTGAGTTCATTAATATTAAATAGCATGTGATGTAACATAAACATTTATGGCAGATGGTGAAGAAGCCGGGACCCAGAAGGTTCACCGTCAGTGTGTATGCATGTGCATTGCTGAGATGGTCCCATAGGTGGGACCCTACGGCAGTGCATACTGTCATCGGACACATCACTCACCCCACTCTGTTGCCTTATTACCGGACAATACAAGTGATCATGTTCTACCTGCTTAAAGTTTTGTAGCAACTTTTAAGATACATCCATTAATTGAAAGACTTTGTGTGTTCAGATGGGTGCATGTTATGTGTGGATATAAATGTGAACCTTTGAGTTTTTTCAGCTTCCCAGATCTACAAGAAAATAACAATTCTAGACCTTCCTTCAAACTCATTATCTGTGATCCCACATTAGCTATTTCATTAATATTTCCACTCTCCCCAAGTGAGCAATTTGATTTCCTTCCCATGAATATTATGATAAACATTTTGTATTCAGACCTTTTAAAGGATTAAAAACTAGGTGAGAGAAAATTCTCTCACCCCCCAACAACCAACACCCCTGAAGGAAAAGGGCCAAGAGCCCTCTTTATGTAGACTGGCTTGGCCATCTGGCCTCAAAACAAAGGGCTCCCCTCAGAAATCCCAGAAACGTCTCTGTTTTTTCGCTGGTCCACAGTCACTGCATCACACAAGGCTAGTCACTCTCAGATTCCAAAATCCCAGGAATATCTCCGTAAGTGATACACTCTGTGTCCTATATATATTCCAAAACAAATGTGTGTGTCCTCTATATATTCCGAAACAAATGTGTCCTATATATATTCCAAAACAAATGGCAATTCTGAGCTTGGGCGTTTCATCAACTCTGAGTTATTTAGAACATAAAACATAAAACCTGCAAACATAAAAACCTATGTCTAATCCAGCAGAGAAGGCTAATGGAAGACCCCAGTTTAATCATGTCCTCTGACAACAGATCTGCTTTGCACATTCTAACATTGTTCAGAGCTACCTGTAGCCAACCACAGCCACCATTTATGGAGCACTTATGTGCTGATGGGCTAGCTTTTTTGCTTCTCTTGCCTGTTGGAATTTCATGAGAGGAAGGATTATTCTTTTCATAGATGAGGAAACCAAGGCTCAGTGAGATGAAGTAATTGGGGGAACCACATCTCAAACACTATTTTTGTGACTCCAAGGACTGTTCTCTCCAGTTTTGGTGGATGGAAGTGACATGAGTATGGGGTATGGAGACAAAGACAAGGGGGGCACATGGGTTCCCTCCTTAAAGTCTAAATCCTTTCCTACAGCTGCTTGGTAGTCATGAACCATTCTCAATAATGCAGGTAACAGTGAGTCCAGAACTTGGAAGGGAGGGAATGGAACAAACATTTGCTGAACAATACATTATTTTATTTAACCATCAATAGAAAGTATGACGTGAGTATTATCCCCATTTTAAAGACAAGGGAACAGAAACTCAGAGGTTAAATAAGAGTCCTGAAAGCTGAACCCAGGTCTATGTGCCCCATAGCTCAAGACATTGTTAATTGTCTGCACTGTTTCCCAGGGATTCAGATAAACGTGAGATTATAGAATCTTCGCTGTTGAAAGAAACTTAATAGTAAGAATAAGCCTAGTCTTTGGGGATGTGTGTGTGTGTGTGTGTGTGTGTGTGTGTGTGTGTGTGTATTTTTTTTTCTTTTTTGGCCCACACCAATGCTTCTCAAACTTTAATGAATCACTTGTGAGGATCTCAATAAAATCTGATTCAGTACATGCAGCCTGAGATTCGGCATTTCTGCAACTCCCACGTGGTGCAAAGGCTGCTGGTCCATGGACCATACATAATATGGTCTCTTCAACCTTTAAGAATCAGTCAGCTATTTCCAAATATTGTGAAGCCCTGATAGCATGTCCAGCAGTCATCACAAGATCCTGCAGAAACCCCACTTAAGTAACTGATTTGTTCACTTTAAGAAAAAAAAAGTTACTAGGGTTCAGCAACTGTGCCAAGTGGTAATAATTCAAAGATATATAAGACATAGTTCTTGCCCTCATGGAACCCCAGTTCAGTGGGGAAGACAGACAGGGGTATGAATAGTAACATCGTACAGGGAGATAAAGGGGAGGGAGCCCAGGATGTGATGGAAGCTTGACAGAAGGGTGCTCACTGCAGGCTGGGATCATGGAAGGCTTCCAAGACAGATGACACTTGGTAAAGAGAAAGTATTGATTGACACTTGTTAAAAGCAGTACAGAAGATTTTTCTTAGGACTATTGTGGTAGGTGTCAGGACTATCACAATAGGGGGGAAGAGATTGGGTTCAACTCTGAGTACAGGGGAGATTTGTAGACAACAAGCAGAATTGGGGGCAGGTCGGTGTATGGAAAATTACTAGGAGGAGACATCAAGAGTAGGGGGACTCTTAATCCACTTAACAGGATTCTTGCTCAAGACAAGTCAAGGACTTACACGTCAAAAGGTAGAGGTTGAAGAATTTGCTCAGATACCAAGAGTGATCAGATATCAAAGGTGTGGGGCGATGGTTCTTACTAAAATGATTTGGAAGAATTCTTTGCTAAGACTGGGCTGGGCTAGCCAAAGACAGGATGGGGACCTAGGTGAAGGGAGGGCTCAGAGGAGCCTGAATAACGTTTGGTCAAGGAGAGAGTCTCTGTCACATCTGAAGGAGGACATCATTGGCCTGAAGAACAAGAAGGTAAACCTGATCTAAGTGGCCCACCGAGCATGGAGAGGCCTGAAACTGCCCCATTTTTCTCGAACCTGATTTAGGCTGGATTTCCCCATGAACAGATTACACAGAATATGATTTTTAGCCTACGGATTCTCTGAGCCTTTACTTCAGGATTAAATGTAGTTTGTAAATTTAGAACTACTCTTCTGACCTTGCACAAAACACTTCCTCTCTCTGGAGCTCAGTTTCTGTCTATAACATAAAGCAGTTGATCTCCTGTGTTTCTGAATACAGATTGTTTTGGTTTTGATTTGATAATAATGTTAGGAAGCACTTGAGTAGGACTTGCTATGCATCAGTCACAGTTCTAAGTGTTCTACATTTAGTAAGTTCAATACTAAGTTTAATTAGTAACCTAAGGTAGGTACTATTACTAGACCCATCTTAGAAAGGGACACATCAAGGCACAGAGAGGTTAAGTAATTTGCCCAAAGTCACACAGTCAGTAACAAAGCTGGAATCTAAACCCAAGCAGGTTGGTCCCAGAGTTTATATTCTTTTTTTTTTTTTTTTGAGTTTATATTCTTGACCACTAACCTCTGCTGCTTCCCTGACCAGGGATGAAATGGCATACAGTTATAACAGATCCCTCATTATGCATTTAATCTCTTTTTGGGGGGGGTGTCCATTTTCTGTTGCTGTATAACAAATTACCACAAACTACGTGGCTTAACACATGTATTATCTAATCGTTTCCATGGGTCAGGTGTCCGGGAGTTGCTTAGCTGGGCCCTCTGATGAGAGGGTCTCACCAGGCTGCAGTCAGGGGTCAGCCACGCTTTGTTTCTCATCTGGAGCTTGGAGTCCTCCTTCAAGTTCAGTGTTGGAGGAATTTAGTTCCTTGTGGTTGTAAGACTGAGACCCCTACTTTCTTGCTGACTGTTGGCCCAAGGCCATCCTCGGCTCTTAGGTGATACCCGTCATGTCCTGCCACGTGGTCCTCTCCACAACATGGCAGTTTACTTCTTCAAAGCTGGCGGGGGACCCTCTCCCTCCATCCTGCTAAGACAGAGTCTTATCATTTCCTTCACACCTGGACACACTGACAGAACATTGGATATACGGTCACCTCACTAAAATTCGAGAATCAACTGCAGCGTTGGGTGTTTGGGGTTTTTTTTTTCTTCTTTCATTTTGTTTTATATTATGTCTTGACTTTGGCTCATTTTTTTCTTTTTCATATTTTTATGAAAGAAACAACCTTTTCCACGCACTCTCTAAGAGCCACTTCTGAATCACAATTTGAATTTGGGACCTAGGAAATGGTCCCAATGCCTTCGGTCATCAGTAGTCTGAGATCATCTAAGGAGTAGATAAGAGTCTAGGGGCTAAGACAGAACTCCAGAGCACTTCCAAAAGTCCCAATTCTCTTTGTTCTCGGAACTTTAGACATTACAAAACCTTCATCGAGATAGAAGATAAAATCAAAAGACTGTGAGTGAATCAATGACAACATCCTGTGGAGGAACCTCTGGTTGGCATGACCAAGTGATCATCATGGCCCTCCTCTCTCCAGGCTAGACTGGACACTCCTCAGGAGAAAGGGGCATTGCTGTGTCCCATCACTGGCACCTTGGCACAAAGGGGAGCTCAGTACACATTTGCTGCAAATTCCAGGGCGTCTCAGAGAATGTAGGGCTCTCACTTTGGATAATGCCAGGCTTGGGCCATGCCAGGTGTGGTACCAACATGCACTGGACACTAACATTTCATTTTGAGAACACTTACATTTCTGAAAGGAGAAATCTCTCATCCTATCTCAGACACTTTTACCCCCCACCCAGTTCTTCCTTCACCATCTTCTCTCTCGTTCCCTTGTGTTCCTTCTCTTCCTGGGGTGGGTGGAGACGTTCCTTTTCCCTTAATTAAATGTAATAACAGACATTCAGTGGTAACTGTGTGTGTGCTGGATTCAGCCCCATGGGCAGAAGATGCAGAGAAGAAGCTCACTGTTTAGTACAGAAGATGAACCCACAGAAATGGTCAGAGTCAAGTATGAAAAGAAATGAATACCAGGAAGCATACTTGCTCCAAGGAAGATGTTTCCTTCCTGTATTGGCTGAAAGGGATCATTTTTATAATACAGCCTGAGGGTGGTCCTTTGGAAGTTGTTTCTCTTTAGAAAGAAACAATATTCTAGCGCCTAGCATTGTGCCCCTCACATAGTAGATGCTCAATAAATATGTATTGCCTGGGGAGCAAGATACCATAGTAGTCAAGAGCTCAGACTTTAAAAAGATCTCATTTTGCATCAAGGATGGGCTACTTCCCAACTAGTCATTGCATCTCTCTGAGCCTCCATGTCGTCATTTGTAAAGTGATGCCACTAAGGATCCCTACCTTTCAGGGCTAAGAAGTTTATGTGAGATAGAAACTGGGACATAGCAGGTACACACACACACACACACACAAACACAAAGTTGATCCTTCCTTTTCCTTTTATTTTCCCTGTTTCT
This sequence comes from Delphinus delphis, assembly GCF_949987515.2. Taxonomy (NCBI): domain Eukaryota; kingdom Metazoa; phylum Chordata; class Mammalia; order Artiodactyla; family Delphinidae; genus Delphinus; species Delphinus delphis. The sequence continues at coordinate 88,401,087 of NC_082693.1, read as the reverse complement.
CTGACCCTCTCACAAGGATTCTTTCTGCCCCCAGAAAGGAAAGTCTGGGCTCAGAGCCACCAGCGGGGTAGGGATGGGAGGGAGAAGAGAAGGGTTGAGCAGTGAGAGACCTGGGATGATAGGGGCAGGATATAGGGATACCAGGAAGTAGAGGGGGAAGTACAAGATACACAGAAGAGGAAAAACAGAGGTCCAACCCCAATTGCCTCTTGTATTTTTAATTATAGTCCCTCGTAGTGTTACATCTCTTTACACTTCTCATATACATCATCCATCTGCCTCTCAAAACAGTCCTGAGATATAGGCAGCATGTACATTTTTAACCCAATAAAGCTTAAAGTGGTTAACCAAAGTGCCCAGGTCATACATAAGAAGCAGAGTCAGCACTGGAACCCAGGCCTGAGTCCACGTCCCGGGCTCTTGGGATAACTCCTGGACAAGCCATTCGCAAGAGAGAAGCAGCTGGAGTGAGTGTTGGGTCCAAGCATTTCATCAAAAACGCACACTCAGAACATGTCAGAGTTGGCAGGGGGCTTATGAAGGGGAAAATAAAAGGCTCTGGTTGGCTGGAGGTTAACAAATAAAGGAAGCAAAGGTTGAAAAGCTTACAATAAGTCATCCATGGATTTTCTTCAAGATTCCTAGTTGACTGAACAACAAGAACAACAACGAAAAACGGGCAGGCAGAAAGCAGACAGCAAAGGAAGCTCTAGATGACTGACAGGAGGAGAGAACTAACGTGCATTACGCAGCCACCATGTCCTGGGTCCTGTGCTAGATGCAGGACCTGCATTACTCATTTAATCCTCAACCAGCCTTGTGACACCGATGCTGTGATCCTCCTTTCTGTGCATGGGAAGTAAGGGTCAAGGAGGTGAAGCAAAAGCCCACAGTCTTGCAGCTGGTAAGGGGTGTGGCAGGGTGGTCAACTCAGGTCTGCCAGGCTCCAGAATCCTTGCCTTTCCACTAGCAGAAGCCCTGAGGAGACCAGAGGGATTTCACATGGGATTTCTCAGAAGGAAATGAAAGAAGAGAGTCTGAGAAAGAGGTTTTAAAATGGAGGTTTTATTATTCAGGTATGATGAGGCCAACAGATCAGGAGATGACTGTCATTGAAAAGAGAGTTTGTTACTCACAGTTCCCAAGAGGAGGGGGCCAGCGCACCATGCGGGGCCACATGGGAAGCACCAGGATTGGTCAGGAGGCAGAAGGAGGAGGAGAAAAAAGTGGGCAAGAGCCCTTATTGTGATCCCCAGGGGAGGCAACAGGTGAGACAAGGTAAGCAGGCTTAGGATTGGCTGGTTTGAATAATTTCAGTGGGTTCTAGGGTAAGTAAGGGCTTTCTCTTCTTGTCTGGTACCTGGCCCTGCGGTGACTGGATCAGAGAAGGGGCTCAGAGTATAAGAGCTTGATAAAGGAGGTGGCAGGGGGAGTGAGCTTTGAACTGGTTGATTTGCATATAGAAAGCTAGCTCCCAGAGGGGCCCTAGATGTGGGAAACACATGGTTCTTACAGAAGAGCAATGTTTAACCAGGCAAGCAGCTTATATCACAGACCTTCAAAGTGGCCAATAATGGTGCTCCTGGGTCTCCTCTATGTTCTGGAACCAGAGAATGGAACACCAGGAGAGACCTCTCGATTGCATTGCCACCATTTGGAGAAGTCAGGATGGGCATTATTTTCAGCACCCTGAGAGCAAGTAATTGCAGATCAAATGACCCAAGTAGATAAACTAATTGGAATTAAATGAGATGAATCAGAATAAGCTCTGTAATCCCTGTATCAGGAATGTCAAGACACTGTTTTCTGTATGGACACCAAGGGGGGAAAGCGGGGACGGGGGGGATGAATTGGGAGATTGGGCTTGACATATATACACTAATATGTATAAAATAGATAACTAATAAGAACTGCTGTATAAAAAATAAATAAATAAAGTTCAAAAAAAAGAAGAAAATAGCTAATAAATGCACAAAAAGGTGCACAACATAATAAAAAAAAGACATTGTTTGGGCTTCCCTGGTAGCGCAGCGGTTGAGAGTCCACCTGCCGATGCAGGGGACGCGGGTTCGTGCCCCGGTCCGGGAAGATCCCACGTGCCGCGGAGCGGCTGGGCCTGTGAGCCATGGCCACTGAGCCTGCGCGTCCGGAGCCTGTGCTCCGCAACGGGAGAGGCCACAACAGGGAGAGGCCCGCGTACCGCAAAAAAAAAAAAAAAAAAGACATTGTTTGCTAAAATGAAGAAGTACATAAAAAGTGTTTGTGTGTGTTTACTGTGTACACACAAATCTGGCTTGCAGAGAAACAGAAGGCATTTGACTTCCTAGGTGGCCAGGAAAGTAGGATGTGGCAAGGGACTGAAGGAATGTTTCTCCAAGTTTATTTTTTGCCCTTTGGATGGTCCGTGGATATAAATAGAAATTGAATCTGTCTCCTCTGTTACTTATCCTTAACGTTATTTGACAATGCAATTAAAGGCAAGGAATAGAAACAGGAATCAGATAAATCTTGCAGTATTTCTTAGGATAAAGATAAAATTTCTTATCATGGCTTATAGGGTGCTGCAGACTCCAAAGTCTACATCTATTTCTAACTTTTTCTCACACACACTCTACCCCACTGCCTAAAAAGCCCTTTGCTCCTCCAGCAGCTGCCTGTCACTCATTCTTCCATTCTCAGCTTTAGCACCATTCCATCAAGAAAGTGTTCACTGAGCTCCCTGTCAAGCCCCCAAACTATGTTCCCATAGCACCAAGTATTTCTCCCTTGCAACACCTGTCACAGCTGAAGTTCACATTTATGTAATGACTTGTTCAATAAAGCTGACAAGGCTGTAGGCTCTAGAGGTAGGTAAGAACTGAAAATGTTTTTATTCAAGATCCTAACGTGTAGTACATCCTAAACAGATATTTGTTAAATAAATACATAAATGAGCTTGCATTCTCCTCCCAGACCCATCTCTGCACAGCTTCTCATTCTTGACTAAGTCATTTCCCCCTCACTGAGGCTTCCTTTCTTCATCTGAAAAATGGAAGAATTGATAGCAACAATTTCTAAAGCTGTCCCTGGTCCTACACTGTGAAGGGCTGTTTTAAGGCTTTTCTATATCCTAGAAGGAGAAGTGCTTTTTCCTAGGAAGGTCTATTTTCTTCTCATGGCAAGGAGAAAGGGGCTGCTTTAAGATTTGTGAAAGCTGTGGGGAGAGAGAATACTCATAATGTTAAAGGGTGGTCAGAGAAAGCCTCCCAGATAAATTCAGAGACTTGAAGGAAGGGAGTGAGTGAGACATGTGGACATGTGGGAAACAGCCGATGCAAAGGCCCCGAGACAGGAGAATCCTTGGCAGCCTAGAGGATTAGCAAGAAGGAGGAGGGCTGGAACAGAGTGGGCTGGGGAAAAGTAACAAGCAATGAGGACCAGGAAGTAAGGGTGGGAGAGGACAAACACACAGGGCCTGGGGGGCCATTGTGAGACTGGTGTTCACTCAGAGTGGGATGCGAAACCATTGGAGGGCTTTGGGAAGAGGAGTGACATGCATTTAAGACCTAATTGGGTTCCTGGATGGTAGTGAAAACATTAGCTGTTGTAAATTAAGCTCATATTCTCCACAGGTATAAATTGCCTGGAGTTCCATGTCCATAAATTCATGTCATGCCATAAAGATACTGCAATTACTGGAGAAAGCAAACACCAATATATGTCATTAAAAAAGATGCCTTTGGAATTCCAACTACTTAATCCCTCACCTCCCTTTTCAATAGCATCTGAGTGTATAGTCTAAACAAGCATGCACCAGCTTTGGAGTAAACCTAGGACTTGAATTTTGTCTCTGAAAGTTATCAACTATGAGACTTTGAGCAAATAATCACTTAAATTCCTAGAACCTTGTCTGCAAAATGAACACAGAAATATACCTTAATATATACTACATAGGGCTAATGGGAAAGTTAAATGAAAGTGCACATGTAAAGGGCAGACAGCAGAAGCAAGAAGAACTACAATCCTGCAGCCTGTGGAATGAAAACCACAATCACAGAAAGATAGACAAAGTAAAAAGGCAGAGGACTATGTCCAAGACAAAGGAACAAGATAAAAACCCCACAATAAAAAAACACTAAATGAAGTGGAGATAGGCAACCTTCCAGAAAAAGAATTCAGAATAATGATGGTGAAGATGATCCCGGACCTTGGAAGAAGAATGGAGGCAAGGATCGAAAAGATGCAAGAAATGTTTAACTAAGACCTAGAAGAATTAAAGACCAAACAAACAGAGATGAACAACATAATGACTGAAATAAGAAATACACTAGAAGGAATCAATAGCGGAATAAATGATGCAGAAGAATGGATAAGTGACCTGGAAGACAGAATGGTGGAAATCACCGCTGTGGAACAGAATGAAGAAAAAAGAAATGAAGACAGTCTAAGAGACCTCTGGGACAACATTAAACTCACCAACATTCACATTAAAGGGGTCCCGGAAGGAGAAGAGAGAGAGAAAGGACCCAAGAAAATATTTGAAGAGATTATAGTCAAAAACTTCCCTAACATGGGAAAAGAAACAGCCACCCAAGTCCAGGAAGCACAGAGAGTCCCAGGCAGGATAAACCCAAGGAGAAACATGCCAAGACATCTAGTAATCAAATTAACAAAAATTAAAGACAAAGAAAAATTATTAAAAGCAACAAGGGAAAAATGACAAATAACATACAAGGGAACTCCCATAAGGTTAACAGCTGATTTCTCAGCAGAAACTCTACAAGCCAGAAGGGCGTGGCATGATATATTTAGTGATGAAAGTGAAAAACCAACAACCAAGATTACTTTACCCAGCAAGGATCTCATTCAGATTAGATGGAGAAATCAAAAGCTTTACAGACAAGCAAAAACTAAGAGAATTCAGCACCACCAAACCAGCTCTACAGCAAATGCTAAAGGAACTTCTCTAAGTGGGAAACACAAGAGAAGAAAAGGACCTACAAAAACAAACCCAAAACAACTAAGAAAATAGTAATAGGAACATACATATCAAAAATTACCTTAAATGTGAATGGATTTAAATGCTCCAACCAAAAGACACAGGGTCGCTGAATGAATATAAAAACAAGACCCATATATATACTGTCTACAAGAGACCCACTTCAGACCTAGGGACACATACAGACTGACAGTGAGGGAATGGAAAAAGATATTCCATGCAAATGGAAATCAAAAGAAAGCTGGAGTAGCAATACTCATATCAGATAAAATAGACTTTAAAATAAAGAATGTTACAAGAGACAAGGAATGATACTACATAATGATCAAGGGATCAATCCAAGAAGAAGATATAACAATTATAAATATATATGCACGCAACATAGGAGCACCTCAATAGATAAGGCAACTGCTAACAGCTATAAAAGAGGAAATCGACAGTAACACAATAATAGTGGGGGACTTTAACACCTCACTTACACCAATGGACAGATCATCCAGACAGAAAATTAATAAGAAAACACAAGCTTTAAATGATACAACAGACCAGATAGATTTAATTTATGTTTATAGAACATTCCATCCAAAAACAGTAGATTACACTTTCTTCTCAAGTGCACACGGAACATTCTCCAGGATAGAGCACATCTTGGGTCACAGATCAAGCCTTGGTAAATTTAAGAAAACTGAAATCATATCAAGCATCTTTTCCAACCACGACGCTATGAGATTAGAAATCAAACACGGGGAAAAAATAAAAACATAAACACATGGAGGCTAAACAATACGTTACTAAATAACCAAGAGATCACTGACGAAATCAAAGAGGAAATCAGAAAAATACCTCAAGACAAATTACAACGAAAACACAACAATCCAAAACCTATGGGATGCAGCAAAAGCAGTTCCAAGTGGGAAGTTATAGCAATATATAGCAAGTTATAGCAAGTCTACCTCAAGAAACAACAAAAATCTCAAATAAACAATCTAACTTTACACCTAAAGGAACTAGAGAAAGAAGAACAAACAAAACCCAAAGTTAGTAGAAGGAAAGAAATCATAAAGATCAGAGCAGAAATAAATGAAATAGAAACACAGAAAACAATAACAGAGATCAATAAAACTAAAATCTGGTTCTTTGAGAAGATAAACAAAATTGATAAACCTTTAGCCAGACCCATCAAGAAAAAGTGGGAGAGGACTCAGATCAATAAAATTAGAAATGAAAAAGGAGAAGTTATAATGGACACCACAGAAATACAAAGCATCATAACAGACTACTACAAGCAACTCTATGCCAATAAAACGGATAACCTGGAAGAAACTGACAAATTCTTAGAAAAGTACAACCTTCCAAGACTGAACCAGGAAGAAATAGAAAATATGAACAGACCAATCACAAGTAAAGTAATTGAAACTGTGATTAGAAATCTTCCAACAGGGCTTCCCTGGTGGCGCAGTTGTTGAGAGTCTGCCTGATGCAGGGGACACAGGTTCGTGCCCCGATCTGGGAAGATCCCACATGCCGCGGAGCGGCTGGGCCCGTGAGCCATGGCCGCTGAGACTGCGCGTCCGGAGCCTGTGCTCCGCAACGGGAGATGCCACAACAGTGAGAGGCCTGCGTACCGCAAAAAAAAAAAAAAAAAAAAAAAATTCTTCCAACAAACAAAAGTCCAGGACCAGATGGCTTCACAGGTGAATTCTATCAAACATTTACAGAAGAGCTAACACCCATCCTTCTCAAACTCTTCCAAAGAATTGCAGAGGAGGGAACACTACCAAATTCATTCTACAAGGCCACCATCACCCTGATACCAGAACCAGACAAACATACTACAAGAAAAGAAAATTAGAGACCAATATCACTGATGAATATAGAGGCAAAAATCCTCAACAAAATACTAGCAAACAAAATCCAACAACACATTAAAAGGATCATACACCATGATCAAGTGGGATTTATCCCCGCGATGCAAGGATTCTTCAATACAAAAAAATCAATGTGATACACCATATTAACAAATTGAAGAATAAAAACCATATGATCATCTCAATAGATGCAGAAAAAGTTTTTGACAAAAGTCAACACCCATTTATGATAAAAACTCTCCAGAAAGTGGGCATAGAGGGAACCTACCTCAACATAATAAAGGCCATATACAACAAACCCACAGCAAACATCATTCTCAACGGTGAAAAACTGAAACCATTTCCTCTAATGGTTCTAATCAGGAACAAGACAAGGATGTCCACTCTTGCCACTATTATTTAACATCGTTTTGGAAGTCCTAGCCACGGCAATCAGAGAAGAAAAAGAAATAAAAGGAATACAAATTAGAAAAGAAGAAGTAAAACTGTCACTGTTTGCAGATGACATGATACTATACATAGAGAATCCTAAAGATGCCACAAAAAAACTACTAGAGCTAATCAATGAATTTGGTAAAGTTGCAAGATACAAAATTAATGCACAGAAACCTCTTGCATTCCTATACACTAACAATGAAAGATCAGAAAGAGAAATTAAGGAAACAATCCCATTCCCCGTTGCAACAAAAAGAATAAAATACCTAGGAATAAACCTACCTAGGGAGGTAAAAGACCTGTACTCAGAAAACTACAAGACACTGATGAAAGAAATCAAAGATGAAACAACCAGATGGAGAGATATACCATGTTCTTGGATTAGAAGAATCAATATTGTGAACAATGACTATAATACCCAAAGCAATCTACAGATTCAATGCAATCCCTATTCAATTACCAATGACGGGCTTCGCTGGTGGCGCAGTGGTTGAGAGTCTGCCTGGCCGATGCAGGGGACAGGGGTTCGTGCCCCGGTCCAGGAGGATCCCACGTGCCGCAGAGCAGCTGGGGCCGTGAGCCACGGCTGCTGGGTCTGCGCATCCGGAGCCTGTGCTCCGCAGCGGGAGAGGACACAACAGTGAGAGGCCCACGTACCACAAAAAAAAAAAAAAAATTACCAATGACATTTTTTACGGAACTAGAAAAAATCATCTTAAAATTTGTATGGAGACATAAAAGACCCCGAATAGCCAAAGCAGTCTTGAGGGAAAAAAACAGAGCTGGAGGAATCAGACTCCCTGACTTCAGACTATACTACAAAGCTACAGTAATCAAGACAATATGGTACTGGCACAGAAACAGAAATATAGATCAATGGAACAGGATAGAAAGCCCAGAGATAAACCCACACACCTATGGTCAACTAATCTATGACAAAGGAGGCAAGGAAATACAATGGAGAAAAGACAGTCTCTTCAAGAAGTGGTGCTGGGAAAACTGGACAGCTACATGTAAAAGAATGAAGTTAGAACACTCCCTTACATGATACACAAAAATAAACTCAACATGGATGTAAGACCAGACACTATAAAACTCTTAGAGGAAAACATAGGAAGAACACTCTTTGACATAAATCACAGCAAGATCCTTTTTGACCCACCTCCCAGAGTAATGTAAATAAAAACAAAAATAAACAAATGGGACCTAATGAAACTTAAAAGCCTTTGTACAGCAAAGGAAACTATAAATAAGACGAAAAGACAACACTCAGAATGGGAGAAAATATTTGCAAACGAATCAACGGACAAATAATTAATCTCCAAAATATATAAACAGCTCATGCAGTTCAATATCAAAAAAACAAACAACCCAACCCAAAATTGGGTGGAAGACCTAAATAGACATTTCTCCAAAGAAGACATACAAATGTCCAAGAGGTACATGAAAAGCTGCTCAACATCACAAATTATTAGAGAAATGCAAATCAAAACTACAGTGAGGTATCACCTCACACTGGTTAGAATGGGCATCATCAGAAAATCTACAAACAATAAATGCTGGAGGGGGTGTGGAGAAAAGGGAACCCTCTTGCACTGTTGGTGGGAATATAAATTGATACAGCCACTATGGAGAACAGTATGGAGATTCCTTAAAAAGCTAAAAATAGAATTACCACGTGACCCAAAAATCCCACTACTGGGCATATACTCAGAGAAAACCATAATTCAAAAAGATACATGCACCCCAATGTTTATTGCAGCACTATTTACAATAGCCAGGTCATGGAAGCAACCTAAATGCCCATCGACAGATGAATGGATAAAGAAGATGTGGTACATATATACAATGGAATATTACTCAGCCATAAAAAGGAACGAAATTGGGTCATTTGTAGAGACGTGGATGGATCTAGAGACTGTCATACAAAGTGAAGTAAGTCAGAAAGAGAAAAACAAATATCGTATATTAACACATATATGTGGAACCTAGAAAAATGGTAGCGATGAACTGGTCTGTAAGGCAGAAATAGAGACACAGATGTAGAGAAAAAAATGTATGGACACCCGAGGGAAAGCAGGGGGTGCGGGAGGTGGGATGAACTCAGAGACTGGGATTGACATGTATACACTAATATGTATAAAATAGATAACTAATAAGAACCTGCTGTATAGCACAGGGAACTCCACTTCGCTGTACAGTAGAAACTAACACAACATTGTAAAACACCTATACCCCAATAAAAAAATTTTTTTAACTATAATTTCATTTTTCTATCAACACTTCCTTAATTTTATAATTAAACTTACATTTATGCACAAAGAAGACCTAAACAATATTTACCCAACATTCTCTAAAACAAAAAAAAAAGAAAAAGGAAGTGCACATGTAATATCCTTAGCATAGTATTTGGTGCATACGTGGTGCTCAGAAGCTGCTTATTTCCTTTCCTCTCCTTCCTTTTGCATGGCTGGAACAATTCTTCATATGGGAATGGGAAGCTGGGGCTCAGGACACATTAAGATCATGACAATACATTTGAACAGAACTTATGTTCCTCAACACTGGTACCAGACAATTTTGTGAGCTATCCAGAAGAGAGATAATTACCTCCACTTTATAGATGGAAAGAATAAAGCCCAGCAAGTTAGAGTGGCTTGCACGGGATCACAGAGTGAACGAGTGGCAAAGCAGGGGGTTTGAGTTTCACAGTCCTGTGCCCATTTCTCTCTGTGTTCTTTCCAGCTATCTCTCTCCAGTGTTTGGCTTCAGTTTGTTTTACAGTCAACCAATTTCCAAACGTGCTGGGATCTGTGAAAGTTTAAAATAACAAGGGCAGTCCCCATAGGTGTTATCCACACCATGCCTGAGAATCTCTTCTCATGTCCTCCAGATGTTGTAAAAACCACATTTGAAAGATTCGAGGAGCCACGCATCTCTCGGTAGATTAATTCTGCTGGAAGAATTACAGCTGACAAATCCTTGGCTTGCCTTGCTGACAGTTCCCTGCTCAGCTGGAAGAGGAAGCAGCAAGAACTGCCATTCTGGACTTGGTTTAGATCAATAAGGAACCACTGACTGCCTGTCTGGCAATGACAATGAAGTGAAAGAAACAGGTCAGCATGGGGTAAAGGGAGGAGGCGACACCACCCACCTCCCAGGGCTCTAAACTTTGATAAGGCAGATGTCAAACGTGAGGCAAAAAAATGGACATGATCCCAGAAACTGGCTCTTCAAAAGAGCAAAACACCTAAGATAGACGACCGTAAAAATGAAATCTGACAATATAATGTAAAATATTCCTAGCCAGAGATGAAAGAAAGAGACACCTTAAGAAATTAATGTGGCTGCCCAGGTGGGGTCTGTGTCTTAGGTAGGGTCCTTTTGGGCGCAAGTAACAAATCACTTTGAATTAACTTTAGAAAAATCAAATAAAGAGGAATGTATTAAAAGGATTCTAGGATAAATCACAAAACCCAAGGGCAGCTAAGCCTCTTCAGTGGTCTTGAATCTCAAAGGATAAAGTCAGATATGCAAGAAATTGACATCAATGTACATCTGGTTATGATTCTCCCATTTTGCCAGATTGGAGGGATATAAAATCTTGGTTATTTGGGGGACATCGTTGCCCACCTTTGTCCAAGGGGCACTAAAGAACAGAGGAGAGCTCTCCAGGCTTTGGTCAGCAGTTCACAGTTTCCACCTGTTGTTCTATTTTTTCCCTATTGTCCTGGTCATTTTCCCCATAGTCCTAGTCTGTACTTCAGGTCTGGAAACTCTGTTACTTTCTTGCTGAATCAGATAGGATTCGATATGACTGTATTCAAAACAAAAACAAAATAGCAATGTCTTAAGATAGAAGTCTATTTCTCTCTCATATATAAATAAAAAAAAAAAAAAAGGAAATCTGGCCACTTGTATATGGGTGGCCAGCTAAAATTTGGCTTTCTTTTCCTAAAGAAGGAAAGACTGGAAATTGGGAAGCTGCTAGCAGTCTGGCATCTCTGCCGTCCTCTAAGCGTGGGGGTTTCTGGCGAAGCTTGGGAGCAGTGTCCTGCTTCCCCAAACTCAGGAGGCAGCCCTCCCCTCTGAGGCTCAGCCCATCCTCAGACACTGCTTCTGAGTGTTGCATGAACTGCTCTCTTCCAGGCCATTCTAATCTCTACTATCTTCTGGGTCTGCTCCTCCTGACACACACCAAGTCCTCCAGGGTGCCCCTCTCCCTCATTTCACCCTCTGGGGTATCTAGTACTGCTCTTCAATTAGTTCTGGGCTTTGGGAAAAAACTAAGATAATAAAAATAACTTGCATTTATTAGTTCCTTTATGACACGAGGATGATTGTTCTAAGGACATTACATTTTTACTTAATTGTCACACTAACACTACAAGGTAGGCAGCGTTATCACTATTTTACAGAAGGGACTACAGGTGGATTACGTCACTTGTCCAGGTTCACAGCCAGGAAGTGACACAAGATCTTCTAAGCCAGATGGCCTGGCTCAAGAACACTTGCTCTTATCCACAGCCCCACACTGCTTCTCTGTGTTGTCTTTAAGAAGCTCTTGTTTTCTACCGTATAACATGGACAGTCAAGGGAACAGTGATAATCCAGCTACCACCTCTTAATGGGAGCAGGGACACCCAAGAACACAAATGGGAATTTCAAAAACCAATCCTGCCGTGATTTGCTAGGACCTGGAAAGTCATCAGGAGCTCATCTCCTTGGCTCACTGTCTTTCTTTCATTCAATACATCTGTCCATTTTCCTCTCTCACCAATTCATTGTGTATAGTCCAATTATGCTGCATTTCCCAACTTCCGAGGTCCTAATCTCTGCATTCAGGTAGTCAGCCCAGACTAAAATACCAATTCATTCTCAGCTCTAAATTGCTGGGATCAAGCGTCTGATTTCCCAGGTGTCCACCCTTTGTCCAGTCTGTGGTCAAGGGGGATGACAACCTCGCACAAACCTTAAATCTGGCCGTGGACTCTCAGAGAGAGGGAGTGACCTCAAAAAGCCTCTCCTAGGCTCTGGTTTTCAAATAGAAGCACAAAATCTCTGTACAAAATCCAGAGAAAGGGATTCAAAGCCAAACAACAACAAAAATTATTGAACCCAAAACAATTTTTCCAGGAATAGCAGAGACTGGCATAATTGTAAATAATACTACAAAGGAAACAAAGGTATAGACTCACTTCTTTAAGGCAGATATTAGAATGTTATCACATGAATGAGAGAAAAGTAAATGATTCAATTTCTACTTTGCTTCACTGCCAAGGGGAATAATTCTAACAATAAACGGTAGGAAAGCTGTCCTTAAGAGGACACTTCCCTGAAGATAAAAGATGATAATAAAAGAACATTTAACATGCTTTAAATTCCCAGGACCAGAATAATTACATCTCAGGGCACAGAATGTATTAATAAATTGTATCTATGTTGATGAAGTCGACATTTCTGCTCTTTAAGAAATGATGGAGAAGGAGAGTTAGGCTGGAAGACTGGGGGAAAGTAAATGTTCTGTTTTACCAACAAGATAAAAAAATAGGGCTTCTAGGAATAAATAGTAATGTGTTTGAAATCAGAACAAAAAAAACTGAAGGAAATATCATTAAAAATATGTTTTGTGCGCATTTATGACTTAAGATAATTATTAGGAGTTAGCAAATTTATTTGATTAATTATTCATTTGTCAAAACATTTATTGAGTATGTAATACATGTGTCAACTGTGGAAAACGTACAACCTAAAAGCTGAGAATTATGTTTTATTTGGCGAACTTGCTGAGGACTTAAGCTCAGGAGACAGCGTCTCAGGTAGTTCTGAGGGACAGCTCCTAAGAGGTATGGGAGGAGCCAGGATATATAGGAGTTTTTACCAAAAAAAAACAGGTAGTCAGAACATCAAAAGATTACTGCTAATTAGAGAAAACCAGACATCTCAAGTTAATGAATTTAGCCTTTTTCTATATATAGGAAGCTGCAAGAATCTGGGCTCATTTAAATCATACCTTTGATATGCACCTTAACTATCTAGGACCAGGATCCTGCTTTTCTCCATCCTGAATCCCCTCAGGGTGCACAGTAGGGGCAGCTGCAGTGGCTGATGTCTTGTTGGCCACAACATTATCTGTTTACTAATATGGCAGCTGACATTTTTTGTCCATTTTTTGCCAGGACAGAAGTTATAAAAAAATATATAAATTTAGCTTTACCATCAATTTAGTAGAATTTTCTAATAAAAATTCAGAACAAACCAGCCTCACTATGTTTTTGGACACTTTTACTCGTTTGGTAGGGATACACTTAGATTTCACCAAGCCCTTTGAAATGGACTCTAATAGTTTATGGACAAGATGGGGATGTATGGACTGGCTGGAACTTGTTAAATGTTTTCATAACTGGTTAACTCACCATAGACAAAGGCTGTTGACTACTTGTCAGTCTTACCACAGTGAGCTTCTCTGAGGTCCAGGCATATTGTTTCCCAGCTGATGGGGTCAAGGAATGGGCAAAAGACTGTGCAAGTTCCCGTCACCAAGATGGGATGGCAAGGGAGGAAACTGATCTGGCCACAGAGCCCATGTTTGGAATTTGAACAAAGCTATGTAATAGCACCCCTCTCCTAACCCTTTGAATTGGGTGAGAGATGGGAAAATACTGGGTAAAGGGAGAACAAAAGTACCACTTTATTTACCAAGAAAAGGTGATACTGGTAAACGTGACACAAAGGCCAGCCTAATCCCTAATACTGAGTCCTGTAATGGACAGATTCATCTACCTGGTCATTGCTCATGTGGGACATTGGCCAGACTGCCCACGTTAGGGCAGCCCCTGTTCCATGTTCGGCATGGTCCCAAGAGGAAATGGGAGGAAGGCACTGGGTTACTCATGCCAATTTCTTCTTCAAAAATCACAAATCCCATAAATGAGGATAGTTAAGGCCAGGTGTGTTTCACTAGTTGAGCTACCTCCACATGGAAGGACCCATCAGGAGTAAGGAAGAGACACGTCTTTCTCAACAAGCTCCAGAAGGAGCACATGCATGGTCCACATTCAACGGAACATCATAGTCTATCTTACTGCCCAACTCAAGCAGTTGGCTCCAGGATATTCAATATGGTGGGTGAAGTACAGTATCAAGGGTCCAAGCAGTGAGCAACAGTAAGCAATCAGATTGAGTCATGGGTCAAAAATCAAAGATGGGGTACAAATCTTGGGGAGAAATGGTGTGGCCAAAATGAGGACTGATGTTAACTTAGTCAACAGTCTGTGATTCAGGTGATCCCCTGTTGCAGGGGAGGGGCATTCTGAGGAGACAGAAACCTAGTCAGAATTTCTAGCATGGCTTTTCTCAATTTCTCAGCATTTTCAGACCACTTCATGGGCATTTGCTGCACACAAGGCACCACTTTTAGGTTATCTATAACCAGCTTCAGCATGAATAGCTTGACACATGTCCAGCTTCCACAATCAGTAGATTTCCTTACTCTTTACTCCTTCTAAATTGGAAGATCCCTATTCATAATTGTAAGGATATTCAGATAATTCTGGGTATTCAACTAAAACACTGACTCAGAAAGAACAGATTTATCACTGAAGATTGCTTTGCATGTTCATTAGACATGAACACATCATAGGCAAAGCTTTAATTTTTAACGAATCTTTCAACTTGAAAGATGAATACCAATTCATTCTTGGGTTGAATGCATCTCTGGAAAATATTTCTACATGGTTTGTGACAGCATTTTGATGTTATTTTTCAAACATTATCAATAATATATCATTAGTTTCTTTCTATGACAGTGGAAGAAAATTATTAGCCACAATGATTGAAGAATTTCTTTACAGTTTGGTCTTCTTAAGAAATTCTACTACCTTGTCCTGACATCAAAAATTATAATCCTTTAGCTCTGAAATGATAGATTCAGTTTATTCAAGATACTGACTCCCATTTTGAAATATATCAGTCCATTCTAAGTAATTGAAGTATTGAAGTCACAAAGAAATGTTTTCTTTTTATTCCTAACTTTAAAAAAAGATTACATTGGGCACCATCAGAAAATCTACAAACAACAAACGCTGGAGGGGGTGTGGAGAAAAGGGAACCCTCCTGCACTGTTGGTGGGAATGTAAATTGATGCAGCCATTATGGAGAACAGTATGGAAGTTCCTTAAAAAACTAAAAATAGAATTACCACATGACCAACCCAGCAATCCCACTACTGAGCATATACCCAGAGAAAACCGTAATTCAAAAAGACACATGCACCCCAATGTTTATTGCAGCACTATTTACAATAACCAGGTCACGGAAGCGACCTAAATGTCTATCGACAGACAAATGGATAAAGATGTTGTACATATATACAATGGAATATTATTCAGCCATAAAAAGGAACGAAACTGGGTCATTTGTAGAGACATGGATGGACCTAGAGACTGTCATACAGAGTGAAGTAAGTCAGAAAGAGAAAAACAAATACTATATATTAACGCATATATGTGGAATCTAGAAAAATGGTACAGATGAACCGGTTTGCAAGGCAGAAATAGAGACACAGATGTAGAGGACAAACATATGGACACCAAGGGGGAAAGTGGGGTGGGAGGGATTGGTGGTGGTGGGATGAATTGGGAGATTGGAATTGACATATACACACTAATATATATAAAATACATAACTAATAAGAACCTGCTGTATAAAAAAATAAATAACATTCAACCAAAAAGAGTACATTTTGTTTTTATCAACTCCTATATGTCAGTATGAAAAGAATAGAGTTTTGTATTCACTGACCATTTCTCAACACATCACTCTGAAAAGATGCACATATACTGGCTTTCATTCATCATGGTAAAAATTTCCAGTTTTTTTCAACTTTGGATCAAGATTGGGAGGCATATTGTTGGCTACTTGATTAGCCTCTGGGAATAAAATATTCTAAAACATATGTATGCCCTACTGGTATGAGTCCCAGTACATTTGTACTGTCCTCCTCATGGCTCACAAAATCATTTTAATTTAAATGAAAAAAGTCTTCTTATGACACAGGATTTCAATGATAAAAAGTTGTTGAATGCTTCTCTGTCATGTATGTGTAACCAAGCAGGACCCTATGGGGCCTTCCCAGGACAAATCCCATCCCACCCATGTCCTCTGCCTGCCTCTTGTCTGCAGAAAAACTTTAGCCTTGTAGGCCTTCCCCAAGTACCAAAGGATAAACTGAATTAGAGAAGTGAGAAAATGCAGAAAGGAAAACAGTCAAACAAGACAAAATAATAATACTTTAGCCATTAAACAAAATCAAGGACCTTTAGTTCCTCCTCAAGGACTATAGATAATACTCTGAGCCATGTCCTTTAAGCTGTTTTGCAGATACTGAAATCCCCACCAGGTGGAAGACGTTAACTGTATGCTACCCACAAGCATGCAGACCCCAGACCAGTTGGAATCAGAAAGTTGATGATGACTCATGATTACCTCACCAGCAACCAATCAGAAGAATGTCAATGAGCTGATCACACACCCCACAATCCCCCTCCCTCACGCAGTCTTTAAAAACCTTTCTCTGAGAGCCATCAGGGAGTCTGGGTCTTTTAAGTACTAGCTGCCTGGACTCCTTGCTTGATGCCCTGCAGTAAACACTGCACTTTCCTTCACCACAACCTGCTGTCGGTAGATTGGCTTTACTGCGAGCGGGCAGGTGGACCCAAGTTTGGTTCTGTAACAAATGCATTACACATATTCAAGGAGTTGACTTATGTTCTGCACACCAGTGGGTTGAGCTACATGTAAACCAAGTATATGCTAGAAATTTACACCTAGTAATTTCTCTTCACATTTTTTACAATTGATAATATGTAATATCCAAAAGTGTTATATGATGAAAGAATTTTGCAAAATTTTCACTAACTTTTGGACTAGTTTAATAAGATTTTCAGCAGTGGTGTGATTGGTACATAGTTTGAATAATGCCTGTGGAGTTTTGGACATTTTCCTACATTCGGATAGACAATTCACTTATATCATACTAGCAAGCCTTATTTGGTGCAAGGACTTGGGTGAGAAAACGTGACTGGATTACCAAAGAGTCACTATTTTATTTGAAAATGCTACATTTCTATGGCTATCTGTCAGTATTTTCAAGGAATCAAAACTGACAGTTCCCTAGGCAGCAGAAGCAAATGGACTGCAAGTTCAATAAAATACATTTTCAGATACTTAATATATTTTATATTTATTTTTTTGGCTGAAGATTTATTCTCCACTCCGTGTGGTATGGAGACTTTCCCATAATTTATATCTATAATGTTATTCTGAATTTCTCTTTGCCCTGAATTGCATGGCGCTCTCTCCACAATTTACATTCATAATATCATTACTATTTTCGTTACTTTTATGTTTCAAAGAATTACTTTTAAGTCGATGGTATTTTGCCCTTTGCATAATTTAGTCCAAAATGGGATAGTTTTTAAAAGATGACAGCACTTTAAATGTTGTCTTCATGAGGTTGTCACAAAGGAATTAGAGAAGATATGGGAAACCAGCATAGTACCTGACACACAGTAAGCAGCTCCGTAAGTGACAGTAGAGTCTGAAAGAGGTGCATTCACAGGGGTAAATGGGAGCATGAAGATAACATTCAGATAAATGATTTTATCCAATTTAATCTTCCCGATAACCCCACAAGCTTGGTTCTACATTCTCCTCATCTGGATGATATATATCATTAAAAGTTACTTCTCAGGGGAAGTCCTCACAACTCTCTACCCAGTCCCAAAACAAGGCTAGATAATCCTGTTCTATGGTGCTATTTAATTCCGTAATTGCTACCTCATGACGCTTATCTTAATTTCTTGTTAATGCTTCTTTAATTATCTTTACTCCCCACTGGATTACATGCTTTATGAGGGTAGTGACTGTGTCTGTTTTGTTCAATGTTATATCCCTAGTAGCTTAGACAGTGCTTAGTTTTTTGGGTTTTTTTTAAATAGAGCTTTGTAAAGATTGGTTAAATGAATGAATGAATGAATAAAATTGGGGTTCAGAGTTTTTGAGATGCTAAAAATCCCATAGTCTGCAAGTGGTAGGTGCCTAGAGCTATATCCTCAAAATTCATATATTGAAGTCCTAACACCAGGTACCTCAGAATGTGACTGTTAGAAAACAGGGTCACTGCAGGTGTAATTAGATACGTTTAGATGAGGTCATACTAGAGTAGGATGGGCCCCTAATCCAATATGACTAGCATCCTTATAAAAAGCGGAAATTTGGACACAGAAATACACACAAGGAGGATGCCACTTGAAGATGAAGACAGAAATCAGCATGATACTTGTATAAGATTGCCAGCAAACCACCAGAAGCTAGGAGAGAGGCATGGAACAGATTCTCCCTCACAACCTTCAGAAAAAACCAACTCCGCCAACATCTCAGACTCCTAGCCTACAGAATTATGAGACGATGTATTTCTGTTTATAAGCCACCCAGTTTTCAGTTCTTCGTTACAATAGCCCTAGCAAACTAACTCATGTCCCTTGAGTTTACTGTTCAGCCTTGTTAATCATTAAATTCAATTTATGCTTATTGAACATCATCAAGATCTTCTACATTAATTTAGATCCTGTGAGGGAAAAACATGAGAAATAAGAGCTGCCCTCCTTGGGGAATGTATGTATGAAAAAAAGGAAAGAAAAACTTAGTTCTTTCAGTTCCCAGAAGGAGTTCTGAGATTGTATCCATGTCAACCAAAATTATGTAAGGTTGCTTTTAAAAGTAGAGGCCAAAATACTCATTTACAGTGTGAACCTATCTACCATTATGTATCGTCCAGCCAACACATTTCTATTCCAGTTAAGAAATCTACTTGGGAAGGGCATTAAGATTAGAAGATCGATTGATGCACACAAACTGATTTTGGATAAGGGGTATTTTTAACAAGTGCTGGGGGCAGAATAGGTCACCTGTCTCCACCACAGGTACACGACTTCCATAAGGTCTTTAGTGAGTCAGCGTTCCTATCCCCTAAGAGTATATCATGAACATACTGACAGTATCTACTTTTTTTTTAATTGTTTTTTAAATTTTTTATTTTATTTTATTTTGGCTGCACCACGCAGCATGTGGGATCTTAGTTCTCTAACCAGATATCAAACCCGTGCCCCCTGCAGTGGAAGCACAGAGTCTTAATCACTGGACTGCCAGGAAAATCCATCTACTCATTATTTATTCTTTCATCTAACAAATATTGATGGAGAGCTTTGTGCCAGACACTGTGCTAAGTGCTGGAAATTTAACAGTGAGAAAACCCCAGTTCCTGCCTTTGAGGTGCACAGTGTAAGTGCTGCTATGAGGAATTGCAAACTGTTGTTATGAGCGTTCACAGATGGAACGTCTTAACCACGCTTGAAGAATCAGGAACAATCCCTAAGCTAACAGGATGGGGAGTGGGTGTGTCTGGGGGAACACACTGTTTGAGGCGGCAGTAATAGGATGTGCAAAAGTCCAGATCTGAGAGAGAGCATGTGCGTTCAAGGAACTACTAGTGGCTCATTATGGCTGAAGCAGGAATACAAGATAGTGAGGTTAAGTGAGGAAACTAGAGAGGTCCCACCATGAAAGGGCTTGTCTACCACATTAAGCTGTTTGGAGACTATTCTCGTGGCTCTTCCCAGAAGTACAGGGCATCCCATGGAAACTGGAAATGAGAGTGCCTATTTCCCAAGACATAGAGATCATAATACTGAGTAGATAGTCTGAGCAGAGCTCACTCAGGAAGAAGGAAACAAGCCATGAACTTGGAGATAATTTATGGATTGGTAATTAGATGAGAGGTATGGCATCGAAGCAAGAGATAGTATTGGTACAAAGCTGAGTTTAACTGGATGACAAAGTGAAGAGTATAGGGGGTCTAGACATAGAACAAGCAGAAGATAAGTAGTGCCTAAACCCAGGGTGGGTTAGTAATAGACAAGAAAGGATCAATGGCTTTTTTTCAAAATCAATGGCTTTTTTTTTTTAAGAGTAAAATTGCTTTACAATGTTGTGTTAGTTTCTGCTGTACAATGAAGTGAATCAGCTGTATGTATACTTATATCCCCTCCCTCTTGGACCTCCCTCCCACCACCCCCATTCCACCCATCTAGGTCATCACAGAGCACCGAGCTGTACTATACAGCAGGTTCCCACTAGCTATCTACTTTACACATGATAGTGTATTTATGTCAAACCTAATCTCCCAATTTTTCCCCACCCTCTCATTCCCCCCGTGTCCACATTTCCACTCTCTATGTCTACATCTCTATTCCTGCCCTACAAACAGGTTCATCTATACTATTTTTCTAGATTCCACATATATGCATTAATATACGATATTTGTTTTTCTCTTTCTGACTTACTTCACTCTGTATGACTCTAGGTCCATCCATGTCTCTACAAATGACCCCATTTCATTCCTTTTTATGGCTGAGTAATATTGCATTATATATATGTACCACATCTTTATCCATTCATCTACTGTTGGACATTGAGGCTGTTTCCATGTCTGGGCTATTGTAAATAGTGCTGCAATAAACATTGGGTTATATGTGTCCTTTTGAATTATGGTTTTCTCAGGGTATATGCCCAATAGTGGGATTGCTAGGTCATATGGTAGTTCTATTTTTAGTTTTTTAAGGAACCTCCATACTGAATGTCCACCCTCCCCAAACTGATCTATAAACTCAATACAATATAAATCAAAGCTTCATTTTTTTTAATAAATTTATTTTATTTTTGGCTGCATTGGGTCTTCATTGCTGCGCACGGGCTTTCTCTAGTTGTGGCGAGTGGGGTCTACTCTTAGTTGTGGTGTGCAGTCTTCTCATTGTGGTGGCTTCTCTTGTTGCGGAGCACAGGCTCTACGCATGTGGGCTCAGTAGTTGTGATGCACATGCTTAGTTGCTCCACAGCATGTGGGATCTTCCCGGACCAGGTCTCAAACCCGTGTCGCCTGCATTGGCAGGCGGATTCTTAACCACTGCACCACCAGGGAAGCCCAATCAAAACTTCATTGACAAGATTATTCTAAACTTTATATGGAAACACAAGGAATATTTTTAAGGTCATTTATATCATTTTTTTAGATTCCACATATAAGTGATATCATGTGATATTTGTCTTTCTCTGACTTATTCACTTAGTGTGATAATCTCTAGATCCAACCATGTTGCTGAAAATGGCATTACTTCATTCTTTTTAATGGATGTGTATATATACCACACCTTCTTTATCCATTCATCTGCTGATGGACATTTAGGTTGCTTCCACATCTTGGCTATTGTAAATCGTGCTGCTATGATCATTGGGGTGTATGAATCTTTTCGAATTATGGTTTTCTCTGGATATATGCTGAGCAGTGGGTTTGCTGGATCATACGGTAACTCTATTTTTAGTTTTTTGAGGAAGCTCCATACTGTTCTCCATAGTGCCTGCACCAGTTGACATTCCCACCAAGAAACACAGGAATTTTGAACAGCCAAACAATATTGAAAACTAAGGAAAAATTTGGAGGACTTACACACCTGATTTAAAGACTTACCAGTATCTAGTCAGTATTATTGACATGAGGAGAGAAAAAAATAAATCAATGGAACCTAACAGTCCAGAGGTGTATCCACACATACATGGTCAATTGATTTTTTTTGCCAAGGCACCAAGTCAATTTAGAGGAAGATAGAGGGTCCTTTTAATAAATGGTTCAAGAACAGCTGAATATTATTTTGGAAAAAAATGAAAAAAGGTTCATGCCTCAAATATAAGAATATAAAGAAGTCCTTTAAATCAATAATAAAAAGGCACTTAAATATTATTAAAAATATTTAAATATTTTTTAAAGACCTTAAAAAATATTTATGAATGGGCAGTACGCAAATGTTATTAGTCTTCAGGAACATTTAAAATAAACCACAAGAAAATATTTCACACCCACTATGACAAAAATTAAAAGGACAGACAAAATCAAATGCTGGTGAGGATGCAGAGCAACAGGTACTCTTACACGTTGCTGGTGGGAGTGTAAAGTGATACAACCATTTTGGAGAATGGTTTGTCAGTTTCTTATAAAATTTAATGCATATCTATATTATGATCCAGACTTTCCACTCTTCCATTTCTCCCATTCTTTTTCCTTTGGGGATTATTCTGTTTCATCTTCTTGATCGTAACAGCTTCCTAAAATATTTTCAGTATTCCTTGTTTCTCAATATATGAATTTAAAGTTATAAATTTCCCACGAGGCACTGCTTTAGCAATGTCATAAAGTCTTCTGTATGTTCTGGTTTCATAGTTATATGATTCTTAATATTTTCTAATTCCCATTACAATTTCTTCTTCAAACCATGAATCACAAAAATGTATACTTTCAGTTCCAACTGTGGTTTTAGCAGATGGTTTTTTTTGGTGTTTTTGTGGGGTTTTTTTTGCAGTACATGGGCCTCTCACTGTTGTGGCCTCTCCCGTTGCGGAGCACAGGCTCCAGACGCGCAGGCTCAGCGGCCATGGCTCACGGGTCTAGCCGCTCCGCAGCACGTGGGATCTTCCCGGACCAGGGCACGAACCCGTGTCCCCTGCATCGGCAGGCAGACTCTCAACCACTGCGCCACCAGGGAAGCCCAGCAGATTGTATTTTTGATATTGATTTCTAATTTAATGGCACTGCAAAATATTTATTCTTTGGTGTTTGCTAAGTTTTATTTAAGGGCTATTTTGTGGTCAATTTTTGCAGTGGTTTCATGTCAGCTAGGACACAAATTTATTCTCTTTGGTGGTGTATTTCTCTATTTGTGCATTGGCTCAAGTTTACTTATTAGATTGTTTAAATGTTCCAAATCCTACTAATCCTTGGTCTGCTCAATCTATTCGTTTCTGAGAGAGATATCTTAAAAACTCTATAGTTATGGATTTGTCACTTTTTCCTTGTAATTATGTCAGTTTTTGCCTTACATTTTTTTGTGTGTGTGTGTGGTACGTGGGCCTCTCACTGTTGTGGCCTCTCCCGTTGCGGAGCACAGGCTCTGGACGCACAGACTCAGTGGTCATGGCTCACGGGCCCAGCCACTCCGCGGCATGTGGGATCTTCCCGGACCAGGGCACGAACCCGCGTCCCCTGCATTGGCAGGCGGACTCTCAACCACTGCGCCACCAGGGAAGCCCTGCCTTACATATTTTGAGGATCTTTGGTTAGCCACTTACAGGTTTGAGATATATTTTGGACCCTCTCATTCTATCCTCAATGTCTCTAACTTTTACTTGATATTTTCTATCTCCTTTTGTTGCATTCTGGATAATTTTTCCAGTTTACTCATTCTCTCTGTAGCTCTATCTAATTTGATTTTAACCTAACCTCCAAGTTTTAAATTTCAGTTGCTATGTTTTCATTTCTTAAAGTTCTATTTGTTTTTTTAAAAATTGAAACAGCTTGTTTTTTTCAGTCTCCCATTTATTATTATTTCTTATTACTTTATTTAAGCATACTTACAGCTCTTTTGAAATTATTTGTTAGTTCCAGCTTTGGGTGAGGGGATGATTATTTTCCTATTATCACATGCCCTCACGATAGTTCATTTACTCGTGTATTTTGTAATTTTTTCCCTAGGAAAGTCAATGTTAGCAGAATTTGTTCACATTTCCATTTTGTTTTGAGTTGGAAGGAGTGAACTATGACCACTGTATTGTGAAAATGTTACTTCAGGGTAGGTTGACATTTATTTCTTCTTGAACCCTGTAGTTTCAATCATCTAGGACTAATTTTATTTTTCAATTCTCAACTTGGGCTTCTTATCATAGAGGCAGTTTAATTCTTACTGCATGGCGAGAGCACGCATGGCAAGAGCATGGGATTTTGTTATTCCGTGGATGATTTTCTCTCCACCTCCTTTGCCTGCCACTAATTACCTGGACAGGATAAAAAGCTGCCTTGCCTCTGATGGCTGGATCTGTGACACGTTTATATGTAGTGAGTTCTCTATTAGTGGAGGGATGTCGTGAGAGGATTTGTTAAGAGTTGGACTAGAGATCATCATGGTCTAACTCTACTCATCTGTGGTAATCTCTGCTGTCTTATATTTGTTACATTTTTAAAAATCTGTCCATATCCACTGTCTCACTTGACAATGAGATGCCAGTATTTTGATGGTCTTTAAGCTTCAAACTTAAAGCTTAAATCTCAGATTCCTGGTAAACAGCTGGACTTCCTGAGGCATGTTCAGAAGACACAGGAGACTCGTATAAGTCTGTCTCTTATATGAGTGTGTTTGGGACACACTCCATCTTTTCAGACCCATGGGTACTGATCTCCCTCTAGCTTTGGGCTGGACTGGCCCTGGTGCCTTATGGGGAGGCATGGCAACAGCATCCACCAACACCTGGGTGATTAATTACGATTCCTGGATCTCAGTCACAGTGGGAGCTCAGAAATTGTCAAAGCTTTAGCTCAGTTGCTACATACTGCTGAGAAAAAAGTTTGAAATTCAGTCTGGCAGAAAAACAGTGAAACTTGAAGGTTGTGGTGTAAGCTGTAGCCCTACCCCAGAGGAAAATGTTGTTGGTTTGTTCACACCCCAGAACTTTCCAAAGAAAATATTGAGACTTATAGCAAAGAATACACACCCACCCACCCCCACCCACATCATGGGTCATACACAGAAACAGAACACATGAATTACTAAAGGGAGAGGAAACCAAGCTGACAGCTACTGAGGCTATTACTGTTTGGGGATATGAACAGTAGTAGCAAATTGTATTTTGCAAAGATGGGCCTGAAAATATCTCCCATCATTATTCTTCTCTTCTGCAGTGTGACTTTAACACACTTTCATCAGGAGATGGAGTTTATTTTTCCCCTCACGCATTAGTTTTCTAGGGCTGCTGTAACAAATTACCACAATTTGGGAGGCTTAAAACAACAGAAATTAATTTTCTCACAGTTCTGGAGGCCAGATATCCTAAATAATGTGTCAGCTGGGTTGGTTCCTTCTAGGGGCTCTGAGGATGTTCTCTGCCGCCCTACCTCTTCCCAGCTTCTGGAGTTTGCTGACAATCCTTAGTGTTCCTTGCCTTACAGTTGCATCACTCCAATCTCTGCCTCTGTCACTACATGAGTTTCTTCCCTGTATCCCCCTGTCTCGCCTCTTACAATGATGCCAGTCATTGGATTTAGGTCTCACCCCAATCCAGTATGACCTCATTTTAACTTAACTAACTACATCAGCAAAGACCCTATAAAATAAGGTCACATTCTAAGATTCTGCACGGAAATGAATTTGGGGGAACACTATTCAACCCAGCGCAACCCTCTTGAATGTGGCCAGGTCCTGTCATTGCTTTGATCAGTAGAATATTGTGGAAGTTATTCTGTGATCATTTCAAGCTAGTTTCTGCTTGCTGACTCTTGGAATGTTTGGTCTCGGATATTCCCTGTTGGAACGCCACCATCAAGCTGTGAGAATTTCGTGCCACCCAGAGAGGCCATATATAGGCTGGAGGGGCTCACGTGGAGCCCCAGTTTAGCTCCTAGCTAACAGCCGTCATCAGCTGCCAGTTATATGAGTGAACCATCTTGGACATCAGTCCACTGGAGCTTTCATAGGACTGTAGCTCCAACATCTGACTGCAACTACATGTGAGATCCTTTCATTTCTTAACTGTGCCAGTTTGTCCTGACATTGAGGCCTTGCAACTAACTTTTTTTTTCTCCCAAATGACTTTTCCTTCAAGCATTCATGTGTGTGGATCCTTTCTAGCATTCAGGTCTGAGCTCAAATGTCACCTCCTCAAAGTAGCCGCTCTATCATATAACCCCATAATACTGCTGTCATCTGATATTTCCTTGCTTGCATAGTTGTTTACTTGGTTTTTATTCTGGATCCCCTCCCCTTCCGCTAGAATGTATGTTCCGTGCAGAAGAGCCCTGTCTTGTTTACTGCTCTATTCCCAACTCCATAATAGTCCCTGACATACAAGTGTCTCTCAATAGATAACTGTTGAATGAATGAAAAAATGAGAACATGTGTTTTAAAGTTGGAAGGTTCTGGAATCAAGCTGTCTAGGGGTTCAAATCTCAGCTGTAGCATTTATTAATGTCCTCATGCAAGTTACCTAACTTTCCTGAGCTCAGTGTCCTCATCTATAAAACAGGAATAAAAATATTCATCTCAAAATATTTTCGTTAATTATTTGATGAAATAATTCATGTGTAACATGTAAAAATCTCAGCTGGGAAATTCAGGGGTTTTTGGGTTCTTTTTTTTGAATACCATTACTTAATTTTATTGGAACTTGATTTTCTTATTATAAGTCCCTTGTGTCAGAAGCATAATCTCAGGGACTTCCCTGGTGGCGTAGTGGATAAGACTTCGTGCTCCCAATGCAGGGGGCCTAGGTTTGATCCCTGGTCAGGGAACTAGATCCCACATGCATGCTGCAACTAAGAGTTTGCATGTCACAACTAAGGAGCCAGCAAGCCACAACTAAGACCTGGCTCAACCAAATAAATAAATAAATTATAAAGAAAGAATGAAAGAAGCATAATCTCAGAACATTTGGTTTCTCAGCTTCCTTTGTATTGTCACGAAGTGCTGGGCACATGTGATGTCACCAGGGCTCTTCGCCAAACATTTCTACTTTCTTTCTTCCAGACACATGGCAGGGTTAGCTCCGTTGAAGATATGTGTGACTATATGATGCCCATTGCCCACTGAAAAGTAAGCAGACATGCCATGTGTCACTTCCTGGTAGAAGCATTAAGAGTCAGTGTTCAATATGCCACAGTCTCATTCTCCCTTGGTAACTGTTCAAGTAAACATTGGGATGAAGCCTTCATCAACTGAACCCCTGAGCAACTACGATGAGCAGAGACACTTGCCGACACATATTAGACATGTAGCATGAGTGGGACTTTTGTAGATGAATCCACTGGATGTGGAGGCTGTTACTGCAGCCTATACTGAATAATGTAATGGGCTCCCTAGAGCCAAGGCATTGGTGGGGACACTGGTCCATGGGATGCAATATAATACAGGGGTATAGGGCAGGAATAATGTTTAAAATATTTTAAATGTTATTTAAAATGTTAAAATAATGTTTAAACAATCACTGTGGCACAAGCATTTATCAATCTGAATGGTGGGACCTGCAGAGCTGAAATGGGCCTGGAGGACATAGAAGTTAATTCTTAGCTTATGGACTCTGGTCTGTGGGTTCTGGGGGGGACCTTGGTGAACAGGGCAGGAAGAAGGCATTCAGGAGTCTTGGACCAGCAGTTGTATGCCAACAACTATAGAAGCATTCTGATATTTATAGAAGCAGTGTTGACATATTGTTGGGTAGTGATTATTATTAGCTCCAGTTATAAGCTTAGCCTACGGATTGAATCCTGGCTATGTCACTTCCTTACTACCTAGGGCAGTCTCCAGGACTCAATTTTCTCATCTGTGAAATGGGAGTAATAACAATATCTATTGTATAGGGTTGATGATAGAATTAAATGATTTAATTCAAATGTAGCACCTATAACAGTACCTGGCACTTAGTGTTATATAAATGTTTGGCAGTATTGGTTATCAACATCTATACATGCTTATATTCTCTGTGATGTCCTTCTTCATGTCTGATCTTAGATATTGTGTCACTCTTTCCTTTTTCTTGATGACACAGTGTTTTAGGTCCTCCACCTGTCTGTGCTATGTCTGACCTGCTCTTAGGTACAAAGGTCTTGGCCACTCTGGGTTTGACAAACTTTGTGAGGTGAGCCCATGTTTTCCTGCATGGATACAACATACAGCCATTTCTACTGTGGGGTCTTGTTGGACTGCATGGGGTCTTATTTGGGAAACAGGATTTGGCAAATCCTATGTGTTTCCCCTTCTACTCCTTGTGTTCTTTGTCCCTTAGGCCATTGTTATGGGCTGAACTGTGTCCCCCTAAAGTTCCTATGTTGAAGTCCTAACTCCCAGCACCTCAGAATGTGACTGTGTTTGAAGATAAGGTCTTTAAAGCAGTAATTAAATTCAAATGAGATCGTTAGGGTGGACTCTAATCCATAATGACTGGGGTCCTTATAAGAAGAAATTAGGACACAGAACACACAGAAGGAAGACCATGTGAAGACAGAAGACGGAGGAGGAACCAAGATGGCGGAGTAGAAGGACATGCACTCACTCCCTCTTGCGACAACACCAGAATCACAACTAGCTGCTGGAAAATCATCGACAGGAAGACACTGGAACTCACCAAAAAAGATACCCCACATCCAAAGGAGAAGCCACAATGAGATGGTAGGAGGGGTGGAATCACAGTAAAATCAAATCCCATAACTAGTGGATGGGTGACTCACAGACTGG
The DNA here is from genome assembly GCF_949987515.2 of Delphinus delphis. Taxonomy (NCBI): domain Eukaryota; kingdom Metazoa; phylum Chordata; class Mammalia; order Artiodactyla; family Delphinidae; genus Delphinus; species Delphinus delphis. Next base: position 88,372,423 of record NC_082693.1, on the reverse strand, counting down.
CAAACACTTATACCACAGAAGTCCACCCACTAGAGTGAAGGTTCTGAGCCCTATGTCAGGTTTCCCAACCTGAGGGTCTGGCAACAGGAGGAGGAATTCCTAGAGAATCAGACTTTGAAGTCTAGTGGGAATTGATTGCAGGACTTCAACAGGACCGGGGGAAACAGGCACTCCACTCTTGGAGGGCACACACAAAGTATTGTGTGCATCGGGACCCAGGGGAAGGAGCAGTGACCCCAGGGGAGACTGAACCAGACCTACCTGCTAGTGTTGGAGGGTCTCCTGCAGGGGTGGGGGGTGCTGTGGCTCACTGTGGGGACAAGGACACTGACAGCAGAAGTTCTGGGAAGTACTCCTTGGCTTGAGCCCTCCCAGAGTCTGTCATTAGCCCCACCAAAGAGCCCAGGTAGGCTCCAGTGTTGGGTTGCCTCAGGCCAAACAACCAACAGGGAGGGAACACAGCCCCACCCATCAACAGTCAAGTGGATTAAAGTTTTACTGGGCTCTCCCCACCAGAGCAACAGTCAGCTCTACACACCACCAGTCCCTTCCATCAAGCCTCTTACATAGCCTCATCCACCAGAGGGCAGACAGCAGAAGCAAGAAGAACTACAATCCTGCAGCCTGTGGAACAAAAACCACATTCACAGAAAGACAGACAAGATGAAAACTCAGAGGGCTGTGTACCAGATGAAGGAACAAGAAAAAACCCCAGAAAAACAACTAAATGAAGTGGAGATAGGCAACCTTCCAGAAAAAGCACTCAGAATAATGATAGTGAAGATGATCCAGGAACTCGGAAAAGGAATGGAGGCAAAGATCGAGAAGATGCAAGAAATGTTTAACAAAGACCTAGAAGAATTAAAGAACAAACAAACAGAGATGAACAATACAATAACTGAAATGAAAACTACACTAGAAGGAATCAATAGCAGAATAACTGAGGCAGAAGAACGGATAAGTGAGCTGGAAGACAGAATGGTGGAATTCACTGCTGCGGAACAGACTAAAGAAAAAAGAATGAAAAGAAATGAAGACAGCCTAAGAGACCTCTGGGACAACATTAAATGCAACAACATTCACATTATATGGGTCCCAGAAGGAGGAGAGAGAGAGAAAGGACCAGAGAAAATATTTGAAGAGATTATAGTCGAAAACTGCCCTAACATGGGAAAGGAAATAGCCACCCAAGCCCAGGAAGCATAGCGAGTCCCATACAGGATAAACCCAAGGAGAAATACGCCGAGACACATAGTAATCAAATTGGCAAAAATTAAAGACAAAGAAAAATTATTGAAAGCAGCAAGGGAAAAATGACAAATAACATACAAGGAACTCCCATAAGGTTAACAGCTGATTTCTCAGCAGAAACTCTACAAGCCAGAAGGGAGTGGCATGATATACTTAAAGTGATGAAAGGGAAGAACCTACAAGCAAGATTACTCTACCCAGCAAGGATCTCATTCAGATTCAATGGAGAAATCAAAAGCTTTACAGACAAGCAAAAACTAGGAGAATTCAGCACCACCAAACCAGCTCTACAACAAATGCTAAAGGAACTTCTCTAAGTGGGAAACACAAGAGAAGAAAAGGACCTACAAAAACAAACCCAGAACAATTAAGAAAATGGTCATAGGAACATACATATCGATAATTATCTTAAATGTGAATGGATTAAATGCTCCAACCAAAAGACACAGGCTTGCTGAATGGATAAAAAAACAAGACCCATATACATGCTGCCTACAAGAAACCCACTTTAGACCTAGGGACACATACAGACTGACAGTGAGGGAATGGAAAAAGATATTCCATGCAAATGGAAATCAAAAGAAAGCTGGAGTAGGTATACTCATATCACATAAAATAGACTTTAAAATAAAGAATGTTACAAGAAACAAGGAAGGACACTACATAATGATCAAGGGATCAATCCAAGAAGATATAACAATTATAAATATATATGCATGCAACATAGGAGCACCTCAATAGATAAGGCAACTACTAACAGCTATAAAAGAGGAAATCGACAGTAACACAATAATAGTGGGGGACTTTAACACCTCACTTACACCAATGGACAGATCATCCAAAATGAAAATAAATAAGGAAACAGAAGCTTTAAATGACACAGTAGACCAGATAGATTTAATTGATATTTATAGGACATTCTATCCAAAAACAGAAGATTACACTTTCTTCTCAAGTGTGCACAGAACATTCTCCAGGATAGATCACATCTTGGGTCACAAATCAAGCCTCAGTAAATTTAAGAAAACTGACATCATATCAGGCATCTTTTCTGACCACAATGCTATGAGATTAGAAATGAATTCCAGGGAAAAAAACGTAAAATACACAAACACATGGAGACTAAACAATACGTTACTATATAACCAAGAGATCACTGAAGAATCAAAGAGGAAATCAAAAAATTCCTAGAGACAAATGACAATGAAAACACGACGATCCAAAACCTATGAGATGCAGCAAAAGCAGTTCTAAGAGGGAAGTTTATAGCTATACAAGCCTACCTCAAGAAACAAGAAAAATCTCAAGTAAACAATCTAACCTTACACCTAAAGGAACTATAGAAAGAAGAACAAACAAAACCCAAAGTTAGCAGAAGGAAAGAAATCATAAAGATCAGAGCAGAAATAAATGAAATAGAAACAAAGAAAACAATAGCAAAGATCAATAAAGCTAAAAGCTGGTTCTTTGAGAAGATAAACAAAATTGATAAACCATTAGCCAGACTCATCAAGAAAAAGAGGGAGAGGACTCAAATCAATAGAATTAGAAATGAAAAAGGAGAAGTTACAACAGACATGGCAGAAATACAAAGCATCCTAAGAGACTACTACAAGCAACTCTATGCCAATAAGATGGACAACCTGGAAGAAATGGACAAATTCTTAGGGAGGTATAACCTTCCAAGACTGAACCAGGAAGAAGCAGAAAATATGAACAGACCAATCACAAGTAATGAAATTGAAAATGTGATTAAAAATCTCCAAACAAACAAAAGTCCAGGACCAGATGGCTTCACAGGTGAATTCTATCAAACATTTAGAGAAGAGCTAACACCCATCCTTCTCAAACTCTTCCAAAAAACTGCGGAGGAAGGAACACTCCCAAACTCATTCTATGAGGCCACCATCACCCTGATACCAAAACCAGACAAACATACTACAAGAAAAGAAAATTACAGACCAATATCACTGATGAATATAGATGCAAAAATCCTCAACAAAATACTAGCAAACGGAATCCAACAATACATTAAAAGGATCATACACCATGATCAAGTGGGATTTATCCCAGGGATGCAAGGATTCTTCAATATACACAAATCAAACAATGTGATACACCATATTAACAAACTGAAGAATAAAAACCATATGATCATCTCAATAGATGCAGAAAAAGCTTTTGACAAAATTCAACACCCATTTATGATAAAAACTCTCCAGAAAGTGGGCATAGAGGGAACCTACCTCAACATAATAAAGGCCATATACAACAAACCCACAGCAAACATCATGCTCAATGGTGAAAAACTGAACGCATTTACTCTAAGATCAGGAAAAAGACAAGGATGTCCACTCTCACCACTGTTATTCAACAAAGTTTGGAAGTCCTAGCCATGGCAATCAGAGAAGAAAAAGAAATAAAAGGAACAAAAATTGGAAAAGAAGAAGTAAAACTGTCACTGTTGGCTGATGACATGATAGTATACATAGAGAATCCTAAAAATGCCACCAGAAAACTACTAGAGCTAATCAATGAATTTGGTAAAGTTGCAGGATACAAAATTAATGCACAGAAATCTCTTGCATTGCTATACACTAATGATGAAAAATCTGAAAGAGAAATTATGGAAACCCTCCCATTTACCACTGCAACAAAAAGAATAAAATACCTAGGAGTAAACCTACCTAGGGAGACAAAAGACCTGTATGCAGAAAACTATAAGGCATACAGGAGAGATGGAGAGATATACCATGTTCTTGGATTGGAAAAATCAATATTGTGAAAATGACTATACTACCCAAAGCAATCTACAGATTCAATGCAATTCCTATCAAATTACCAATGGCATTTTTTACGGAACTAGAACAAATCACCTTAAAATTTGTATGGAGACATAAAAGACCCCGAATAGCCAAAGCAGTCTTGAGGGGAAAAAAACAGAGCTAGAGGAATCAGACTCCCTGACTTCAGACTATACTCCAAAGCTACAGTAATCAAGACAATATGGTACTGGCACAAAAACAGAAATATAGATCAATGGAAAAAGATAGAAAGCCCAGAGATAAACTCACGCACCTATGGTCAACTAATCTATGACATAGGAGGCAAAGATACACAGTGGAGAAAAGACAGTCTCTTCAAGAAGTGGTGCTGGGAAACTGGACAGCTACATGTAAAAGAATGAAATTAGAACACTCCCTAACATCATACACAAAAATAAACTCAAAATGGATTCAAGACCTAAATTTAAGACCGGACACTATAAAATTCTTAGAGGAAAACATAGGAAGAACACTCTATGACATAAATCACAGCAAGATCTTTTCTGATCCACCTCCTAGAGTAATGGAAATAAAAACAAAAATAAACAAATGGGACCTAGTGAAATTTCAAAGCTTTTGCACAGCAAAGGAAACCATGAACAAGACGAAAAGACAACCCTCAGAATGGGGAAAATATTTGCAAATGAACCAACGGACAAATGATTAATCTCCAAAATATATAAACAGCTCATGCAGGTCAATATTAAAGAAACAAACAGCCCAATCCAAAAATGGGCATAAGACCTAAATAGACATTTCTCCAAAGAAGACATACAGATGGCCAAGAAGCACACGAAAAGCTGCTCAACATCATTAATTATTAGAGAAATGCAAATCAAAACTGCAATAAGGTATCACCTCACTCCAGTTAGAATGGGCATCATCAGAAAATCTGCAAACAACAAATGCTGGAGAGGGTGTGGAGAAAAGGGAACCCTCTTGCACTGTTGGTGGGAATGTAAATTGATACAGCCACTATGGAGAACAGTATGGAAGTTCCTTAAAAAACTAAAAATAGAATTACCATATGATCCAGCAATCCCACTACCGGGTATATACCCAGAGAAAACCATAATTCAAAAAGACACATGCACCCCAACGTTCACTGCAGCACTATTTACAATAGCCAGATCATGGAAGCAACCTAAATGCCCATTGACAGACGAATGGATAAAGAAGATGTGGTACATATATACAATGGAATATTACTCAGCCATAAAATGGAACGAAATTGAATCATTTGTTGAGGCGTGGATGGATCTAGAGACTGTCGTACACAGTGAAGTAAGTCAGAAAGAGAAAAACAAATATCGTATATTAACGCATGTATGTGGAACCTAGAAAAATGGTACAGATGAACTGGTTTGCAGGGCAGAAGTTGAGACACAGATGTAGAGAACAAACGTATGGACACCAAGGTGGGAAAACCGCAGTGGGTGGGTTGGTGGTGTGCTAAATTGGGCGATTGGGATTGACATGTATACACTGATGTGTATAAAATTGATGACTAATAAGAACCTGCTGTATAAAAAAACAAACAAGCAAAACAAACAACTAATACTAAATTTTCTTTGGGTTATTTGTATGGAAATATGTTAATATAAATGTTTCAGACATTACATGAAATTTCTAAAAATCTTATATGTTCTGGTATAATGTTATAAGTCATAATTCTAGTTATTACTTTAAAATGTATATCTCAGAAATAACTAAATTTCCTTGTCAACTGCATTATTATGAACTTTCATCAAATCTTTAACTGTGGTCATTTTTAAGTCTTTTGTCATTTACAGACAGTTCTGGCTGTACTCTGATGCTTTTGCAAAAATGTTCCTATAAAAGGGTTTCTTCTTCAGGAATTCATGGAAAAGTCTCTGACAAGTACAGGTTTCTGGTAACTGACTATACTGCTGAACTGAATGAATAAGCATTTTCAGAACTCTAATGGAAAACTGATGAATTCATAAAAGTGCTAACAAAAGATCAAGATGAAAAAAATTAATTACATGGGACTGAGTGAATTGATGAGGATGATTATAATTTTTGTGACTTTCTGTTTGAATTAAAAAAAAAAATCCCACAAGGACTCAGAGGCAAAAAATATACAAATCAATTTTCACTGCAAATATACAAATCAATTTTCACTGCAAAAGCTGTTACAGTGGAGGATTCCTGGACTGAATGTCAATATTATGACACAGTATGAGTGTGTTTCGTGTTTGGTAATTGCAATCACTGTTGCTTTTGTTGTGGTCATCCATTTACAATGCTTGGTGTCAGTTTATTTATCTCTTGTAAAAATAAAATACAGTGTGTGTGTGTGTGCGTGTGTGTGTGTGTGAAAAAATAAATAAAATAAAATAAAAAGACTGGAAAAAAGAAAAAAAAAAAGACAGAGGAAGAAGACAGATATCCATAAGCCAAGGAGAAGGTTCTCAGAAGAAACAAACACTGTCTCCATCTTGATCCTGAACTCTTAAATTCCAGAATCATGAGAAAATAAGTTTCTGTTGTTTAAGCCATCTAGTCTGCGGCATCTTGTTAGGGCAGCCCTAGAGAACTAACACAGCCATATCCCAGGGTGTCCAGCTATGAGACTCTTTTCTTAGAGACCAAAACTTTGTGTCCCCTCTGATACTGTGCCTTCACCCTAGTCTGGGAACTCTTTTCTCATCTGCAACCATACCTCTAGCTAAGGAAATCTGATCATGCATTCTCTATCGCCCGAGGCCCCTCACAACCCAGACTTTTCACAGTCCTAAGGCCAAACAAATAAAAAGAAAGAGGGGTACGAAAAACATAGGATGGAGGATGGAGGCCAGGGGGAGGACAGGAGGTAGGAGAAAATACATGACACCTGTTATATATGGAGGTTCTTAGCATACGTTTGGCGTAGAATAAATGCTCTGCAAGTGGTTGCTGCTATTACGGTATCATCATCATCTCCATCATCACCATCATCATCTCCATCGCTGTCATCATCACCACCACCACACAGGCTGCTCACAAGCTGACTTAGGCAACCCTCTACCTGGAAGTTTACTACTCCTCCACCTTCATTATGTTCTCTATCACTAGAGACTCAGAATTCCTTCTTGTTCTCTTGCATGCTCAGGGTCTGGACCTGCCTTAGAAAACCACCTCCTGATAAGGGTTGGCAACCCTTGGAAAAATGAGAATTTAATGAGTTGTAATAACTCAGAATTCAAAGCACATCCTACCTTTGAAACTCTGCAGAGGTTTCCAAGGCCTGTGAATTCTCCCACCCAGGTGATGAATGGTGCACAGAGATACCACATAAGGCATGAGGGTGGAATCCTGCTTCCTGCTCTCAGAAAGCTGGTTTGTATTTGGTGTCCAGTCAATTTCTCATTTTTCTACCTTGTTTTGAAGCACAATTGCCAAGTCCTAAAAGACTTATGAGTCCATAAGTCAAGCACCTTGTGAAATGGCTACCATCACTCTCCCATTTTTCACCCCACCTTTCCAGTAGCCCCCATTTATCTGCAGCCTCCATGCCGCACAGCTTCCTTCTCCCCCTTACTGTTTTGTTTCTGTCAATTAGACTCCATTGAGGCCATTACCTAGGATGAACTGCATCAAAATAATCAAGCCAAGAGCTGGAAGGGAGGAGCCTAAGTGAGAAATCTGAAGGGTCAAAGGTTTTCCAAATACCAGAAGGAAGACAGGACTTATCTTAAACTAACCTTCAGGCCGTCCACTGCCAGACTCACAGCCCCATGGTGGTTTTATCTTGGTTACTTTTTTTTCCTTTCTTTCTGCAGGTGAGCATGACAGAGTTCATCCTTGCCTTTGGTCCCCAGAGGACATCCACAGACTTGTCATTTGCAGGAAACATTGCAAGTCAGTGGGTGTGATGCACTTTAATTCTGTTACAGTTCTTGGAACACAGGCATCTGCTGGGTGTAGAAAAAGCTGTCTGCCTGTGCTTTTTCTAAATCATTAATACGCCACTGGCATTATGACAAATTGGTACCGATTGTCAGTCTCAGAAACTGGGAGCAATCTGTTTTGCAGGCTGAGAGAAACAGCTGTAAAACTCTGGTGAAATCTGTTCTATTGTGTTCAAATACATTTTAGGTCGAGGTGCAGACTGGTGAAGTAGAAAAGGCATGGTCTTGGGAGCTAGAGGGATCTATGTTTGAATCCCAATGCTTCTGCTCACTGGCTATGAGTGGTGAGCAAATTTTTTAGACATTTCCCTCATCTGTAAAAATGGGGAGATAAATACAATTCTTGCAGAATTGCTGTAATGATTAGAGACAATACTTTTTTAAAGTGTCCAGCATAAGGTTGGTGCTTAGATGGTTTCTGGTAGTAAGTTAGTGAGGATAGCACAGCAGCAGTATTAGTTATGGTTGTAGTAATAGCAGCTATAATAGCAGTAGCTGTAGTGTAAGTATTAATAATAGCAGTTGTAACAACAGTAGTAAAGTAATGAGAGTTGCTGTTTATGAGCCAGGAGACTGGGGTTGTACCAGTGATAGAGTTAATAGAATGAGTGTTAGATTAAGAATCAAGAGACCTGATGTCTAGTCTTGGTAGTTACTCAACATTTTGTGAGTCAGTGTAGAATTATAGAAAATTGGAAGATTTTATGGTCCTCTCCAAATCTTCATTTAGATACCCTTCTCTTACTTGCAATAACGTGTAAGTTGAATAGCAAATGTTTCTTCCTTGTTCTGTGTGATTTAAGTGTTAATAAAAATAATAGCAATTTATGCTAACTTATACTGAGCATTGCCGTGTATCAGGAATATTTCAATTCTATGCATATTGCTTCATTAAATTCTTAAAAGTACTCTATAAGCTATGTCTTCATTTTATTCCTATAGTTCAGTGTTGAGACATAAAGAAATTAAATATCTTACCCAAGATCACAGAGCTAGTGGTAGAAACAGAATTAGATCCTAGGAAACCTGACTCCATAACCTGTGCCTATACTGTTTAATATATTATCCTGCATAAACGAAAGTTGTCACAACTTGGAGGGTAAGGCACATGGCTTGTATCATACAGAAGATTTCTCTTTCTATATACAGACTGGTGTTATAATCTATCAAGAGCGGTTTAGCGCAGCTGAGATGCCAAGACATAAGGATATATACATTGCTTTTGTCTATTCAACCAGTCAATCAATCAACCAATCAACAAATTTACGAACACAGTTCATAAAATATGACTTGTTTTCAAGGGTTAGTGAGCAGTCCAACCATTCTGAGGGGAGGGTTAGTCTGGGGAGTAGTGAAAGATTATCTGATAGGACATGATGGTGAAAGATCTAGGATGTCAAGCTAACTCTGAACTACAGACACCTCCTCTCTGGGTGGCCATTGTACCATACTTTTCTGCTTTAGAGTACATCCATTCTTTATAATGATTATGAACTTACTTATTTCATTCAGTGTCTTGTAAGCTCTTTGAGATCTGAGACAATTTCAATGTTCTCCTGACCAGCCCAGACAACTATGTGTGTTTTCCATCAGAACCTCCCTGGTCAGTTCAATCACCTGCCCATACTATGAGCCTAGCCAGTCTCTGAGAAGGGAATTACTCTCAGAGGTTGGAATAGGTTATGAACCTAAAATTAGCACAAATTTATCTGTCATGAACTTCCTTCCTTTTTCTAGAAAGAAAAAGATGTTTTTATTTATTTTTAGGAAATTCTAGGTCCATAAATACTGTCTTACACTCTGATTTCCACGGTCCTTTTCATCTGCTGCTCTATGAGGCCAAGGCTTGGAACTAATTCATCTAGGATGCTCACCAGTGCAGTGTTTCACCACTTCTACTGAATATGAGAGAGCTGGCATTAAATTCCAGGACAGCAGTTTTTATACTTAAGAACTTTGAAGATATCGTTCTACAGTTCTCTAGCCTCTATTGTTGTCCATAAGAACTCTGCTGTCGATCTAATCATAATTCTTTTATAGGGCAGTCTTTGTCTCCTGGTGCTTTCAAGGTTTTCTTTTTGTCTGATGTTCAAAAGTTTTACCATGATGTGTCAAGGTTTGGGCTGGATTTTATTTATTCTTCTCAGGACTTAGTGTGCCTTTTCAAGCCACCTTTGCTCATTTCAGAAAACTCGGCAACTGTTATCTCTTCAAATATTGCCTCCCCTATTCTTTCTATTCTTTCCTTCTGAGATATTTATATTCTCTCTTTCTGAAATTTCTATGAAAGGTGTCCTTGTACCTTCTTATGTCCTCATTTTAAAATATCTCATAGTTTTACTTCCCTGTGGAAGTAAAAAAAAAAACAACCTACTTTTTTTTCTTGGGTTTATCTTCCTGTTTACTGATTCTTTTTTCAGCTGTATCTAATCTTGTATTTAAATCCACCATACTGTTTTCAATTTTAATGACTACCTTTCTTTATTCTTCAATATTTTGATTATTTTTCAAATATGTGTACTCTTTTACTCATATTCCTTGTTTTTTTATGACTTCTGTTTCGTCTTGTCTCTTTATTTTACATATTATTATTTTCTATTTTTTCAGGTTTTCTTTTTTCCATATTGTGTGAATACTAATTCTCTTTATTACTTGCTCATGATAATTTTGTTATTTATAATTTTAGATGGAAACTCATGTTCATATGATTTTTTTCCCCTGTGGGAGGTCCATGTATCTTGTAGGTATCCTCAAAGTGTGCTTTTGAATTTGTAGCTGCTAGGATCCTTGTGACCACATTAATTCCACAACAAATTTTGCCTTTACTTCCTATTTGGGGTTTTCTAAATTATGGTGATAATGTGAATTCAGATTACGTACCAGGCATGCTTCAGGCTCTCTTTCTTTCTTTCTTTTTTTTTTTTTTTTTTTTTTTTTTTGTGGTACGCGGGTCTCTCACTGCTGTGGCCTCTCCCGTTGCGGAGCACAGGCTCCGGACGCGCAGGCTCAGCGGCCATGGCTCACGGGCCCAGCCGCTCCGCGGCACGTGGGATCTTCCCGGACCGGGGCACGAACCCATGTCCCCTGCATCGGCAGGCGGACTCTCAACCACTGCGCCACCAGGGAAGCCCCAGTCTCCATTTCTTATAGTGACTTTGTTTTCTCAGCCACAGTTACATTGAAACTTAACTGAGCCAGAGAATGAAGTTTTATCTCCTTTTCACAGAAGGAACAGCACACTTCAAGGCGCCCAGCCCCGTGCAAGGGGCTTTGTTAACTCTCAATCTCTCTCACTCCCACCAAAGCCAAGCCTCTTGCCCTCACACAGCTGTTAACTATCCCAGTCCCTAGCTCTAATGACCTATATCTAAGACCAGTAACCCTGGGCAGCATTATCTCTTAACATTTGCCTCAACTCCTTATTTCGTTTCTAGCAGCTAGGTATTTCTTTTTCCTACTTTTGGGCTCAACCTAAGGCCAAGCACATGGCTGGTATAACAGAAAAAGTGTATATATTTAATAGACTTTGTATTAAATTTTTTTCTGGTTTTAATTTAGCCAGTATTTGTAGTACTAAGAATCCCTGCAACATTAACTCAGTCTGACTTAGTTTTCAGATAGAGCCAATGTTCAAAAAATACATGGGATTATCCTCCGAGCTGTTTCCATAGCATCCCTCTGATTTTGAGGCACTAGTCAAGAGACAGAACAACTGTGCTGGGTAAATATTTACTCCCATATAATGTTTGTTTCACAATGCAGCAGTCATGGTAAGGATGCACTTCCACCTCAGTTATGATTTAATCTGAGCTGCAGCCACACCACATTGATCTTTTATCTTGTGTCACTGGTACCTGTCATTACAGTTGGCGAATGATAAAAATAACTATAACAACTAACATTTATTGCACTCCAACCTTTGTGCCACTCACTGCTCTACGTACTTCACATATACAATTACATTTTATTTTTACAGCAAAGAACTGAGGAACAGAGAGGTTAAATAACTTGCCAATGGCCACGTAGTTAATAGGAGGCGGGGCCAGTATTCAAATCTAGCCATTCTGATAGATGAATACCTTAATGAGTACCTAAACAGACCCCCATTGGATGAATAGGAATATGCTGAAGTTATTATTATTACTATCATCATCATTTATCTGGAGAAGAAGAATGCATTTGAGCAAAAAGATCCTCACTGACTGGGAGCGCATGGATGACTGATGAGCAAGAGAACCAAGAGGCAGGAAGCATGTTAAGGCAGCTGTGCAGAGGCTTCCCTGGTGGCGCAGTGGTTGAGAATCTGCCTGCTAATGCAAGGGACACGGGTTCGAGCCCTGGTCTGGGAGGATCCCACATGCCGCGGAGCAACTAGGTCCGTGAGCCACAAGTACTGAGCTTGCGCGTCTGGAGCCTGTGCTCCGCAACAAGAGAGGCCGCGACAGTGAGAGGCCCGCGCACGGCGATGAAGAGTGGCCCCCGCTTGCCACAACTAGAGAAAGCCCTCGCACAGAAACGAAGACCCAACACAGCAAAAATAAATTAATTAATTAATAAACTCCTACCCCCAACATCTTAAAAAAAAAAAGAAGCTGTGCAGGAATATGCCCAGCCCAGAGGTTTACATTCCAAGTTGCTCTTTCCTTCCACGCATGGCCCCAAGCACATTACTTATGCAACTGATCATTGCAGGAAGCTTTACTTTGAAATCTAGCTTTTCTCCTTCTAAACTGTTCAAGCTTTATAACTACAGATAAAAGGTTTAAATGAAGTGAATTTAAAAATTATTTTTGGTAGCATCATGTAGATATAGTGCTCTGTATGGTGGAAAGAGCATATTTTTAAAAAGCCAGACAGGTTCGGGGTCAAATCCAAGCACCACTACTTACTGTGCCTCGGTTTTCCCAGTTGTAAAATGCAGGGAACATATAACTAGCAGGGTTGTTACAAAGACCAACTTAGATAGTGTAATTGGGGGAAGGGCTCCTGTATCTAGACGACAATATTTCTGAACCTCTGATGACAGGAGGAGGGGACACACCTGATAGCATTTCTTCTCTAAGGCCCCACAGTGTACACTTGGGATTGTTTTTGGGACTGGGCCTCCTTCCGAGCAGTAGGGGACCACTGCAGGGAAGCGTGGTCCAGTAGTTAAGAGCACTGCTACCCAGCCAAATGAATTAAATCCTGCTCTGCTACTTGCTGGCTGTGTGACATCAGACAAGTTACCCAGGCTCTCTGTGCCTCAATGCCCTCATCTGTCAAATGGGGATCAAAGTAGATGCTACCTCATATGGTTGTTATAAGGATCACATGAGCTAATATTTGGACAGCTGTACCTGGCACTCAATAGGTGTTTTGTGGGTCTGCTAAATAGATACCTACGTACATTTATAATTTAGTCACTCAGAACTCAAGGCAAATGGTGAGTTGCAAATGTGCACACTTTAGGCTGGATGGTCTAATTTTCTGTTTAATAATTACAGGGCTATCTTCATTACAGGTGGTATATCTCCAGTGAATTGTTTTTACTTTTTTTTTTTTTAATTTTGTACTTCCTCTTGTGAGGCTCTGAGAAAGAGGAGAAAGAGAAGGGGTCTGGAACGGCAATGACAGGACTTTAAAAAGAGGATTCTTGTCTGGGGAGATGAATGGGCTCCCATATCACAGCCTGAGGTCAACAGCTATGGGTCACAGTGACAGGAGGAGCTTCATGGGAAGGGAAGAGCTGATGTGTCCTAGAAGCCATGACAATGGACGCCCAGTTGCAGTGCTGTGTCCTTGTTTAATTCTTAAACTCTGGTCAAAAGTATCCAGCATGGCATCCTTGAATTAGCTGTGCACTGGGACTTCAAAGAAGATCCTGCATGCACTCCGGTGGTGACCTGTGTGTGGCAATGTGCCTAGTAGCCCCGTGAGGCCGGTGACAGCATGGAAACATGATTTTGAGGCAGCCAACGCGAACAGACTTAAGTTCAGAAAGCAGCCCAGAGGGAGCGGTGACAAGCAACCGATGGATTTTTGGAACACAAAGCAGTCTTTGGGAACTCTCAGTAATGCCTGAGAGATGCCCTGTTCTTCCAGCAAACTGCAGGATGAGTGTTTATATTATTTGGTTATTTAAAAATAAAGGAAGACCTACTCTAAAATTTGGTAAAAGACAGACATACAGCGTCTATCCTAAAACAGCCAGCACGGTGCCTAGTGCATTGTGGATGCGCAAATGTTGATCATTTTCTTCCTTTTATTTTTTTTTAAACCTTTGTGAACTACAGTACACCCAAGGCACCCCAGAATTAGGACCAAAAAGCTGGCAGCTTCCTGCAGCCCTGCTCCTGGGCCCAGAGCATCCTCCATGGCTTTGCTCAGCGAGTCACTCTCAGTTGCCTGACCTGGATGGTCCCTATCACACCCAGGGCTACATCACCTAGGGACAGCTGTTTCCGGACAACCAAGCAGATGTAGGAAAGCAGTGTCTTCCGTCAGGATGCCGAGACGTTTTCTCAATGAGCCATTTGACAGCCCTGACAACCAATGCTGAGGGGACTTTATCAGGGAGTGTGGAGTACGGAATCATCCCAGTTTCCAGCCAGCTACCTGGCAGGAGCTTGCCTGCCCAGCAGGGTCCACGCTCACCTAACCATTTCCTGCAAAAGGAGAAAACAATCTCTTCCCCCTTCTCCTCCAGACAAATGACTCTGCATCATTTTTCTGATTCATTTCTTTTGGCTGGCAGGCCCGGCTCTGTCTTCTTTTGACACGGGTTGACAGCCTGGGAGCCTGTGACCTATCTCTCCTGGTTCTTCCAGACACCAGCTCTCCCTGTCCTGTTGTTAACAAGTGTCACAACCTGAACTGCCTTTGACAAGGCCTGCAGGTAGGGATCAGATGCATTACTCAGCTGGCACCAGGGAGTTCTGGTGGACTCCGGAACCTAGGGCAGTGTTCCCTAAAGGGTGATACTTTCACAATGTTGATACATGACATGGTTTTCGGTTGTGTGAGGTGTGGAAGGATCCCTGGATCCTTTACTGTGATACAAGGATACTGAG
This sequence comes from Delphinus delphis, assembly GCF_949987515.2. Lineage (NCBI taxonomy): Eukaryota > Metazoa > Chordata > Mammalia > Artiodactyla > Delphinidae > Delphinus > Delphinus delphis. Next base: position 88,357,381 of record NC_082693.1, on the reverse strand, counting down.
ATACTGTTTTTCATTTAGACTCTAAAGTGTCCCTTTAAACTGGGATTTTTACTTAAAATATTTAAGGGAAAAAGGTGATCCAATTTAAAGAATATCAACAATATACTAGTACTGGCAGAACGTGGGTACAGAAAAAGTCACAAAGGTAATATAAGAATAAGTACATTTTAGCAAGTTTGACACAGGGAGGAAACTGTACTGTGTACATACAAGGGGAATGTATTCTTTTATCCATTCATTCAATAGCTTTTTGAGCACCCATTATGCTAGGGTTTTGCAGAGATGGGGAGTATTGGAGTGGTGATTGTACAAGGATGCTGACCCATCGCTGGGCCACATGAGCATCAGTGAATTGTTTTAGGATTGGGTGACCAGAATTTAGCAATAGCAAGCTGCAGGGCCGGGGGCTTGGTAGACCTGAGAAAGGTCTGGTACCAGAGACCTAAAATCGGGTAATGTTAGAGGCTGGTCCATGCAGAACTTGGACATCTTCATTTAGATATAACAAGTATGGTTCCTGGAGTCCAAACTGAGTCACAAACAAGGCGAGGCCAATCCAGTAGTTGGCCTTTGAGGGACTGATTTACATGAGGGCTGCTTCTACTGAATGAAGGAAGAAGGAATTTGGTGTATGGGTGTCTGCCTTCCCCCTAATATGGTGTCAGATACCAGCATTGCCTGACTTTGACGGTAGGACAGATTGGGTACCACACCACCCTGGAGGGCATCATTCCCATCTGAAGAACTGACCATTTGCACCTGAATTGTGGCAGTTTCTGGGCAGATGATAGCAAACTGTCTTGTTCCAACCAAATCAGCATATTATAACCATTTTCCAGTAGATGGAAGTGAAATGTTTTGGGGGAGGGGGCACCTTAGGCAAATGCCCAAGTGATTCACACTGGGCATCTTGTTCCTTTTAATCTTGATTTTGCCCACCATCAATATTCTTGGCTCACAGAAATAAACCCACACACCTATGGTCAATTAATCTTCAACAAAAGAGGCAAAATATACAATGGAGAAGACACTCTCTTCAGCAAGTGGTGCTGGGAAAGTTGGACAGCCGCATGTAACTCAATGACATTGGAAGACTCCCTCACACCACATGCAAAAGTAAACTCAAAACAGCTTAAAGACTTAAATAGAAGACATGGTACCATAAAACTCCTAGAAGAGAACATAGGCAAAACATTCTCCGACATAAATCATAGCAATGTTTCATTGTCAGTCTCCCCAGGCGATAGAAATAAAAGCAAAAATAAACAAATGGGACCTAATCAAACTTACAAGCTTTTGCACAGCAAAGGAAACCATAAACAAAATGAAAAGATAATCTTCGAACTGGGAGAACACATTTGTAAATGATGCAACCACACGGGCCTAGTTTCCAAAATATACAAACAACTCATTCAACTCAATAACAAAAAAAACACAAACAACCCAATCAAAAACTGAAGAAGACCTAAATTGACATTTCTCCAAAGAAGAAATGACCAATAGGCACATGAAAAGATCAACATTGCTAATTATTAGAGAAATGCACATCAAAACTACAATGAGGTATCACCTCACACCAGTCAGAATGGCCATCATTAAAAAGTCTACAAATAATAAATGCTAGAGAGGGTGTGGAGAAAAGAGAACCCTCCTGCACTGTTGGTGGGAACGTAAATTGGCTCAGCCACTATGGAAAACAGTACAGAAGTTACCTAACAACTAAAAATAGAGTTACCATATGATCTAGCAATCCCACTCCTCAGCATATATCCAGAGAAAACTCTACTTCAAAAAGATAGCAACACTATTTACAATAGCCAAGACATGGAAGCAACCTAAATGTCCATCGACAGATGAATGGATAAAGAAGATGTGGTATATATATATACAATGGAATATTACTCAGCTATAAAAAAAGGATGAAATAATGCCATGTTTAGCAACATGGATGGGACTAGAGATTATCATACTAAGTGAAGTAAGCCAGACAGAGAAACACAATAATATCATATGATATCACTTATATGTAGAATCTAAAGTATGATACAAATGAACTTATTTACAAAACAGAAACAGACTATAGATATAGAAAACAAACTTATGGTTACCAAAGCAGGAAGGGGAGGGAAGGGATAAATTAGGAGTTTGGGATTAGCAGATACGAACTACTATATATAGAATAGATAAACAGTAAGGTCCTACTGTATAGTACAGGGACCTCTATTCAATATCTTGTAATAAACCATAATGGAAAAGAAAAAAGTATTCTTGGTTCATCTTCTGCTCATGGCAATGACTCGTTAGCATTGATTATTTTGAGATTTTAGGAAGTAATAGTTTATTTTTTCTACCTGAGAGAAGGCAAAAGAGTCAGGCAGATAGAGATCAAAATATCACCCTTTTGACAGATGAGACTGGAGTGAAATGAATCAGATCTTTTGTAAAGTGGTCTTCCTCATTAATCCTGAGTAAGACATGCTCATTCATCCTGATATTGACCCAACTTCTCACACTCACAGGTCTCCCCCGACAGGGGCAGGCCCTTTACAACACTGCAGAGAGCAGGTGAGAAAAGGTATACAGGTAGGTTGATCCCATGTGGAGGAAATAGAGAGGGTCTGAAAACTCCATAAGTCATTTTGTCTCCTGTGGGGGAGAAAGGCTGGGAACGTTACTCAAATATCCCTATTATCCAAAGTGATCTACAGATTAAATGCAATCTTTATCAAAATTTCAATGGCGTTTTTCACAGAAATAGAAAATACAATCCTAAAATTTGTGTGAAATCACAAAAGACCCTGTATAGCCAAAAGAATCTTGAGAGAAAAGAATAAAGCTGGAGTCTTCACATGTCCTGATTTCAAACTATATGACAAAGCTGTAGTAATCAAGAGTATGGTATTAAAACAGACACTTCAATCAATGGAACAGAATAGAGAGCCTAGAAATAAACCCATGTATACATGTGTGATCAATTAATTTATGAAAAAGGCACCAAAAATACACAATGGGGAAAGGATAGTGTCTTCAATAAATGGTATTGGGGAAACTGGGCAGCCACATGCAAAAGAATGAAACTAGACCTCTATCTTATACTACACAGAATAGTCAACTCAAAATAGATTAAAGGCTTGAATGTAAAACCCAAAACTGTAAAACTTCTAGAAGAAAACACAAGGTATAAAAAAGCTTCTTGACATTGGTCTTGGCAATGATATTTTGGATTTGACACCAAAAGCAAGGGGAACAAAAGCAACAATAAAAAAAAGTGGGACTACATCAAGCTACACTCATTTTTTATATTTAGCATTTTTAATACAAAGAAGAAACAAGTTTAGACTTCAAAACTATGTCTTGGCCTTCATTGGTCAGGTAGCCTCTTAGAGAAGACTATCAAGGCTAGCAGAGGAGAGAGAGAGAGGAGGTGTAGGAAGAGACGGCACAGCCACTCTCCCTGGATGTTTATAATTGACCTCGCTAAAGATGTAAACCACATAATATTTGTAACCAGAATTGTATATCAAAATAGGCTTTTTGATTATTCCTTTTTGTTATTGCCTCTCCCTTTTTTATAAGGGCAAAATATTGAGAAGAGAGAGGTACCTTATAATGTTCATAACTTTCTTAATGGTAGGAGGATTTCCTACACTTTTGCTTCCAGGTGTGTGTGGTGGGGAAGATGTGGTGGGGAGTGGAAACCTAGGGCCCCATGGGAAATCCTCCCTGACCTTCCAGTTGTTCAGGGTCTTCCTCCTGTGAGAATGGGAGAGAGAATAGTGCAGATCAGAGCCCAGAAGCCTTGTTCTACCCATGCAAGGCTGAATCTCTCCCCTAAATAGCAAGGGATTACATGCAGCTGTCTTTCTAAGAGAACGAGCGTGAAGGACTCAGCTGAAGGGTTTCCAGGAGATGATGGGAGAAGGGGAGAGGGCAGCCAGTGTGGGCTGTTAAAACGTGCAAGATGCAGGGATTGATTCCTTTTCTGTGGCTGCATCCTCTGCTAATCAGCACCAGACTCAGAGTAGTCTACAGACAGCCTCAGTGCCACACTCAGGCAACTGAAAATTTTCTAAGATTATCTTTCAATATCTGTTTTAGGCTCAAAGGGAAAAAAACAGGGTCATGAACAATTTTGCAGGGGTTCAGGAAAGTGAAATCTTATGCTCACGCTCTCTTCAAATGAAAAAGGAGGAAGCCAGGACCTAAATTTTCTTCTCCTTTTCACTATACCAAGTTTTTCTTTTATCTGTCTATTTGCTCTCTTTTTATATACTGACTCTCCAGTTCACCTCCCATTCTTTCTTTAGTCTTTTTATTTGGTGTGTGGGTTTTTTCTTCCTTGATTTTTCTGCATTTTAAACAACTGTTAAAACAAAACATAAAGTTGACAAAACAGGCAAATATCGTTTTATAACCTAACCTCTGAGCTTCTAACAATATTAGCATAATTTGTCTCCCCAGAGACAGTCATTTTGAGAAAATGGCTTGAGCTGGCAGCGAACTCAATAAATTCCATGCTCCCTGAGCCATGTGTGACCCCACAAATCCAAAGATGGCCTTTCTTTGTCCCCTTCCATTAAGAGAGGTTAGCAGTTCTCCCCAGAGCCCACAGCAGCGGAATTTAAGACTGAATCAAATTCACCATCAGTTGGATTATCCTAGCGTTAACAGTCCTTGTAGAATACTACAGCAAACATCAAGGTCATAGTGGACTTTAATCAGAAAGCAATCTCAAAGTATTTTTTTTCTTCTCAGGACTAAGGCTATTTGAGGGAGAGGACCCTTTATGAAGGATGGTATTGAGAATAAACTATCCCCAGTGACAGTGGGGGGAGTTTGACCTTAACAGCTGCTCTTAGTTCCAGGCTAATTACCTGCTTTGTGGGCAGGCTGACAGTAAGTCCAGCAGGCAAGGAGTCTGAGTTCTAGCAGCTTGAAAGACAGCCTCCAGAGGGCCCATTGCAGCACTATTTATAATAGCCAAAACATGAAAGCCACCTAAATGTGCGTGGACAGAGGAATGGCTAAAGAAGATGTGACACATATATACAATGGAATATTAGCCATAAAAAAGAATGAAATAATGCCATTTGCAGCAACATGCACGGACCTAGAGATTATCACACTAAGTGAAATAAGTCAGAGAAAGACAGATATCATATGATATCACTTATATGTGGAATCTTAAAAAATGATACAAATGAACTTATAAAACAAAAACAGACTCACAGACTTTGAAAACAAACTTATAGTTACCAGGGCTTCCCTGGTGGCACAGTGGTTGAGAGCCCGCCTGCCGATGCAGGGGACGCGGGTTCGTGCCCTGGTCCGGGAGGATCCCGCACGCCGCGGAGCGGCTGGGCCCGTGAGCCATGGCCGCTAGGACTGCGCGTCCGCAGGCTCCGCGGCGGGAGGGGCCCCGGCAGTGAGAGGCCCGCGTACCACAAAAAAAAAAAAAAAAACACAAAACCAACAACTTATAGTTACCAAAGGGGAAAGGTTGAGGGAGGGATAAATTAGGAGTTTGGGATTAACAGATACACACAACTACATGTCAAATAGTCAACAAGGCCCTGCTGTATAGCACAGGGAACTCTACTAAATATTCTGTAATAACCTATATGGGAAAAGAATCTGAAAAAGAATGGATATAAGTATATGTATAACTGAACCCCTTTGCTGTACACCTGAAACTAACACAACACTGTAAATCAGCTATACCCCAATATAAAATAAAACTTAAATTAAAAACAAATAAAGAAAAACCAAAAAAACCCCAGCAGAGGACCATTTCTGACAATAGTTTAATGCCTTCCTAACTTAAGAAGGAATCCTAAGGAGTGCCATCCAAATGGGTTTATGGAAACAGCACTGGATTTGGAATCAGGAAGATATGGAAGATCTGGGGTTCCTTTCCAAATAAATGCCCTATTGGCGCAAACGTTTGTTTCACAGATGTACACAATGTTCCTGGATCGCCACTCTGTGCAAACCACTATGCTAACTATTAGGAAGGAGACAGCATAGCACGGAGAAGAGTTTCTCAACTTTTAGCATGCACTCTCGGGCTGGTGAGTGCTGGTCGGCACCGATCCTCTGTGCGGGAATCTCCTTGCTTTGCCCTCCGCACCCCTGTTGCTGTGCTCTCCTCCGCGGCTCCGAAGCTCCCCCGCTCCGCCACCCGCAGTCTCTGCCCGTGAAGGGGCTTCCTAGTGTGTGGAGACCTTTCCTCCTTCACAACTCCCTCCCTCTGGTGCAGGTCCCGGCCCTATCCTTTTGTCTCTGTTTATTCTTTTTTCTTTTGCCCTAACCAGGTACGTGGGGGGTTTCTTGCCTTTTGGGAGGTCTGAGGTCTTCTGCCAGCATTCCGTGGGTGTTCTGTAGGAGATGTTCCACTAGATGTATTTATGATGTATTTGTGGGGAGGAAGGTGATCTCCACATCTTGCTCCTCCGCCATCTTGAAGGTCTCCTCAAGAGGGAATTTTATAGCTGTACATGCTTACATTAAAAAAATTGAACTAGGAGAGCGGCCAAGATGGCGGCAGAACAACCCTGAGCTCACATCCTCTCACAAGCAGAACAAAGTCACAACTATCTGCAGAACAACCATCAGTGAAAAAGACTGGAACCTACCAGAAAAGCTCTTCTACAACTAAAGACAAAGAAGGAACCACAACGAAATGAATAGGAGGGTGTGGACTAGAGATATAATCAAATCCCGTAACTCCTGGGTGGGAGACCCACAAACAGGTGAATAATTGTATTGCAGAGGTTCTCCCCACAGGAGAGTTTGGAACCCCTTATCAGGCTCCCCAGCCCAGGGCAGAGCGGGGGATTCCTGCACTGGGAAGAGGAGCCCCCAGAGAATTTGGCTTTGAAGGCCTGCAGGGCTTAATTGCAGGAGCCCCACAGAACTGGGGAAAACAAGAGTCTCCACTCCTAAAGGGCATACACAAAATCTCAAGCACACTGGGTCCAAGGGCAAAAGCAGTAATTTGAGAGGAGCCTGGGCCAGGCCTACCTGCTGGTCTTGGAGAGTCTCCTGGAGAAGCGGGAGGCGGCTGCAGCTCACCCTGGGGACGTACGTAGACACATATTGGGGAACATTCAGCCACGTGAACACTGCTGCTGTGGCGGCTGACGTCCTGCCTCTTGAGCCCCGAGACCTAGCACCAGCCAACACCCTACAGACGCCAGTGCTGGGACGCTTCAGGCTTAACAACTAACTGGGAGAGGACGCAGCCCTACCTATCAGCACACAGGCTGCCTAACGACTTACAGCTGCCTTTGGACACGCCCCTAGGCACAGCCGGGGCACATCAGAGTGAAGACCCTGCTCCACCCACCAATGGACCTGCACCAGCCCCTCCCATCAAGAAGCCTGCATTAGTTTCTAAACCACCAGGGGCAGACACCAGAAGCAAGAAAACTATTAATACAATCCTGCAATGCAGGCCAGATGCTACCCTGGAGCCAGCTGGGCCCAGGCCCTGCCCACTAGCAGGACAATGCAAACTTCTGGACACTCCAGACCCCATACCCCACCGTATAAGGAATTGTCCACACCTGCACCTCCGCTTCCCCCACTTCCCGCAATGATCTAACACCAGCTCTGGGATCCCTGGGCCCTGCAGCCACACCCCAGGAACTGACTGCCAGTAGTCTTGCACTAACCCCAGGACCTGGCTTTACCTGCCAGTAGGTGGGCAACAGCCCCGGGGTCTTTGGGACCCTGACTCCACCCACCAGGGAGCCAGTACTAGCCCCAGGGTCCCCTAGGATTCCACAACCAGCCACCTCGGGACCAGCAGCCAGCAGCATCTATACAAGGCAGGGCCTGGCAACCAACCAGACTAGGGGCCAACCACAAAATGAACTATCTCAAATTAACAACCTAACTTTAGGGAATTCCCTGGTTGTTCAGTGGTTAGGACTCCGTGCTTTCATTGCTGGGTTCAATCCCTGGTCAGGGAACTTCACTGCAAGCTGTGCAGTGAAGTCAAAAAAACAAACAAAAAACCCCCAACTTTATACCTCAAGGAAAAAGAACAAGAACAAAAAAGAAGAACAAATTAACCCAAATCTAGCAGAAGGAAGGAAATAAAAAAGATTACAGCAGAGATCAATGAAATAGAGAAACAATTTTAAAAAATCAAACTAAGAATTGGTCTTTTGAAAAGATTAAGCAAAAAAAGAGAGAAAAGACTCAAATAATAAAACCAGAAATGAAAGGGAGATCATTACAACCCATGCCCCAGAAATAAAAAGGATTACAAGAGAATACTATGAACGTTTGTATGCCAACAAATTGGATAGCCTAGATAAAAATGGATAAATTCCTGAAAACACAACATGCCGAGACTAAATAATGAAGAAAAAGAAAATCTGAACAGACCAATATCTGGTAAGGAGATTGAATCAGTAATCACTCACTACCCCTCCCACCACTTCTGCAATATGACTGGTGTCCTTATTAGAAGAGATTAGGACACAGACACACACAGACAGAGGGACAACCATGTGAAGAAATAGGGAAAAGGCGGCCACCCAGAGGCCAAGGAGAGAGGCCTCAGAAGGAACCACCCTGATAACTCCTTGATGTTGGACTTCCAGCCTCCAGAAATGTGAGAAAATAAATCTTCATTGTTTAAGCCACAGCCTGTAGTACTTTGTACTTTGTTATGGCAGCCCTAGCAAACTAAAACAACCCCCATGGACATCAACTTCCCCCATATTTGGGGGGAGCAGCAGAGGTATCAGATGTAGACAGGGGTACAGAGCCTGGGGAGAGCCTATGAGCCACTGAGAACAAGAAGCACCCCTCCTGTCTGTCTGCCTGCAACCTGGGGGCCTGGCCAGGTGAGCCAGAGTGCGTGCCAGCACTGAGCTTTTCTCAGTGGCGACAGTGGGTGAAGCATGGGTGGGGTGAGGCTTGATGCAAGGTACTCTGGACCCACACCTGTGAGTGACATGAGGGCTGGGAACAGAGCCACAGCAGGTCCGTCAGCAGGCAGGCAAAGCACGGGAAGGTGAAGACCAAGTCGAAGACCAAGTTCGACAAAGACCAAAGCCTCCCCTCTGAGTTTGCAAGAGTGCTGTTCAGGCCAGTGATCTTCCTGGAGTGTCATCAGTTACATGGGACAGAAAACCACCGCTGAGCCAATGCAAGGAGGTGTGTAGACTGGGTTCTACTGGGGACTTGTAATTTTTCAGGGAATGGGACAATGGGAGAATAAATTCATTTTTACCACTGGATGTCACCCTTGTGCCACCCGGGCTTCCATGTTCACCAAGGCTTGTTCAGTAGAGAGACAAAGAGGATCAGGTCACACTACTATATATAAAGGACTGGCTTCCCTGGTGGCACAGTGGTTAAGAATCTGCCTCCCTTTGCAGGGGGCACGGGTTCAAGCCCTGGTCGGGGAAGATCCCACATGCCGCAGAGCAACTAAGTCCGTGAGTCACAACTACTGAAGCCTGTATGCCTGGAGTCCGTGCTCTGCAACAAAAGAAGCCACCGCAATGAGAAGCCTGGGCACCACAACGAAGAGTAGCCCCTGCTCACTGCACCTAGAGAAAGCCCGCGCGCAACAACAAAGATCCAACGCAGCCAGAAATAAATAAGTAAATTTATTTTTTAAAACAACAAAAAGGACCTATTGTATAGCACAAGGGATTATATTCAATATCTTGTAATAACCTCTAATGGAAAACAATCTGAATATATACATATACAAGTATAACTGAATCAGTTTCCTGCACACCTGAAACTAACACAACATTGTAAATCAACTATACTTCAATTAAAAAAAAAGGAAAGTGATGGAATCCTTGATCGGGATCACACAGCTCTGGATTACTTTACAACAGTGTTTCTCCACTTTGGCCGCATACCAGAAACTTCTGGAAAGCTTTAAAAAGCTGATGCATGGGTCCCACCCTCAAGATCTTCTGTGTGAATTGGTTGGGTGTGTAACAGGGGCATTGGGAGTTTTGAAAGCTTCCCAGAATTTTTTTTTTCGGCCTCACTATGCAGCTTACAAGATCTTAGTTCCCCAACCAGGGATTGAACCCTCACCCTTGGCAGTGAAATCACAGAGTCCTAACCACTGGACCACCAGGGAATTTCCCAGAAATTTTTACTGTAGAGGCAAGGTTAAGACTGAGAACCATTGCTGTAGGTTACTACCATGAATCCAGATACCGTGTGTTAAGCAAAAGTCCATTGATTGACTCATAGGTGAAATGTACTCTGGGAGCTTTCTTTTTTGAGAGTAATAAAATAAAGTCAGTTGAATTGGTTGGGGGGCAGTTGACCCCACCCCCATCTCATCTTCCTTGGTTGAATTCAACTTGAAAGTTGTCTAAGGAGCACCTGTTTTATGTAACACGCTGTGAGTCCTGTAACACACTATGGCTTCGAAGAGCTCCTGTGAGGGAGGCAAATTACTCTAGCTCCCATCTGCCACCTGTGTAGTTGTCGGTTCTGGAGGGCGAGGTGGTGGGAGAGAGCTGCAGAAAGGCTGTAAAGAGGTGATCAGGAACGTGGTGGTCTTTATAGAGTCTCTTGTTGTTTTCCCAGGAGGATGCTCATAGGCTTCCAATGGCCGTTCCAGCATCACGTGGGGAAAGCTCGGAATGCAGGCTACAGCTTTATGATGTTTCAGCTTTATGACATGGTCACCATGTACTTCTCCTATTAACTGCTAAGGAACCCAAGCAGCTTCAAAGACTTGGATTGCTTGATCCCTCAAATATACATGCAAGGTGAAAGGAATAGATATAACCTTATATTCCTGGAGGAAAATAATAGAGGAGATTTTCTAGCCTATTCTACACGGTCTGTAAAATTTTCATGGATCTCATTTTCTTGGTCTTCCATTTCTTAAAGCTTCACCCTTAATTTCTCCCTTTGCTAGATCACCTGCATCTAAATAGGAATAATAGGATGGTAAATGGACTTGCCTCTGACACTGAAAGCTAAGGCCCTAAACCTGAGCCCAATGAACACTAAGCTTTCTGCGCTATAGAGGAAAAGCCCTGCTTTCCCCTCCAGGCTCATTATGACGAGGACAAGCCTGTTCTACGACCACCCCCTGTCCATGCCCTCTCCTGTCCATGTAAGAAAAGTCTAGACATTTGAAAATGATTGGCTTTTCTCATTGTGATTGGCTTGAAATCTTTCTCATAAAGGCTAGAAAGTGATAAGTGCCATCTGAACATTGCCAAGAAGCAAAGGGTTGCAGGTTGACTAATCATGGACAGAAGCTTGGAGCAGGTAGCATTAGAACTAGGCCTTAAGTAATGAGTGTTGTCTTGATTGGAAATAATGGGGAAAGAGGCCGGGTCGTGTGCAGGAAGTGACTCGTAGATATCATTGTGACCATGAGCTACAGAGACTAGTAAAGCTTTTTCTCCCCACCTAATATTTTCTTCATGCTTGTCCACTCATTCATTTTCAATTACTTATTCATTCATTTCACAAATATGCTTTGAGCATTTGCTATATTCCATCCCTCTACTAGAAATGAAGACTGTAAAGGTACCAAAGCTTTACAACCTCCATTCAGTTACTTTCAGCCAGTGGAGGGCAGACCAAAAGACTTCCAGTGAAACCTAATCGTTTCTATAATAGAGGCTTGAAAACATACAGAAATAGGGACATCAACAATGTGCAGTGGAGACACAGTGGAGAAGAGGTCACCTTTGCTTCGAGAAGTGGGAAAAGTCTCTTCCCAGAGCTGTGTCTCAAAGAAAGATACTAATTTAACCTTCTCTGAAAAGGGTTCAAGGATATTCCGGCAGGGGAAATAGCATGTTCAAAGGCATGGAGAAGTGAAAGTGTTTAAAGGTTGGAAAGGGCATGACTGGTTCTGGGAGCCCTTGAACTAAGGATGACGCCCAGCATTGCAGAGATTGGTGGGGCTGCGGCTTAAGATGTGCACACAGGCAACTCGGGAAAGTTGTGCCACACCAAGGAGTTTGGGCTTTATCTTTTAGACAACTGAGAGTATTCACCTGGGCAGTGTCACGGTAACATCTGGGTTCTAGAAAGACTGCTCAGGCAGAGTGATCTTGGGATGGATGATGAGTTGGAAAGGGGAAAGTTGGGGCCGAGCTGGTAAGGGGACTGTCAGAATGATCTCAGTGAGAAGTGATGAGGGGCTAACCGGGAGCCCAGACTGGAGGTGCTGGCTATGAGACATTTCTGGGGTCACAGCACTTGACCTTGATGATTAGTTGAGTGTTGGGAATTAGGGAAAGCGGAGGATTGAAGGTATCTTGATGATTTCTAGCTTGGGAGGCTGATGAGTCCATTAATTGAGACATTTCCAAGCAAGAAATCTTACATTTCAGTGAAATGCAAAGTTAGAACCTTCTCGAATGGTTTTAGTGGTCTTCTGAATTGCAGCCCCTTAATCCCGGTGTAAGCCATTATGTGGCTCTCTTGTCCTTAGAAGGACAAGGAAATAAGGAAAAAAGAACAAGGAAAAAAGGAAAGGAAATAAGGAAATACTAAGGAATACTAAATAAGGAAATACTAAATAAGGAAATACTAAATAAGGAAATACTAATACTTCTAAGGAAATACTAAGGATAATGATTATTATTATATTAATTTTAGTATTACACAAGTAGCTCTTTCTCTGGCAGGGAAATTAGTTACTTTCCTAGAATTCGCTATCACTTTCTGTGAGCTTTCAGCTCTTCCAGCCTCAGGATTTCGGTATTTCTTCCCTCCCTCCCAATGACATTGATTTTTCTGCCCTAAGGGCTTTTAATATGATTCCTCAAAAAACAATATGTGTATATTTTCCCATTTGTTCATTTATTTTTAAATTCAATCATGTACCTTACAATATGCAAATCCCCTGCTAAACCTTGGGGACATACAGAATAATAAGATGGTCCGTCGCACTCCAGGACCTAGAGTCTACGTGCAAAACAAATATATAAACATTGAGACACATATTTAAGTGGTATAGGGGAGAGGGCATGAAGCGGGCAGAAAGAAATACATAGTTGATTTTACCGGGGAAGGGCAGGAGGTAGTGATCAGTCAGGGCTTCATAGGGAACGTGACAGATGCTTCAGCTGAACCTCCTGGGAAGAGTGGGCATCGGCAAGCAGAGTGGGTGGGGAAAGCCTCCTGGGAAAAGGAAGCAGCGTAGACAAAGTCTTAGAAATCCAAAATGCTTGAGATGCTGGGGAAAATAGTGAGTAGGTCTGTGTGGGTCTCACCTTAGCACACAGTTCATCACCTCTGCTTGCCTTTTCAGGTTCATCTCATGCAACTCTCCCCTCGCTATGAACAGCCTCTTCATACACCAGTTAAAAGCATGGGAGCTGTGGAAGCCTTCCTAACCAGAGCCAAATAATAGAGATATTGTTGGCACACCTGGGAATTGATTGAACAATGGAGAGATGAGTCGTCAAAGGATCGTTGCTCAACAATTCCCCTTTGAAACACTGGGTGGCGCTGTCCACCCACTAAGGGGGAAAGACTCATTTTGAAGCCATTTTCAGCAATCATTTTCTTAGGAGTTAAGACTCTATTCACCCCACCTGAGGAATATATAAGGCAGCTGGGCAACCTGCTCTGACATGGGACAAATAAAAATATCTGATTTTGGGGAAGAGAAAGAGTGAACCTGTCTTTTCAAATTGATTTTGAAGTGCAAGCAGAATTGAGGCCCATGATACCAGCCCTGGTTGATTTACAACATGTTTTGCTAGGGTCAGGAACACACACACACACACACAATGTAGTATAACATTCTGTTGAGAAGTATGTCAATAAATAGCCTTGACCACCCTGGAAGCACCAAAGAAAGTGTTCCAATAGAAGAACACTAACTCCCATAAATATACAAAATTACAGGGAATTTCAGAAAGAAAGAGGAAACAGTCAGTTCACCTGGCTGGTGAAATAACCTTATAGTCTAGAGCTTAGCTAGGAGAATTTCCATTCCAACGCTGTAGCTATCAATTAGAGAATTCATGTTTCTCCAATTAGCAAACTCAGTTCTGCTGAGCCAGCTCCTTGCCAGAGTAGAAGGGGAAACAGCCTCCTGGACCGTGTACTAGGACAGCCAAGAGATGAAACACTCTTTCCTAAATACACTACCTAGATCTCCTATAATCCTATAATCCATCTTTACTTCATATGGTTTAAGGATGTGGCAACGTACCCATGGTCACATTACTTGTTTTTCTGTTGTTGTTTTTAATAAACTTTACTTATTTATTTTGGCTGCGCTGTGCAGCATGCGGGAGCTTAGTTCCCCTACCAGAGATCAAACCCGCGTCCCCGCAGTGGAAGTACAGAGTCTTAACCACTGGACCGCCAGGGAAGTCCCACATTACTTGTTAATGGTGAAATTTGAAAATAAACCTACTTAGTTTGCAATCTGAAGGACATACCTGTGTTGCAGAGGCAAAATATTGACCGGGAAGGTAGAGAAGTTCTTGCCACCCACAAAATAGTAATGTTGTATGTTGACTTGGTGGGTTCCCATATACTACCAGGACGTGACTTGTTTAGTGTGAACCAGGAGAAAGACTCAACAGAAAGTATCTCTGGGCCCTACTCTCCTCTCCATGCATTCCTTTATCAAAGTTGGCTCAGAGAAAGAGTAGTCAGCATATTTTATTTTTATTGTAATTTAAGCAATTGTTCACCCGTCACAGAGACATTTGCATCAGCAGGGTCATCTTTAATTGTAAAGGGAAAGGCTTTGCCCCTAGAGGGAAAAAAAGATGCCAGAATTAAATGATGGAGGGGATGTTTGTGGACACTTAGATGCTTTAGAATCATTGTAACTGAGCATCTCTAAAGCTCTACGCATGGCTGGCTCTGAGACTTCTGCAGCTCACCGTGGCTCTCCTTCTGCCACATACACGAGCGCATAAAGGCTGGCGCCTTTCTGGGCATGTGAGAGATGGCCAATACAGTAGTTTAACGAACTCAAAGTTATCATTTTATTCCTTTAAGAGTAATGCTTTTCGTATCCTGTTGAAGAAAATTCTGCCTAGCCAAAGCATGAAGATATTCTCCTATCTATTCTAGTAAAAAGCCTCATTATTTTACTGTTCACATGCATATCTATATTCAGCTGTATGTGATGTTTGTATACCAGGTGAGATAAGATATAAGATTTTTTCTCAATGCATAATCTACTGACCCAGTGCCGTTAATTAAAGAGATCATATTTCCCCAACTGTTCCGTTGTGCCAACTTTTATTTATTTGTTTTCTTTATTTTTTTTGGCTGCGTCGGGTCTTAGTTGCGGCTGAGAAGCAAGAGAGATGTACCCTTGGTCAAGGCTGGCATTTCCTTAATTTTAGTATGAATCATATGTAATGGATTTCCAGTTGGAGATGGGACTTAATTTTCTTTAGAAGAAGAAAACCTGTCCTGAAAAGTTATATCTATGGGTATAGAAAGGGAGACTCAACTCATCTTTGGAATTGTTATATAAGTTATGTACCAATGACATATATCCATCCATTTCTCACAGGGAAAGTTTAACAGGATATATTTTGCTTTCGAAGGGACTTGGCATGAACTGTTCCAACTGAAGGAACTGTTGGAAGGAAAATGATATATGTAGCCCACACTCTATCTTTATTTATATCCAAAAGGCAAAAAGAAGCAGTTTATAATTCAATGATATACTTTAATGGCCCTGGAAGAAGGCAATCTGGTTTGGAACATACTTCAATGATTGTATAGGCCTTGGAAAGATACTTCACCTTTCAGTTAATTCTAATAAACATAGGAAGTAGGTACTATAAGCATCTCCATTTTATAGATGAAGAACTCAAAGCACTGAAAGATGAAGTTACTTTTCTGAGGTCACACAGGTTGTGGACAGAAACTCATGGACACTTAACTACTCAGTTATGCTGCCTTGTAGCAGATGTATTTGAGACATACATACTGTGAGAGAAAGAACTTCATTCTTTTTACCAAAAGCAGTCACAGAGGTGGGAGTCAGGACATTGGATAAATTAATTGTTGTAGGCTCTAAGAACCGATTGGGTTTCGACAGAATTTTTACCTATCTAAACAGTGAAGTCAGGTCAACTCTATACACAGTTCTAATCTCAAACATTCCTGCTTCACTGAGGCTGTAAGTATAATTATGTATGATTTATTTGAGGGAGCTAGGGCCCCCGGGGGCCTCTAAGTACATAAAACAGAATTTGGCTTCCATGGGTGGAGAAGGAAAGGACTTCCCTGAGAAACAAATCCTAACGAGTTGAATATTAAATGCAGCATTATCTTAGTTGTAATTTAAATCCAGCCAAGCCTGGGGACATCTAGTTCACAGAAATAAGTAACTACTTCCTGTGGACAGGTATACTTTTTAATATATTGTGGAATTCCATTTGCTGATGATTACCAAAGCATTACATGTCAGTGTTCCCAAGAGATTTATTTCTGTGAAGCACACTGTTCCTGAATGGAGTGGAGGGACCTTGGCTATTTCCTCGTAACTAAAATGGAGGGAGAATACAAGAGACTACACTGTGAAGTTTGCTGGTTTCTACAATTATGGAGTCCGTATGTCATTGCCTACCCGTGTGATCCATGAGCAGAATTGCTACAAAACTCAATCTGGTACTGCTAGGTTCAGAGAATTCTATGGAGAAGGGGTGGAGTGATAATTAATCAGACAGAGATAAGGCAACCACTGCACTATTAAATTCCATAACTGCCCCCAAAGTTGGAATAATGGATCCTGTCAAATACCCCCAGCACTGGAGTTGAGAGAGTTTCCATGGATTAGGATTGGGAAATTGGTGTGGCCTGCTACAGCCTGCGGACAGTTCAGGGCCCAGGGGAGGAATGTGGTGTGATGCGCCTAGCTGGGAAATAGTCAGAATATGAAGGAGAATCTAGAACAGGGATAGCTTTGAGTCAGGTATTATATTGTCAATTTAATTGGAGTTGTCTGTATTAAATTTTTAACTTAAGTTCATAAGAATTTATAGATTACATATTTAGACAGAGATTTCACTAAATGTCCCTCTCTTTTCACAAGGAATGGATTAAACAGAACAGAATACGTGGCAGCTCTTGGATAAATAGAAACAGGTCAGTAGAGCAGAGTGGTTAAAAACTGTAGACCCTAGAGTCAGTATCCCTGTGCCAAAGGTGGCTTCTGGACAAGTTACCAGGCAGCACTTTGCCTCCATTTCATTTTCTATAAATTGAAGATAATAATAGTAACTCGTATCCTGGGCTCATTGTGTATTCAGTAAAATAATCATGCAAAGCCTAGTATATAATAAATTCACAATAAATGTTAGCTATTACTTTCGTTGTTATCACTATTGTTTATAAGTCAATAGAGATTTCTCAAATGATAAGGTTATATATAACAGTATGAAATATTTGCGTATTAGTACGCGGGCCTCTCCCATTGCGGAGCACAGGCTCCGGACGCGCAGGCTCAGCGGCCATGGCTCACGGGCCCAGCCGTTCAGCGGCTCAGCGGCATGTGGGATCTTCCCGGACCGGGGAATGAACCCGTGTCCCCTGCATCGGCAGGCGGACTCTCAACCACTGCGCCACCAGGGAAGCCCTTGCATGTTTTTGAAGCTTCTGTCTGAATAACCATCTATAAAGTATGTTTATTTCTTTTATGCTAGGGTAAGTTATTCTACATATTATGGGAAAGAAATAATTAATGTATTAAAAACTTAGAATCAGGCTTGAAACAAAGTAAAGGGCTTTAACTTTGCTGTCTTTGTAAGGGACCCTTACCTGTAATTCCCATGAAGAGAGTTCCCCTCTACCGCCACCCCCAGGCAACCTGACTTGTGAAAAGAAACTTGACCAACCATAGAGCTTCTCAATGTCTCTGTTCCCATCTCATGAGCTTCATTTAGAAAGGTTTAGGAAGGCTGATTAAATCAATTGATTTCAAAAAAAAATGATTGATTTCTTATCTCTCCTGAGGTTAATGGACGGGTTAATTTTTTTAAATATAAATTTATTTATTTTATTATTTATTTATTTATTTAGGCTGTGTTGGGTCTTTTGTTGCTGTGCACGGGCTCTCCCCAGTTGCGGTGAGTGGGGGCCACTCCCCGCTGTAGCGCACGGGCCTCTCATTGCGATGGCCCCCGCTGCTGCGGAGCACGGGCCCCAGGCACATGGGCCTCAGCAGCTGTGGCACACGGGCTCTAGAGCACAGGCTCAGCAGCTGTGGTGCACGGGCCCAGCCGCTCCGCAACATGTGGGATCCTCCCGCACCAGGGCTCGAACACCCGTCCCCCCCATTGGCAGGCGGACTCCCAACCATTGCGCCACCACGGAAGCCCGGACTGGTTAATTTTTAATTAGAGAGAATTTAGGGTGATTGACACTCAAACTGGGGTCCTTCCCTCCACACACCTCTGGCAGTGAGTTGTTGGCTGACTACTAGGATCTGACTGTTGAGGTAAGTGGACTCTACGCTGGATCTCTTCCTTTTGTAGCCACATACCAGCCCCAGAATGTGGGCCCAGCTCCCCCCTATTCCTCCTCCTACCTACAGAATAGGACCAGAGGTGTCCACTGAGTTTGTGAGCTTGGGTTTTCTCCTTGACATTGACAAAGATAGAAGCTAAAGAATTAAACGATGCCAGTGGGAAAAGCAGGGAAACTACAAGTCCTGTGTGGTTCTTGATTCCTGACAAGGAATTACCACAAATTCAGCAGCTAAAAGGCATGAATTTATTATTTCATAGTTTCCATGGGTCAGAAGTCTGGGTGAAACCAGGGGGTGGGGGCCCTGTGGGCTCCTGGGCACGGAAGCCTTTTTTTGTCCTCCGTTTTTTGTAGGCAAGACTCCAGCCTTCATGACCTTCCCTGAGTTCCAAAGGGTGGATTTGAACAATTGCTAACCAATTTTTCTTTTCCAAAAAGTCCATTTATCGATTTGTTTTCTTTTATGTTATATGTTTTTGGTGTCCTGTCTAAGAATTCTACCTAGCCCAGGATTGGGAAGATTTTCTCCTATGCTTTCTTCTAAAAGTATTACAGTTTTACACTTTACATTGAGATCTATCATCTACTTAGAGTTAATATTTTTATAAGGCATGAGGTTTAGGTCAACATTAATTTTTTCAACTACCCATTGTTCCAACATCCTTTGTTGAAAAGTCTATCTTTTCTCCACTGAATTGGTTTTGCCCCTTTGTGACAAATAGGTTGGTCGTGTGTGATTTATGTGTAGACTTTTTTTTACGTTCCATTGATGTATGCTTATATCCCTCTGCCAAAACCACAGTGTGTCAATCACTAACATTATAAACTAAGTCTTAAAAATAGAGCAGAAAATCATATGATTATATCAATTAATACAGAAAAAATTATTTGACAAAAATCAACACCCATTCGCAATAAAAACTCTCAGCAAACTAGGAATAAAGGGGGACTTCTTCCACTTGATAAAGAACATCCGCCCAAAAAGCTACCGCTAACATCATATTTATGGTCTGAAAATCATGTCTGGTACATGCATGTTCATTTAGTTCTCTTCCCTGTGGTCTTGGCTCCAGCTGCAACCACATCAAAACACATATTCTTAGCAAGGACTCTCCCCAACAAGAAGTAGTCTCTCCATACAGAACTTTAGGGCCACGTGGGAAGATGAGGAAAGGTTTCCCCACCTTATTATATATAAGGTCAAGTTCTAACTTTATTTGGTGGAGGAAATCTCTATCATCGATTACCTAGGTCCTTAGTACAGCAGAGATTTTTTTACAAATCTCAATCATATCTTACACAAAAGCAAAGTCATGACAACGCTTCAACAATCTATTTGCAAAAATATTCTGGAAGTGAAGTCAGAGGATTCATTCACCTACATGTTCTGGGTTGCTTCCTGGACATTTAGAGCCATGGCAGGGTGAAGAGAGGAGCTGGGAGTAGAAATGCCTGCATTCTCACTACCTGATGTCAAGAATGGTGAATTTTCAATGGATCTGATCAACTATAATCACCATGCCATCCCTTAGATCTCCAGAACTTATTCATCCTACATAAGTGAAACATTGTATCCTTTGACCAACATCTCCTCTTTTCCCTGACGCCCAGTCTCTGGCAATCACCATTTTACTCTCTGCTTGTATGAGTTCAGCTTTTTAAAGTCCACCTATAACTGAGATCATGCCATACATGTCTTCTTGTAAGGCTTAACGTTTTGTAGGCACTACAAGTATTTTAAATGCATTGTCTCATTACAACTTCACAACAGTCACATGAGAAGTCAATAATATTATTTTCAGATGAGGAAATACAGCCCAGAAACATTAATTAACTTTAGTAAGATTACAAAGCTGGTCAATTTCGGAGATGTGACTTGCAACCATTTAATCATACACCAAAGATCAATCTCTTAACCATGATGTTATAACCAAAAAGTGGTGGTTTCATACATCAACTGAGGTACCATCTTTTTATTGGATGCTATGAGCTTCTTCCTGGGTCTTCTCCACTTTTCCAAGGGATACCAGGTTTACCAGGATTGCCAGGACCTCCAGGACCAAGTGTAAAATGCCCGTGCAACAGAATGCCCGCCTTCACTGCAAAGCTCAGTGACAAGCTGCCTTCACCTTTGAAGCCTGTTACCTTCACAGAGGTCCTGTACAATGCCCAGAGAGACCTACAGGAGGACACTGGGGTCTTCACAGGCAGGGTGCCGGGAAATTCCCGTTTCCTCTCTGAGGTGGAGCTCCAGCACTGCAAGGTGATCGTTCGGCTGGTGAGGAACCAAAGTTCTGTCTTAGAAAAGCGTCAGGTCTCCACCAAAGAGTCCAGGAATCTCTCTGGCATGTTGAGCCTGCCGCTGAGCGTAGGCAAGAAGGTGTGGCTAGAAGCAGAAGCGGAAACCAAGGAGCCGGAGCAAAGCCACAGCTACAGTCTATTTCTCTGGTCTCCTGACATAGTTCTGGCCTCTCTATATAGCGAAGACAAACCCCTTATGATTTTGCTGTCCAAAGCAAACGAACAAATAAATAAATATGACCTATATCTTGGCCTCTTGGGCTTTCCTTTCCTTAGCATTTTGGAAGTTTTGTACATTCTATGTTTATATGAAGGAACAGGTAGATTTGGTCACAGTGGAACTGGGCCTTAGAATTCTGTTCCAGAAATCATGACATTATTTCACTTAAATCACTTCTCTAATATTTATCGAGGCCATTCTGCCTCTTTGTCCCCAGACCCCCGTTACTGGATGGAAATCCTTTTATCTAAGGGACGGGATTTCCCTGGAGGTCCAGTGGTTAAGACTCTGCGCTTCCAATGCAGGGGATGCAGGTTCAATCCCTGGTTGGGGAAATAAGACCCCACATGCCGCGTGGCACGGCCAAAAAATTAAAAAAAAAAAAAAAGGATTGTCTTACCTTTTTTTTGCAGTACGCAGGCCTCTCACCGCTGTAGCCTCTCCCGTTGCGGAGCACAGGCTCCGGACACGCAGGCTCAGCGGCCATGGCTCACGGGCCCAGCCGCTGCACGACATGTGGGATCTCCCTGGACCAGGGCACGAACCCGTGTCCCCTGCATCGGCAGGCGGACTCTCAACCACTGCGCCACCAGGGAAGCCCCAAGGAATGTCTTACCTTTTATCCAAGGGAAACAGGCTCAGGGTCCCTCCCTCTCACCAATCTACTTCTCCATCTAATTGACAAGTTTCATTCACCATGTGCCCCTCCTTAACCCTCTAATGCTTTCCTCTTCTGTCACTCACAGTGGAAATTCTGTCAGATCATTTTTACGGTTAAAGAGGGTTGAAGTAAAACACACTGCCATTATTCTGCTTATGATAATGATAGGATTTACCCTCCTTCCATAGCAACAAAAACTTGGGGAAACATTGTACGATTTAAGGTAACACTAATTAATGAAACAGGGAAAAACAGCTTAACTCAATAGAAGTTTACTTCTGACTCATTAAAATTCCGATATTGATATTCTGGACTGGAGGATGACTCTCTCCTAAACAGTGATTCTGGGACTCAGACTCCTTCCATCCTGTGGCTCTGCCATCTTTGACATGTGGCTCATGAGCTTCTCCATTATTCTTGTATCAAGACAGCAAAAGTGGAAAGATCCTGGAGAGTCTCGTGAAAGATGTTTTTAATGGGCAAGGCTGAGAGATGGGTCACAGAGTTTTTGCTTGCGTGCCATTGACAAAAATTCAGTCGTTGACCATCCCTAACTTTACCTCCTTCGGAATTGTGGAATTTTGGTAAATAGATTCTATTCGCTTAAAAATCACTCTTCTCATAGCTACCAAGGCCATATTTTTTTCTTGTCCCTAAACCCACATTACTGGCTGGAAGAACCCTTTATCATATTTACAAATTCAGTGAGAAGATGACATAGTCATTTAAGAAGGCAATAAAGGCACTTGCTTAAAAAAACATAACTTATTAATAATTTAAAAATCTGTTAGGAAATAAGAATAGAAGGGAATTTTCTTAATCTCATAGTGACTACTGAAAAGTTACATACAGAACATCTCACCCTGGAAATGGAAGCTTGCAGATTGAGAACCAAAATAATATGCCCACAATCACTTCTACTCAGTATTGAGCTGGAGACCCTCATCCATGGAGTAAGCAGGAAAAATATAAAACATATACAATTGGAAAGAAAGAAGCAAAGTTTGTTATATTACCAGTGTATGAATTCAAGCCAAAAAAACACATACATTTATATGTTACTAAATTAATGAAAATTAGCAAACATTTTGGATATAAATTTAAGAAATCAATTGTGTTTTTTTACAGCAGAATCAATTAATTAGAATATGAAAAAAAACCCATACAATTTAACTAGCAATGAAAATAGCAAATATAGGCGACTTGGGCTGGGGAAAAGGGGGCTGGGCATGCCTCCAGCCAAGTGAGCTGACAGGAAGAAGCAGGAATGGGTTGATCCAGCTGCATCCCCGCTGCTCAGCGGTTCCCGTGGCCACCTCTGCTTCCTCTGCCTGGGACTGTGTCCACCAACTGCTGGGAGGGAAGCCTGGAGTATGGGGAGGGCACTCTATTTTTTTTTTTTTTTTTTAAGCAAATGTATCTAGGACTAAACCTAACAAAGTGGTGAAGACTATTTTGAAGAGTAGTATAAATTTTTATTGAAAGGTTTTAAATAAAAGAAACAAAGAGAAACCCTGTTCAGGGATTAAGGATGGTAAGCATTTTCTCCAAACTGATTGACAGCATTGATGGATTCCCAGAAAACAGGTGGTGTAGGGGCTGTATTGTGTGGAATGTGCCTAGAGTGTATCCTTGGAGAGCTGGCAGGCATACTCAGCAGAAAGTAAGTGTGTTTGCAATAGCCTAACAACACAGATGTACCTTGACAGTAAAATAGAAACAGGATTCACGGTGCACTCATGCGATGGAATGCTATACAATGAAATTAAATGAGTGTTGCCCACCTATGTTACACATGCTGTGAAGGAAAAGTACTACTGATTTAAAGGATACTTACAATCATATCCCCTTTTTATAAATTTAAAAAACATGCAAACTGCGAGTTCCCTGGTGGACTAATTGTTAGGATTCTGGGCTTTCACTGCAATGGCCTGGGTTTAATCCCTGGTCAGGGAACTGAGATCCCACAAGCTGCATGGCATGGCTAAAAAAACCCCAACAACCTACTAAAATTAATAAAGAAACATTTTTAAAAAATGCAAACCTAAATTACATTTTTAAATGATTGATGTGTATGTATTAAGATGAAGAGAAATAGGAAACAAGTGCCTAAAAGGAGCGTACGGTCTTTTAAGAGAGTTTTGTCCAGGGGGTTGTTTTTCATTCACTTATCATATCGTTCATTTATGCTTTTCACTTTTCTGTATTTAGGCTTTTTTCACAATTACAAAAATGTCAGTATGCAGCCACAGTGATTTCATTCTCAATTCAGGGCCATTGGTCACAATTAGGCCCTTTTTGTTGCTTAGCAACTCCATGCTGTGTCCTTCATTCCCATTTACAATTTCACACCCTCATTCTCTCTCCAGATCTCTAGCACCAACACTCAGCTTATTACCTTGTGTTCTGTTTTGCTGAGAAGAAGAAATAATTAGAAGCAAACTTCCCAAAGTCCCTCCATCACACCGACCCCCAGGTCTGCATCTCTGCTGAATTCTCTGCCTTCCGTCTTATCCCACAGGCTGACACCCCCGCTGCTGTGTAGGAATTCCACTTGTGCACTTGATCCTGTTTTCTTGAACTCCTCATAGACATAGTTTTATTAAGTCTCCCCTCTCTCACCTATTTTTTGTTCTCTACTAGATCATTCCTTTCATATGTAACCACACTGAGTTTTCACACCTTCAAAGAGAAAATTCTCTCTTGACACCAAAGCCTTCTCCAGCTACCGCCTGATTTATCCTCTTTACACAAAATCTTCTTGAGAAAGTTGTTATGGGCTGAGTTATGTCCCACAAAATTATTTTTTTTTTAAGATTTATTTATTTAATTTTTGGCTGCACTGGGTCTTAGTTGCAGCATGCGAGAACTTCGTTGTGGCACTTGTGGCATGCAGACTTCTTAGTTGCTGCATGCGGACTTAGTTGCGGCATGCACGTGGGATCTAGTTCCCCGACCAGGGATCGAACCCAGGCCCCCTGCATTGGGAGCTCAGAGCCTTACCCACTGGACCACAAGGGAAGTTCCCCCACAAAATTATTATGTTGAAGGCCCAACACCTAGTACCTCAGAATATTACAGGATTTTTAAAGAGGTGATTCAGGTCATGATGGGGGAATTCTAATCCTATTATGAACTGGAAATTTAGACCCAGGAAGGTACAGAAGAAAAACCATGTGAAGACACAGCGAGAAGGTGGCCATCTACAAGCCAAGGAGAGAGGCCTCAGAGGAAACCAACACTTCCAACACCTTGATCTCAAATTTCCAGCCTCCAGAACCATGAGAGAGAAATGTCTGTTGTTTAAGCCACCCAGTTCCATGGTACTTTGTCATTGAAGCCCTAGTAAACTAACACAGTTGTCTATACTTCTCTTCAATTCCTAATCTCCCCTTCTCTTCAACCTACTTCACTCAAGTTTTCCACACAGTCCCGCCAAAAGTGCTGTTATCAATGTCACAAATAACCTTGACACTGATTCCAGATGGTGAGTCCACTTGTTACTTGATATACGTGATCACTGACTTGTTGCCACTTTCCTCATTTGGCTCCTATGTCACCACCCTTGCCTGATTTTCCTCCAGCCCCAGTGATTTTTCTCTCAGTCCCCTACATGTTGGCATGTCCCAGTTTTTGATCTGTTTTTTTCCTTCTCTATATCCATTTACCCCACATGTGATTTCATCCCTTTAAATAACTTCTAGATGCTGACCGTTCCAGAAATGTCTCTTTTCAGACCAACCTCCTGGATGTCAGACTACAGCTGAGATGTTGAGTAGTGCTGAATGGTCAAGCACAGTCCCATGAAATACAAATTTCACCCAAGCAACATGCTCTACAGAGGGTGGGCAAAGGACATGGCAGAGAAGCTATCACAAATACAACATAGACATTTTGGAGATCCTGAATCCGTCAGACATAGATCACTGCATCTCTTTTCTCACCCCAGATGAGAAAAGATCAAGTTTCCGAGTGCTGGTTGCTAACTGTGTCAGCAGGACAACATAGCACAGGAGAGACACTTTGTTTTGGAATCTCTAGGGTTTTATACTTTGAGAGTCACTGGGTCCTTGTGGTCATGAGGATTACATGACTATCTTCCATGTTTTATCACTACATTAATAAGTTGCAGGATTATTTAAAATAAACCATCCAAGAGCATTAGATCTTTCCTGCTACTGTTATTCTTTATATTGTTAGTCAGTAATAGCAACCTCCCTACAAGACTATTATTTATCTTCCAGCTAGTAAATTCCATCAGTCAAGGTTTAGAAGACGGTCTGGTTGGTTATGTTTACAGATTTCTTTGAGCATCCCAAAAAGGTGACAATCAAATGTCACACCAACTATTCATCTTTCTTTTTATTTTTAAAATTGAAGTATAGCTGACTTGCAATATTAGTTTCAGGTGTACAGCATAGTGTTTCAGTATTTTTACAGATTATACTCCATTAAAAGTTGTTACAGGGCTTCCCTGGTGGCGCAGTGGTTGAGAATCTGCCTGCCAATGCAGGGGACACAGGTTCGAGCCCTGGTCTGGGAAGATCCCACATGCCGCGGAGCAACTAGGCCCGTGAGCCACAAGTACTGAGCCTGCGCGTCTGGAGCTTGTGCTCCACAACAAGAGAGGCCGCGACAGTGAGAGGCCCCCGCACGGCGATGAAGAGTGGCCCCCGCTCGCCGCAACTAGAGAAGGCCCTCACACAGAAACGAAGACCCAACATAGCCAAAAATAAATTAATTAAATTAAATTAAAAAAAAAGTTGTTACAAGATAGTGGCTATAATTCCCTGTGCTGTACAATATATCCTTGCTGCTTATCTATTTTATTCATAGTAGTTTGTGTCCGTTAATCCCTTACCCCTAAATTGCCCCTCTCCCCTTCCTTCTCTTTGGTAACCGCACATTTTTCTATATGTCAGTCTGTTTCTGTTTTGCATATACATTCATTTGTATTATTTTTTTTTAATTAATTTTTATTGGCAGATAGTTGGTTTACAATGTTTTGTTCGTTTCTGCTGTACAGCAAAGTGAATCAGTTATACATATACATATCTCCACTCTTTTTTAGATTCTTTTCCCATATAGGTCATTACAGAGTATTGAGGAGAGTTCCCTGTGCTAAACAGGAGGTTCTTATTAGTTCTCTATTTTATATATAGTCGTGTGTATATGGCAGTCCCAATCTCCCAATTTATCCCTCCCCATCCTTTCTTCACAACATCTCAGACCTAACATGCCCAGCCCAAGCTCTTGACCTACCCGACACATCTACTTTCCCCACAGTTCTCCCATGGATGCATGTGGCAGTTTTGTCCTTCTAGATTCCTAGCACAAAACCTTGCGGCCATTCTGGGTTCTTCTTTTTCCTTCACACACCACATCCAGTTTGTTAGGACATCTTGCTAGTTTTTCCTTCAAAATATATTCCAAATCCAAACTTTTTTTTAAAAAAAGAAACTCAACTCCTAGTAGCTTGATGTAATCCACAATTACTTTTGGATGGAATCATGGCAATAGCCCCCAAATTCGTATGCCTGGCTCTATATCAACCCCCCTCCCAGTCTAAGTCCATCATGGTATGAGTGATCTTTTTAAAATAGAATTAAGGTCATGGAACTCTTCTACTTAAACTTGACTAGCTTCTCATCTTTTTCATTGAACATCAAAGACCTTCCATTTGTCTATGAGGCTATATATGGTCTGTCCAAGTCCATCCACCACCCCAACTCCATGCTAACTTTGACTGCAGCCTCTATTGCTCCCTTCCTCATTGATTCCCCCTCAGAAACAGTGAATCCCTTGCTGTTCCTCGACCATGAAAAATGTGCTCCTGCCCTAAGACAATTCCCACTGGGCTATTCCCTCTTGCTTGGGCATTTTTTCCTTAGTTAACAAATGCTTCCTTATAATCCAGAAAATTGGAAAGAGTTGAGTACCTTAGAAAGTATGGAATACAGCACCCTAGTGGATAGGGTGTAGTTAAATAGGGACCAGGAGATTTCCTTTATGGTATTAACAGTAGGGATATAATATATGACCAAAGATGTATCACAATTTGATGGTGGGAAATATTTTCAAGGCAAATTAGTGTACTAGAAAAACTAGGTGCTTTCAGAGTAAGATAGCCTTCTCCTTACTAATTTATTATTTATTTTTACGAAATATGTGAGTTCTTTTCCAGGATTGAACATGCAGCCCTAATTATATCTTTACATCATGCCTGTAAAAAGTACATTATAGGGAACTGGACTGGGCTGAGGAAAAGGAAAGCCAACAGTGGAACCCCACAAAAAGTGTTATTTAAGAACAAAGAATTCAGATTTGGAAATAGATTAATGCAGATACTGTGAACATCCTCTTGAGATTTTGGGGACTGATCATACCACGCTCGATTAATGGTAGAATTTTCCTTAAAATGTAAGGGATATTCCCACTGATATCCATCCTGGGGAGAAATTAATGTTGGGGTAGAAAACAAAGCAGGCCCTGATTGGGGACTGAATAGATATTCTTTTTTCCTTGGGACCCAGGATCACTGAGATTTTGAAAGACTGTTGAAGAGAGACTTGGAGTAATGCAGCCCTTAATGTTACATCAGCTCCCTTCTTGTGTGCTTTGGAGCAACTTCCTTACAGTTTTTTGAAATATTCTCTCCAACTTCTGTTTATCTGTACACTAGTACTTTGAAATGGGAAGAGAATAGTTTCGACCCCTTAGCTAATTTTCCATGTGTAATAGAAAAAGATACAATCTGTCTTTCAAATAAGGAATGGTGATATATATAAAAAGTAAGATTTCCCATCCTGATTATGTTTTACTCCAGCATTGTAGGTATCTGTAAGCCAAGCTCAACCTTTTATTAAGACAGCAGGTGACCTCATAACAGGTTAGCCAGGTGAAAAAATATGAGGCAGACTAATTCACCAGAAGCCAATTTAGTAAATGAGTTATTTAATGACTGGCCATTTTGCTAAATGGGCTTTCAAAAAATAAACCTATATCCTGGAAAGGCTGATGGAAACTCAAAACTTGTCGAAATGCATATTATAGAACAGACATTTTATAAGAATTAATATCAGGCTTCCCTGGTGGTGCAGTGGTTGAGAGTCCGCCTGCCGATGCAGGGGACAGGGGTTCGTGCCCCGGTCCGGGAGGATCCCGCATGCCGCGGAGAGGCTGGGCCCATGAGCCATGGCTGCTGGGCCTGCGTGTAAAGAGTTTGGGGGGCTTACCTGGTGGTGCAGTGGTTGAGAATCTGCCTGCCAATGCAGGGGACACGGGTTCGAGCCCTGGTCTGGGAAGATCCCACATGCCGCGGAGCAACTAGGCCCGTGAGCCACAACTACTGAGCCTGCGCGTCTGGAGGCTGTGCTCCGCAACAGGAGAGGCTGCGATAGTGAGAGGCCCGCGCACCCCAATGAAGAGTGGTTCCCGCTCGCCGCAACTAGAGAAAGCCCTCGCACAGAAACGAAGACCCAACACAGCCAAAAATAAATATAAAAATAAATTAATTAATTTAAAAAAAAAGAGTTTGGGAAGGATAAAGTGCCTTCCTGCTGTTCTTTACCATTAGTAGAGATTTCATATTCAGAAACAACTAAAACTTTTAAAATATATTCTTTCTATCTTCCTTGAAATTTTTCATAAATAACTCAAAAATATTGGCAAAATCATATGGCTCCTTTCGAATATTCCTAGGTATTGTAAAGCACCAGGTAAATTAAGACACAGCAGGTAAGTGAGTTGCTTGGAGCAGAGTAAGTACTTAATACATATCAAACAGGTTATGATTGGAACAAAGCAATTTCTAGTAACAACAAAATAATAAATCTGATTATAGCAGGTTAAACTTACCATGTGCTAATAACTATGCTAAGTGTTCCTCTGCTCTCATTATTTCAAAAATTATTGAGCACCTAGAATGTGCTAGACATATGTGGGATTTTGAGGTTACAGTAAAGACCAAAATAAACGATAGAGTTTTTGATATCATGCAACTTACAGTTTAGCAGAGGAGAGAGACGTTAATCTGAGAATTTTGAAAATGTAGAAATAAAGCTGTGGCCATTGCTACAAACAGGTAAGAAGAAGGTCATAATGTAAGAATGCATGAAAGGGCCACTTGGCCAGTTACTTTATTAATCCATTCCTTTCTCAAGAA
This sequence comes from Delphinus delphis, assembly GCF_949987515.2. Classification (NCBI taxonomy): domain Eukaryota; kingdom Metazoa; phylum Chordata; class Mammalia; order Artiodactyla; family Delphinidae; genus Delphinus; species Delphinus delphis. The sequence goes on along the minus strand of NC_082693.1, from coordinate 88,327,549 downwards.
GGTAGTTCTGAAATCTGACTGGGAACAAAGAGTATTGGTGGCTATGGAGATAAGTGACCTAGGCAGAGGGATGAACCAGTGCAAATGCCCTATGGCAGTGTGGTCCAGGGACCATACATTATCTGAGGGACTAAAAATTCAATGTACCTGGAAACCATCCAGTAAGGAAAGGTGTGGTAGGAAAAAATGATGAAGAGGTATAAAGTAAACCATATTAATAATTTATTTTTTATGGAGGTATAATTGGCATACATTATATTATTTTCAGGTGCTTGAAATGATCACCACAATAAGTCTACTTAACAGCTGTTATACGTAGGTACAGAATTTGTTTTCTTGTGACAAGAACTTTTAGGATTTACTCTCTTTGCAATTTTCAAATATGCAATAACTATTTAATTTTTATCCTAAGAAAAATGAGAAACCATGAAATGATTTTAATCAGGGATGAATATGATAACATTTTCTTTTGTGCAATGAGCATTGGCTGCTGGGATGGGATAAATCCAATCAAAGAGGCACAGAGTGGAGGACTGGTCCATCAGTTAGCACAGTGACAGGGGAAGATGATGGTATTGCTTGTGGGAATGTAAAAACGTAAATTGATTTGGCTCGGTGACAGATTGGATTGGGGAGGTGACAAGAGGGAGGTGGGTGGCATCAGTCAGTGGTTGGTAATGCTGTTCATGGGGAAAGAAAACAATGGAAATACATGAGGTGTTGGAGGAAGAAGCAGCCATGAACTCAGTTTTGGATACCTTGGTACAGCGACCCTGAGGAAGCCTCTGGGTATATCACTGATCTCTGATCTCCTCTGGTAACACATTACAGAGCTGTACCTAGCTCTCATGTCTGTGTATGAACTAGATTGGGACCTTCAAGGTTAAAGATAATTTCTCAGCATATTAAACATAGATGTTTAATAGATGATGGAAGAAAAAGGGGAAAGAGTAAGGGGAGTGGGGGGTAGGTGAAGTCTCTAGGAGAGAGCAAGTCTGTGAAGGAAAAGAACAAGTATATCAGGGTTGCATTTGGTTACATCTAACAGAAACCAGTCTACACTGGCTTAATAAAATCAGTGGTTATTATTCTCATATGTAGGTCTGGTGTGTCTGTGCAAGGAAATTATTAAGGACCTGATCTGCTTCTATCCTACTCCCTCAGCCTGCTTAGCGTATGTGTCTTTTGTTCTCAAGTTTACAAAATGGCTGCTTCTGCCCCAGGCATTGCATCTTCTTGGGGTGGGGGAGGGGGATTGATGGGTGAAGAGGGAAGAGCAGAGGGCAAAGGATAAAAATACAAAGAAACAAGTCACTTGAGGATTTACCTTTTAAAGAATCACCCAGGAAGCCCCACCTGATTACATTTCATTCTTCAGATGGTATCACATGCCACCCATGCTTTGCAAAGAGGCTGAAGATCCTGCCCTTAACTAGCTTCATTGACAACCCAAAGTTTGAGCTGTTAGAAATAAATTAAACAAGGAGTGGTAGAATGGGTACTGCATAGGCAACTAGCAGGGTCTGAAAAGTTTTTTTTTTTAATTTAATTTATTTTTTATACAGCAGGTTCTTATTAGTTATCTATTTTATACATATTAGTATATATATGTCAATCCCAATCTCCCAATTCACCCCACCACCACCAAACCTCCAACCTCTTTCCCCCCTTGGTGTCCATATGTTTGTTCTCTACATCTGTGTCTCTATTTCTGCCTTGCAAACTGGTTCATCTGTACCATTTTTCTAGATTCTACCTATACGCGTTAGTATACAATATTTGTTTTTCTCTTTCTGAAAAGTATTAAGCAACAGAAATTGTTCCCTCAATCCGTACCCTCCTTCCTTGATCAAACCATCATCAACGTACGCACTATGAGTCAAATGCAAAATATGTACTTGGTAGTTTGTATTCACTGCTTAGTGTGACTTTAAGCAATTTTTCTTCATCTCTCAGGGGTATTTGCTTTCCTAGCTATACTATAAATTGTGAAATTGAAGTGGTGTTGGGGGCTGTGATCAAGGCTATTTTTTCCTCTGGTGAAAAATGTTCACACATAAACAAGAAAAGGCATGAGGACTTCCCTGGTTCCCCCAGCCTCCACCAGCTCTGATTTCCTGACATACGCTCTTCCTGAAGTTCTTCGGATATAGCAGAATACATGAAATTGGATGGGCTTTCAGTAAGAAACTGTTGACCAATTAATGGATAATTAATCTTGACTGTTTTTTAGGGTTACTTTCACATAGGTAAATTGGGCATTCTTAATGTTATTCATTCAACGGTCACTGAAAAGCATCCAGGGGGGAAGGGAAGTCTGCTGTGAAATTTAGGACCACTTGAGGAATTTAAGTGTGCTGTTACCCCTTAGCCAGTATAATTTCCATAGAGCAAATACCCAAAGAACATACTTTCAGTCAGTCCTTTCTCACTCTCTGCTGTGTCTAGCTTGGATTCCAGCCAGACTCTGTCTCCCATCGTCAGCTGCAAGCTGACATTTCCAGAAACATGCCTATAATTGTCCTTGTCCTGGGCTTCCTTCTCCAGGACTTGGGTGCCATTCTTCATGAGCCCTAACTTCATAGCATGCTGGAACAGCTCAATGTCAAAACCAAAGTGGTACACGCCTGGGACGGTGCAGATGAACACTCCCGTGGTAAGATTGAAGCGGTCCTGGTCGTTATGCAGGGCTTCCTTGAAGACAATGGGCTGGGAGAGGGCTGGGAGGGGATCACTCACCTTCACTGCAAAGGCAGATTTGGGGGGAGATGAACAATTCTTTATTTTTTATTTATTTATTTTTTTTGCGGCACGTGGGCCTCTCACTGTTGTGGCCTCTCCCGTTGCGGAGCACAGGCTCCGGACGCGCAGGCTCAGTGGCCATGGCTCACGGGCCCAGCCGCTCCGCGGCATGTGGGATCCTCCCGGACCGCGTCACAAACCCGTGTCTCCTGCATCGGCAGGCGGACTCTCAACCACTGCGCCACCAGGGAAGCCCTAGATGAACAATTCTTATTGTCTCCAGGAATTCTAGGAATTCCTCGTGGTCCTGGAGGGCCTTGGGGGTAAGGCCAAGGTAAACAGAAGGAGGATAGAGATTTGAAGTTCATGCATTTCACAGTCCATAAATTTCTTTCCACACTACCCCCCCCCCCCCCACTAACTTAACACTTGCCCTTCAAAGATCCTCTATGCATCACTTTTCCCAGGAAGTCTTTCCTCTCTGCCATTATAGTAGCAGAATCCAGTGTTTACTTTGATTGTAGCATTTGCTACACTGAATAGTAATCTCTCCCATCGTGTACCTATTTTGTTTCCTTAATTAGATGAAGAGCCAGTGCCCTACTTAATTTTGTTCCTAAAGCGCCATTATATGGTTTCCAGGGTCGAGTTGATAAGCATAGTATGTTTTTGGAAGCAATGATTGAATAAATAATTGCTTGAATTGCCCTTTCAATTCATTTCATAGGTGTGATCATGTTTTTATTATCACAAACACCAAGTAAGGATTACTCTTGGAAAACAATGACACAAGGAGATCTAGGAATTGTATTATTCCAGAGATAAAAGGGGCTGTTAGAGCAATGTCTCCCCAGCTGGACTGTGTATGAGAGTGTCTTAGCTAATAATGCAGTGACCACCTGAATTGGAATTTCAAGGGGATGAATCCAGGAACCTGAACATTAAACAATGTCCACAGATGATTTTGATGCACAATCAGGTAGAGGAATCACTGATGCAGGATCAAATTGGTGAATAGTTTCCAGTGAGGATGAGATGGCAGAATAAGTTCTCAGAATTGAGGGAAAAGCTCCTAATACCTTATTCTAAATTGTTTTCTACGATACCATTTTGCCCTTGAATTTGCAGGAAACTCACTAGTATTCCAGTGTTAATTATGGGTGAGCACAGAGTAATTATGCCACAGTAAAGAGTATACCAATTTCAATGTTATCTGTGGAGAAAGAAAGAAATGAAATTGAGTTATTTGTAGTGAGGTGGATGGACCTAGAATCTGTCATACAGAGTGAAGTAAGTCAGAAAGAGAAAAACAAATACCATATGCTAACACATACGGATTTATATATGGAATCTAAAAATATATATATATATGGTTCTGAAGAACCTAGGGGCAGGACAGGAATAGAGACACAGACATAGAGAATGGACTTGAGGACACGGGGAGGGGGAAGGGTAAGCTGGGACGAAGTGAGAGAGTGGCGTGGACATATATACACTACCAAATGTAAAATAGATAGCTAGTGGGAAAGAGTCACATAGCACAGGGACATCATCTCAGTGCTTTCAGACCACCTAGAGGAATGGGATAGGGAGGGTGGGAGGGAGACACAAGAGGGAGGAGATATGGGGATATACATATATGTATGGCTGATTCACTTTGTTATAAAGCAGAAACTGACAACCATTGTAGAGCAATTATACTCCAATATAGATGTTAAAAAAAAAATTCAAGGAATCTACAAAAGAAACTCCTAGCACTAATCAGTGAGTTATGCAAGGTTACAGGATACAAGGTCAACACACACAAAAATCAATCATATTTCTGTATATAGCAGTGAACCATTGGAAATAGAAACGAAAAACACAATACCATGTATTATGGCTCTGAAGAAATGACATACTTGTGTAAAAGTCTAACAAGACATGTATAGGATATGTATGCTAAAAACTACAACCAGCAATCCCACTCCTGGGTATTTATCCTAGAGAAATGAAAATGTATGGTTCTGCAAAAGCCTATGCATAAATGTTTCTAATAGTTTTATTTGTTATAGCACCAAACTGGAAACAAACCAAATGGACTTCAATAAGTGAATGGAGGAACAAACTGTGATACATCATATAATGGAATACTAGTGAACAACCAAAAAGAAAAAAATTATTGATATTCAGAGCAGCTTCAATGTGTTAAAAAAAATTCAATCCAGTAAATTTGAAGATATAATTGGCTTTGTTCGGTGATTCCTGAATTGGGTAGCATCCCATCTAGCAATTAGAAGGGTGCTCCAAGGAGAGGTACAAAGTAGAAGGTTTAGAAAGGAGAGTGGGGCAAGGAAGTCATTAGCAAAGGAATGAATGGAAAGGGTTATTTTGGGCCAGGACATCTTTTTGGGGGGAAGGAAATGGTGAGGACGTTATCATGCCAATTCCTTTGGAGGATGGAGAGGGCCAACATGACAGGTTACCTCATTGGTACTGACCAGAAAATTCCAAACTGGCTGATTAAGATTACATTTTTGAGGAAGGTTGAAACTACAGTTAGGTTAGGTATTAAATCTAGGTTTGGTATCATGGGCTTTAGTGCAAGTGATACCATCCTGAGTCTGTGATTTTTCTCCTTATTAGATGGATCTTAAGTTCATTACATTGAGTGAAAAGGTCAATCACAAAGTCACTCTACTATCCATCAGCAGAAGAGTAAATAAATAAATGGCGGCATATTTACAATGGAATACTGGCCATTTCCATTCAATGAAATACTTCACTACTGTTACCACAGTGTGGATGGATTTCACAGGCATTAGGATGAGTGAAAAAAGACTAGACACAAAAGATTTTATATTGGATTATATCACTCATATAAAGTACAGGAATAGGCAAAGATAACTGATAAATGATGCTGAAAGTCAGAATAATAGATTCAATGCTGCAGATGTAGTTGTGGACCGGAAGGGCACAAAGGAGACTTCTGGGATGATAGAAATGTTCTATGCATCAATCTGGATGGTGGGTCCATGTTTGTATGCATATAAAATTAATCAAGCTGTGTACTTTAGATTTCTGCATTTTACTATATTTAAGTTATAATTCAATAATAAAGAAACAAAACCCACCAATATTTTTTTAAAAGTCTGGTCATCAGTAGTACGAAGTTGGCTTAGATGCTCATGTCAGTGTACAAAACAATGTGGTTACTTTTATTCTCCTGCTCCAGCAAGGAATATGGGGCTTTGATTTGATGCCTGCAGGATGGCTGTTGCAGCTGTTAAGACCTGCATCTACACTCTTCGGAGAAGAAATGGAGAAAGCAAAGGGCAGAGGCCAAGGGCCAAAGACATAAGCCAGTTGAGTCTTTTCCCTCTTAAATACGACTCCCGCAAGTACCATGCGCTTACATCTCACCAGAAAGGATGGTGTTTTTTATGGCCACCCTGAATGTAACAGAAGCTGGTCAAATTACATTTTTTAACCGTGTTCGTTGAGGCAATGCAAACGAATTTAGCTAGAATAAAAATTGGTAGAAGAAGGGATATTGGGTAAGTAGCAGCCTGAAGTAAATTAATAATTAATCTGAAAACTCTGAAGCCACAGAAATTCCCTCACCTCTATCACCCGCCCAGTTATGCTTTGGGAGACTCATCTGGTGAAGAGCATCTTCATTTGGTCTTTTAAGCAAACTTAACATCTCTGCCAGAGCTATTTACTTCTATATTTATATCCTTAATTCTCAGAATAGATTTGAGAGTTTGAGCAAAGTTTTTGTCCTCTGGGGGTGGGGGGGGCAGGCTTCAAAAAGGAGCTGAATGAGGGTTTTCCTGGTATATTTAACAACAACATGGCTGGGCAGCTTCCTACCTCACTCTTTTTTACCCCACATTTTTAAAAAGATTTTTTATTTGATGTGGACCATTTTTTTTTAAGTCTTTATTGAATTTGTCCCAATATTGCTTCTGTTTTATGTTTTCGTTTTGGCCAGGAGGCATGTGGGAACTTAGCTCCCCGACCAGGGATCGAACCCGCACCCCCTGAATTGGAAGGTGAAGTCTTAACCACTGGACTGCCAGGGATGCCCCTCCCCACATTTTTGCCACCTAGGATCTTGAATTTGGGGAATCACATATAAGAAATTATTGACAAATTGATGAACCATGAGTCTTTACTGGTTTCAGCGATTGGTAATACATTCATTTTGTTCAACTTGGTCATTACTGATTTTGTGAGCTCTTCATCCTAGAGGAACCATTTGGGATGAGAGGAGTAGGAGGCTTATTTTCTTATATTCAGTGTTACATGAGGAAGAGAACCATGCAGTTACCCCTAGCTGTCCTAATTTCCATTGAGCAAAACCCATAAAACACAGTGTGAGTAGTTCCTTTTTCAGATTCTTCTTTGTCCAGCTTAGACTCCAGCCAGACCCTGTCCCCTTTCTCCAGCTGCAAGATGGGACTGCCTGAAGCTTGCTCATGGCTGTCCTTGGCCTCTGCTCATTTGTCCCAGATCTGGATGCCATTCTGCATGAGACTCACCTTGACAGCATTCTGAAACAACGCAATGTCAAAGCCAAAGTGGTACACACCGGGGACGCCACAGGTGAACACTCCAGTGGCCAGGTCAGAGTGGTCCTGACGGTTGTACAGAACTTCCTGGAAGACAATGGGCTGGGAGGGTCCTGGGAGAGGCCCACTCAGCTAGACGGAAAAGTCAGATTGAGGTAGACAGGGGCTCCAGGCACCCCAGGTATACCTCTTGGTCCTGTTACACCTGGGGGTCCTAGATCCCAAAATAAGCAGAAAAAAGAATGATAGAATTTAAGGTTTTGTATTTTTCAAAGTATTAATACATGAATTGCTTCTTCCTTCCTACCCTTCTTCTCACTGGTCAGAGCCTAGCTCAAGCATCACTGCTTCCAGAAGGCTCTCTTGTCTGCTCCAGATTTGGAAAAGTTCTATCTCCTTGTACCACATCTGGTACTGATTGTTACCATAGGTATAAAGAATTACCACAAAGAATTGTAATCCCTCTCTTAAGTGACTGTCTCCTTATCCATACTGGGAACGAGGCATCTTACTTAATTTTCCTTCTAAATGTCATACTCAGTATCAGTTGTAAAATTAGCACTCAAAATATGTTCAATAAGTGAATAACTGAATGAATTAGTATATGAATTATGTATTAGTATATATATATCTTTACTATAAGACTGAGTATTAAGGATCACTATTGGAAGTTACCCAGACAAATCCAGGGATCATACTATTGCCAGAACTAAATGGGAATTTTGAACAGTGGTATCTAAATATGCCTGTTTATTAGAACCAGTTGTGGAACACCATCCCACCCCTGTTCCCCAGTTACTCAGGGCCAGTCTACACTGCGGGCCGTTAGAGGAATCTCTGAGGATGGAGACTAGGAACCTACATGTTTAACATGTGATTCTGATGCTCAGCCAGATTTCAAAACCTTTGCTTTAGAGGTTCAGTACAAGTATTCAAAGCTGATGGGATCTCTGTGGGAGCTGAGCCCAGCATACCTCTCAGCAGATGACAAGATAACAGTAAGTCAATGTATCTGCTGCCCACATGACTCTGGTATCACTGTATGAATCTCGGCTTACGCCTACACTGTATGACACCAATAGGAGTGCTTTACACTAGTCTAGAGATGGAGTTATGTCTCAATTTGGACTGTACATCCAGTGTGTCTAAAGAGGTGTTTGAGCACACAGATTTCTTGGTGGTTGGAAGCCGTCTTAGTAGACGAATCCTATGACTCTTAAGAGTTCAGAAAAAGAGACCATGGTCATTTGTTACCAAGAAATGACTTACCACAATGATCAATATTCTCATCAGATCACCTGGAAGATTTCACTGAATCTATGAACATTGCAGTCAAAGAGAAACTATGAGAGGCTAAGAGAGCAATTGCATTTATTTTTCCACCTGCTAAACCAAGTAGCCCTGGAGGACCCCCGGGTCCTGGAGGTCCTCGGGGTCCACAAGGTTCACATAGCTGAGAATCTGCTGAAGATTTGACATCGGCCACAAGTAACAGGACAAATAAAGCTAAACTCCAGAAACCTGAAGCAGAAGGAAAATGAATGAAGTTTCAAGTAGTTTGGAAGATGGATCAGCCTCTCTTAAAGAGATTGTGCTATAAATTTCGTCAAGTTACGGTTCACAGTTCCAAGAAATTGATGTTATTTTGGTCTTTAGTTCCATGAAATGCTACATGTATCAATGCTGTGACTCATACAGACAAGATCAGGAGGCACTTTGAATTGAGATGCTTTCAAGTCAAACACAGCAAAATCCAAGAAAATCAGCTAACTCATCCTATTTGAAACCCATGCTGCTTTTTCAATCTCATGCAAACCCCAGAGTTCCTCGCTCATGGACTCAGAGCCTCCTGCCATCTGTTTAGCAGTGATCTTTAAATAATTGGTGTGATTAATCTTCTTATGATGATGAATAAGCACCCGATTTGCCTATGTGTTATTTTATGTTGTCTTATTGCTTTATCTCTTGGATGGGCTTCGAACCTAGAAGATAGATGACAAATCGTTCTTTGATGGTAAATGAATCGACAAATGCCAGATACTGAATTAGCCAACTGTTACTTCCCACCACCTTAAAACTTTTACTCAGTACAGTAGCCTTCATTCCACTTTGAAGTACCAAGCCAATAAGATCAATATGCTTGCATTATACTAGCTTCTGTTAATGCACTTGTTATATTTTCTCCTTTATGACACATTGAATCTTCTACTTGCCCTCAATAATCAACTTTTATGGGCTACAAATGTACGCAACAACTACAGAAATTTGTGTCAAGAAACACAATCAACTTTAACATGATTAATATGCTCTTGAAAGTAGAGTGCTTCTAACTGTTAAATTATCAGTCAGTAACCATAACTTTTAGAATATCCTTTCTAATTCAAGAAAGATATTCATCACTTTTTGGCCTTAATTTCTGATTCAAAAGATGCTCTTCCAAAGCTGAAGTTAACTTATGAAAGGAAGTATGCTAATTTATGGGCGCATTTTTAAAGTCAGAGGATGTGGATTCAAATCCTAGCATTGTTACCTCCATTCTGGGTGACCTTAGGGCAGTCACCTAACTTCTCTCCCAGCCACATCTATAGAAGGATGCTGGGAGCATCTGCTTGCCTAGTTTAATACTTTTAAAGTTTCAAGAAGATATGTGTATATTCTTTGTCTGGAGTCTAGCAGGTACTTTATATATCTTTATATATGTATCTTTAAAATTATTCCTTATTACTTTTATTCTTCTTGCTATCTTACAGGGAGAGTGCTATTCTGATTTTAAAACCAGAGAGAATGTTAATTCAAAGAGTTTTGACAATCTATTACATGAAAACTAAGGATATATCTCAAAACAATTTAAAAACAGCTGTGAGGATATCTTGAACATTTTGGCACATTCCATTGCTTCACATTTCCCAAACTCCTCCATGAAATAGTGGGGGGCTTGGTATCACACGCAATCATGTAGAGAAGGAGAAACTGAGGCCTAGAAAAGGTGATGGCTGTACTCTCTCCAGGCTCTTAGTTTTTGAGGATGGAACCAGCATTGAAATGCACATCTCCAGACTCTTGGGTGATTTGTTCTTTCACACAAATATGGTGCTGGATTGTCTATGTCTTGGTGGATATAAGTGGGCAACAACTTTTTTTTACAGTCACTGACTCCCCCATTCCATTCCTACTGATTCCAAAATAGATACACACACATACTCACACATACATACATACAAACACACAAAGGCCACACAGAGAATTAAATTAAAATCATACATTCAGTTGATTTTGCTGAGCTAAACTAGCATTATTCTAAAAATATAATGCTAGGACAATAAACTGACTGTAAAAGGAAACCTTTCATTGAATTTATTGTGATGAGGAAAGTTGATGAGGACTTTGTGGCTTAACTTACTTGGTGTCCATAAATGAAAATCCAGGAAAATGATTTCCTCTTGCCCTAAGTTCAAGACCCTCAAGAAAGAAGTAGGCATGACCTTCACAAACTATATTAATATAATTTGCATAAGTGACTATGTTTTGTTCTGTACTTCTTCATCATAAAGCTTGGATACAAATTTTCATCTAAATTTCAAAAACTGTCTTGATACCTACACCTTATTTCCTTCAGTCCCCATTTTAGCCTACTTGTTTTGGGCTTTGCTATAAGTTTTCTTAAAAAAATCTATACTCCTGTATTTGTTTATATTGTCCTATGATAATATGTGAATTCGGGCAAACTCCCACAAATACTTTGTGGAATCAGAGGAAGTTTGAGAGACAGAGATAAAAGAGCTGTGTGCAGGGGGAGGCAAACAACTAAAATGCTTTAAAAACACTGATTGGATATTTCAAACATTAATAATTAATAACAAGAGATACTATCAAAAACATACTGTAGGGGCTTCCCTGGTGGCGCAGTGGTTGAGAATCTGCCTGCTAATGCAGGGGACACGGGTTCGAGCCCTGGTCTGGGAAGATCCCACATGCCACGGAGCAACTAGGCCCGTGAGCCACAACTACTGAGCCTGCGCGTCTGGAGCCTGTGCTCTGCAACAAGAGAGGCCGCGATAGTGAGAGGCCCATGCACCGCAATGAAGAGTGGCCCCCGCTCACCGCAACTAGAGAAAGCCCTCGCACAGAAACGAAGACCCAACACAGCAAAAATAAATAAATAAGTTGCTACCCCCAACATCTTCTTTAAAAAAACAAAAACAAAAAGAAACATACTTTATATCATATCAGTTGATATTGTTGAAGGTAGGGAAGTAAACTCAGTTGGAAGATAATGAACAAGGATGATCAAGAAGGACATAAGTCAAGAGAGATCTGGAAAGGGACAGAAAACAGCCTCAATGGGAAAAAACAGTAAACACAGGGATAGTCACAGTGAAACACAATTGGGGATAAAATCAAGACAAAGAAAAATAGAAACGGAGACAGATACTAAGAATGGTAAAGAGACAAAGAAAATTTTAACATGTAGAGCAATGTATTATACTGCTGGTTTGATTATGAGCATTATAGTTTAAAATTTTAAAACATAATTGAAAAATATAATGGATTTTCTCACTCTCCATTGTTTTGTTTATTTATGTCATAATGACCTTGATTTAATTTGAATGGTTTGACATTAATTTCATATTAAAATCAAAGGTCAAACTGGTGTTATTCAAGGGTCAACTGTATTTACATTGCATTTACATTGTATTTACAACTATTTACATAGCAGTTACATTGTATTTCCATTTGCATTTGCTTCACTTGAAACCAAGGAAATATTATTCCCTTTACACATTCCCTCTATTCCCTTCTAGTTGGAAAAATGTAGAAGATTTAGTTCTGTTTCTTTCTTATCTTGGTCTAATCCTTGGAGAGCTTAGTCCCTGGAGGGTTTTTCATGAGACTCCCCAACTTGGAGAGTTCCTGGGTCACTACTTCTATCCTCATTGTCCCATAAAGTGACTAAATGGCTGCTCATGTATGAACATATTGGAAAATGCCTTCTGTGGGGAAAAAGCAGCTCCTGTGTCTTAATTTCCTTTTACTTCTCTGGCATCAGGTTTTCCCTCTAAACTCAGCCTTGTATCTTTCTTAACATAGCGTTAGCTTTGAAATGCTATTAAGGCGAATAGAATATCTGTATACATATACATAGATGTATATCTCTATCTCTATCTCTATATCAGAGACTGGATAGCTGTTCACCCAAACTGCTTCTCCTTTATCTTGGTTGCATATGTAAACTCTCTTCACCTTGCAGTTAGTAGGGACCATACAACTGGTTTCCAACCCACACAGTATTGGCACTCAGAATGGGAGCCACTTGAAAGACTTGTCCATAGATTTCTCCCATGTATTCGCATCCATCTTCCTTTCTCCTCTGCTACTTTGAAAGTGGAGAACCTAGAAGCAATGCGGAAGAAGATGCCCATCCACAAGAAGGAAGGACCTTGGTTCTCTTACCACTTGGAAGAGATTCACCCTTTTTTTCAGAAATACCCTTGCAGAATTTTTGTGAGCACTGTGTTCAGCTACTGAGATTTATAAGTGGATCTGTTATAGCAGCTATTGTCACTTTTTCTAATACAATATTTTAAATCATTCTCATGTTTCAAAAACAGGAATGATCACAATCACTTACCCTTTCTTACTGGAAAGGGAAAATTCCAGTTTTGCCTCAGCCCCCTTCAGCAGTGCAAATAAGCTTGACAGAGCCTATGGGGTGAGTAACAGAAAATTATTTACATGGAAGAATGTACAGAGAATAAGATCTTCAGGCACATAAAAACTCTGAAAAAAGATAGGATGTGACTAGGGCAAGTGGAGAGAGTACATTGATCACATTTTCCCGAAATGGATGAACTGGGGTCCAATGAAGTCTGTTGCCGAAATATTGGCTTCCCTGTGCACCGATGCCGAACAGAAATATGGAGATAGAGATTTTTTTTTACATCTTTATTAGAGTATAATTGCTTTACAATGGTATGTTAGTTTCTGCTTTATAACAAAGTGAATCAGTTATACATATACATATGTTCCCATATCCCCTCCTTCTTGTGTCTCCCTCCCTCCCACCCTCCCTATCCCACCCCTCCAGGCGGTCACAGAGCACAGAGCTGATCTCCCTGTGCTATGCGGCTGCTTCCCACTAGCTATCTACCTTACATTTGGTAGTGTATATATGAGGAAGAGAGAGAAGGCTTTATTTTTCTGCCAGGCAGAAGGGAAGACACAGCAGGCTAGCGCCTCAAGAACTGTGTCCCCCCCTCCTTCGGGAATCGGAGAAGACTTTATACATGGGGCTTGCTGTCTGGGGTATATGATAAGGATCAAAGTAGTGAAGGTCTTGCATTCTTCTTCTTGCATTATTTCAAAACAGTCACAGCTGGCAGTCAGGCAGCCTGGTAATTGGGATCCTTTGTCTCTGGGTTATCCGCCTGCGACCCTTTTTTTCTGAAATGCAAATGCTACAAGGGGTGATTTGCTACAAGGGAGTGCAGGATGTAATTCACATAGTGCTAAAGAGTAATAGATTAGCTTTGTGATGTACAAATCTAGTTACAGACACTACAGATTAGTAACAGTTAAAAAAAAAAGAAAAAAACAACTAGCAGTGATTAACTCTTTCAGGCCAGGTTATGTTTCTTCTCTAGCCTGTTCACTGTTCCCTTTATTTTCCTTGTTCTCAAGAGAGGGAAAACTTCATTTCTATTTTTGCAGCAACAAGTTCCCCACTGCTAGTTCATTTTCTCCATATCAATGGAGGAAGGGAAACAGACGTCGTTCTTGTCTGGCTGAGGACAAAACTTCAGTTTTCCTCCACTTGACAAACATCAGCTCTCCGGCCCAGGGGCCCATCTATCTCCTATTTCAAATCCCCCCTGAGAGACGTGAACCCCAAGAAATCTTTATTGGGAGGATGAAGGACGATGGTCTGTCTTCTGCAGCTTCTTCAGGCTGGCATGGGGCTCGTAGACCCTACCTCACGGAGGTAGGGTCACGGAGCTCTTGCCCTGTCTTATTAAGGGCCCCAGGGTGACTTCTGTTGTTTTGGCAGGATCTGTTCTGAGAAATGGCCGGAATCTCCGCATCACCATTATCTTGATGTGATCCTATTGTAATCCAGAAGAGACAGAATTTAACAAGTAGTTTAAAAAAACAGAGGCCAAAGATTAGTAAAAGAATTATTGTAGCTGGGGGCCCATGCAGGATTAAGAGCCGTGTTACGTTTGGTAGTAATTTTGATCCTGATCTAGATAGAGTCAGCACTTGGGTTACCCTGTCTAAAGGAATGGAGCCATTTGGTGTGTTCATATAAATAATTTTATGTCCTCTTCTATTAGCTCAGTGTGATTGATGTAGGTGTAACAGACCCTGTTAGAAGTATTTGGAGGAGTGACAACCTAAACATTAATAGACAAAATAGATCTCATTTCTTTTTAGGAGAATAAGCCTGAAACCCAGTCTAGGCCTGGCACTTTGGGGAGACGTGTAGCCAGGGAGCCGGTTATCTAGTTTCATCAAAGTAGGTGTTAACCTTTGATGTGGTATTAACATATAAATAACAGGAGCTATGGGTCACTACATGTGTTTTCTCTTTTTGTTAACTAATGATCTAAAGTAATTTTATCATCTAAAAGTATAACAGTTACAAGAGGAGACCTTTAAGAAGTAAGGTTGCACTTACCAGCTGCCAGCAGACATTGTTTTGAGAATGGCTGGTGACATCCCAAATCTAACACAGCTCAGAAAACTCAAGTTCTTAGCAATAAAAGGACTTGCCTAAAATCACACCATAGTGTCACCGTTAATGAAATGTTTCTCTAGGTATGAGAAGATGCAAGAATTGGGGCTCATAAAATCTTCTCCTGAAAGTATTTAACTCTCTGAAGGCCTGTCCTGTGAGTTTTTCCCAGAGCATAGAGGGCCTCATTTCAGATCTCTACCCTGAACTCCTTGTAGGGGGTATTGAAGGTCACCAGCTACAACAGCACCTCATGATTTAATCCTTGTAGAAGTAGATGGCAAGTGTCAGTTTTCAGCCAGCAGGGCCCCTTTATGGTCATAATTTCAACCATGGTTTGGGGCATTTCATGACCATTTTGTCCCATGTTGCTAGGAATGCTCATTCCCAGGTCTGGCGAAGATTTTGCTGATAGGCCATTCCACGTGCTATTACTGGTCTAGGCCTTTACTTGTATCCAAAAGTCTCTGGACCACCAGTCTTCCTAGTCTCTTATGGTCCAGGACAATACTCCCTCTTGTTGCTTCTTCTCATATCTAGAGTTAGACTACTGCAATCATTGATCTCACATGAAACTATACAACATCATTTTATCAGATGCTCAGTCACACACTTGGTAGCATAAGAAACAATAATTTTTTGAAATAGGCAGAATACAAATAACATAGCTGGCAGTATTAATAAAGTCGTAAGTAAGAATGAAGCCAAGAACGTCCACTGAGTACAGCCCAGTATATCCCAGGTCGTCTTAGTCTCTTCTGTACCAATCCCTATTCTTCACGGAATTATAATTGGCATTGTCCATAAGGTACTCAGCCCAGTTTCCTAGTGTTACTAGACTGATTATCCTTAGTATGATTTAATTGTTCCCAGCATAGAGGACCCTTTATACTTAAATTACCATTGCCTGGTGTTAATTACATAAATCCATCCCATAATTGTGGGAGGCTTTATTCCTTGGCTGAAATTTTGCTTATTGCTCTGATTGAACTTTGAGTAATAGAGGAAAATTCATATTTATTGTCAGGGTCAGAGCAGGTATTGTTAATTGGTCGGGTGAGGGGATCTCATCTAGTAATATCAGTAGTGGCCTGAACAAGACTATAATTTTCCTTTTAAGATAAATTTCCTAAGAGTCAACCAATTAGAGCCTTGGAGTGGATAAATCCACTCAAGTAACCCAGAAGTACTAGACATAGGTAATTGGCCACAAACCCAACAACTGGACGGATTTTTAAAACGAGCATAGGATCGTGCCTATGATAGAAAAACATTAGATTCATATGCAAAGGTCCAAGAAGTCGAGAAGACATTATAAATGAGCATATGAGTCAGGCCCAGGATCTTTGGTAAGCTGTCTACTTCTGATGTTGTCTTTTTCTCATCCTGGTGTGAGTGTAGCTTCGCCTCTGTTTGAGCGTTGTTTTAAGGTGATTTTGAGGTCACCCGTCCTCTCTATAGGCCAGTCCAGTGCAGGGGCCCTTTGTGAGTGGAAATTAATCCAAGAGTTAATTCCCTTTAGTTTTACTGTGTATGAGCTAGTTAAGAGTACCTGATAAGGGTACTTCCATCCAGTTTGGAGATAGTCCTTTAAATTATGTCTTTTCGAGTATGCATAATCCCCTGGTTGTAGGTAGTGGGCCATCTGATCTTCATCCAAAGATAGATTACTGAGATAAGCTTTAGATACAAACTTAGAGTGTCCTTTAATAATTCAACTAAACTTTTTAGCAATATAACATAACAGCAAGGAACTATCTGGGAAGTGAGTCTTGGTAAACACAGACCTTAATTCACAAAACTAGAATTTAATATTCAGTAAAACATAATTTTTTTACATCATTGTGAGGGCATTAACCCTGCAGCCAGGGAAGGCTTTATCCCATCAGATAAAAAATGAGGTTTGTCATGGAGCTGGAAAAAGCCAAGCAGCCCTCTTGGATTTTCCATAGCCCTGCTTGTTTGACAGCTAACGTTTACCCATTTTAAATTCCCTGATTTAGGGGTAGACTGTTGTCATGTGTTAAGGACATCAGGATGGCAAAAGTCTGACACTGAGGGGTTAATTTTTGTGGAAGCAGGATGGACTTTACCTACATGTGCCATAATCTTCACAGATCATTGTGAAATAATACTTATTTACTTTACCAAAGTAACAAAAGATTTTAAAAGCAAATGTAAATCACTTAAAGGCAAAGACATTTACATAGTCTGTTATTAAAGCAGCATTCCAAGAAAACTTTGTTCTCTTAACAGAGAGGGAGAACCAAATTTCAGACTGGTCTCAATAAACTTGGCCTGATGATTTATATAACTGTAATGGATCATATAGGCTTTTTGCTTGCTGAAACTTTTATAAGGAATCTCAGACCGAACTTTTAAAAGACCTCTCAGGAAAGTCACACTAAGGGCTTGTCACAGATTTCGCTTACCAGATCTAGGTGAATTCCTCCCTTTTCAAGGTCCCAAAAATACCTTGAGATTTCTGTACCTGTTAGTGAGGTAGCCTTCCTAATTTATCTCATAAAGGTGCTGGGGACCTAAGAGTTTCCAATCCCTGGAGGGAGTAGATAGAGAGAAAAGATAAATGTTTTAATTTTACCCATAGGTGTAAATTACCAAGTTGCTGTAAACCATAAGTAGCTTGAGGAGAAGAGCTTCTTTATACCCAGTTTAGCATTATGGTCTGAAAGTCAGAAACTTGTATTTATCCAAAAGTCCTTTTTCTTTTCTTTTTTTTTTTTATTATTAATTAATTTATTTTTGGCTGTGTTGGGTCTTCGTTTCTGTGTGAGGGCTTTCTCTAGTTGCGGCAAGCAGGGGCCACTCTTCATTGCGGTGCGCGGGCCTCTGACTATCGCGGCCTCTCTTGTTGCAGAGCACAGGCTCCAGACGCGCAGGCTCAGTAGTTGTGGCTCACGGGCCCAGTTGCTCCGTGGCATGTGGGATCTTCCCAGACCAGGGCTCAAACCCGTGTCCCCTGCACTGGCAGGCAGATTCTCAACCATTGCGCCATCAGGGAAGCCCCAAAAGTCCTTTTTATAAATCTTGAAGAGGAAGCATTTTTGCAAAGGCATCAGAGTGAAACCGTAAGTGTCTAGAATGACAAAAGACTTAAGGCAAGTTTAAAATCTGATTACAATGTAATTAACAAGGTAACTTGGTTACTGTTGTAACATATGACACTTAAGATAATAACTAGAATTATGACTTATAACATTTTATCAGGACATATTAGAATTTTTTTTGAAACTCCATATAATTTCTAGAATATTTATATTAGTAACAATTAACATACAATATAACCTAAGAAGATTTATTACACATTTGACAATACTTCCTGTGTACTTTTAACATAACCAAATGAACGAAATTAATGTAATATCTCTCTTTGGGATGTTTCAGGGGCCCTTTGAAGCACCCCAAAGTTAGCTAGAGGTCAAAGAAATTTCATCACAATTTGATTTGGGAAGTTTTATCAAAAAAATCAAAAGGGTTTAAAACACTCAGTCAGATAAGATCATACATCACTGTGAAACAATAGTTATTCACTTAGCCAAAGTAACAATAAAAGATTTTAAAAGGGGCTTCCCTGGTGGTGCAGTGGTTAAGAATCTGCCTACCAATGCAAGGGACACGGGTTCGAGCCCTGGCCTGGGAAGACCCCACATGCTGTGGAGCAACTAAGCCCGTGCACCGTAACTACTGAGCCTGAGCTCTAGAGCCCGCAAGCCACAACTACTGAGCCCACGTGCCACAACTACTGAAGCTCACACGCCTAGAGCCTGTGTTCCTCAACAAGAGAAGCCACGACAATGAGAAGCCCGCTCACCGCAACTAGAGAAAGCCCGAGCACAGCAACGAAGACCCAACTCAGCCAAAAATAAAAATAAATAAATTAATTAAATAAAATAATAAAAAGATTTTAAAGGCAAATATCGAACTAATCACTTAAAAGGTAAAGAAGCTTAAAATCTGTCATCCAAGGCAGTTCAACGTCTTAAGAAAATTTTTACCATGCATGAAACTCCTTTCTCAGGGTCCACTTTCCACAAACTTTTTTATTACTTTTCTGTATCCATCACTTTATTTTCCCATTCAGAGACAACCACCTGTAAGTTAGACCTACTTCCTTTTCTCTTAATAAACTGCAATTCCATTCCTCATACCTTCTTTATTAAAAACATACATCTTACTTTCCTTAAGCAACCATGAACTGTCCTTTATATCAGCACTCTGTAGATTGGTAAACATACATCCAAATAATAATTTCTGAAGAATGTGCTTTCTTATAGAAAATATCTCAGTGTGGCACCAAACACATTTTTTAATAGTTCTAAACCTTTTGTTTCTCTGTAAAAGGAAGCCAGTGTTCAGTAATTAATGTTTCAGTATCTTATTTGGAAATGGCTTAGTTATTTAATAAACTTCCATCCTTTAATTTAAGTTAGCACAACTCTAAATTTTCAAACTGTCGAATATCTGGAGAGATCATTCTTAAGTAAATATGCCTAAAACATAATTATTCCTAAAAAGTTCACCCAAAGCTCTTATCTCACTTGCAGTTTTTTTTCTTAAAAGTTTCTTCTTATCGAGTTATTTTTATTGCTGACAAATTTGTAACAAATATAATAAGATCTTATTTAGTTTATATTAAACCTAGGCACAATGAAAGTATTATACTTAATGTTGATGGCTGGAAAGACATGTTTATATTAATTAGATCAAGAAACTTAAACACTAATACCAGGTATTAGGGACTTCCCTGGTGGCGCAGTGATTAAGAATCCACCTTAACGGGTTTGAGCCCTGGTCCAGGAAGATCCCATATGCCGCAGAGCATCTAAGCCAGCGCGCCACAACTACTGAGCCCACGTGCCTAGAGCCCGTGCTCCACAACAAGAGAAGCCACTGCAATGGGAAACCCGAGCACCGCAACGAACAGTAGCCCCCCTTCACCCCAACTAGAGAAAGCCCGCATGCAGCAACGAAGACCCGACACAGCCAAAATAAATAAATAAATAAATTTACAAAAGAAAAAAAATACCAGGTATTAATTTTATATTGAATATTTCCCAGTTCATGTGAACCTGAAATTTATTTAATTTTTCTTGTATTTAGAATTGTTTGATTTGTAAGCCGTTTTCTTTTAAGCCAATTAAATAGAGCTCATTTACAAATTAACCTCAGTAACATTATCCAAAGACAAAAACACATACTGAGACATACACATATATCCAGACAGACACGAGATCTCATAGTTTCCACTTGAGATTTAAAATGTCTCTTTGCCGTTTTTTGTTTTTGTTTTTTGTTTTTCTTGGCTTGAAGTTCTATTAATTAACCCAAGGTTGAAGTCTCAGGCAAAGTGGGCTATGTTTGTAGCTCAAGGACATGATAAGAGTTAACTCCAAGCTTTGTCCTAGGCATATTTTTGTTCTCTCAGGGTCAGAATTTTGAAGAAAAGTATTTTAACAAGCTAGCTTTTTCTAATTGCACATGTAAAAAGAATTCGTTTTGCAATTTTAAGAACAGTTTCATTTTAACCGATTTTCTCCAGAGTCTAAAGAATATTGTGGCCATACTGTCAAAAATCATCTTTCTCTTTCTGTGGTCATGGTTTCATAGCTAAAATTTAAACCAGATAGTGCTCAAATTGGCTCTAATAACAGGGGCAGACTGGCTGATAAAATGTTGTCCCAACAGGGGTTGTCCCTCTGGGGAGGTGGGGTCTTAGTTTGGTCAGAAAAATCTGAAGGAGTGAGGGAACTTGAAGGAGTGGGGGAAGCTTGGTTCCTCTCTTCCCCTGAGAGTTGGGAGAAGTTAGAAGAGGATCATTTAGAATGTCAGGAGAGTGTTTTTTTTTTTTTTTTTTCCTGATTCCTCAGGCCTTTGATTATGGAGCCACCTAGAGCAGGATTATAATAAAAGGGGCATAAAGTCCTGAGCGTAAGGGAACCTCAGTCCATTTTCCCCATCCTGTGGCAATAAAGATCTAATTGTAGGAGACCCATTTTCAGGCCATTTTTCTTTGTCATTGGATCATAGCTATTGGTCGACTAGTCATTTAAAATCTTCCGTAAGGGTTCCCAGGTTGGGGTGGAATCTTAGAGGAAGCACTTCCCATTTTGGCTCCAGCACTTGGTAACAGACTTTAGACGTTAGACGTTAGCGCGCTCAAATCAAAACATAAATCTTCACCTCTTCAGCTGTGTCCCCCCTTCTGCCTGGCAGAAAAATAAAGCCATCTCTCTTTTCCTCCAAAATCTGTCTCCGTATTTTTGTTCGGCATCGGTGCACAGGGAAGCCGATATTTCAGCAACAACTCTAGTCGGGATGGTGTAAATAGGAATGGCCTTGGTCTTGAGGATGGGGTTGTTTGAACAAGTTAATTTCCTGATTCTGATAACATCTTTCAAGCCCCAGCTTTAATGAAAGCAGAAATGCCTTTTTTTGTCATGCAATTATTTTTCTCAGAATGGGGAATGAAAGAAATCCAAGATTTCAGAAATTAGAAACTGGCTTTATTCCTTTTCAGGCTGCAGACTCACATGAGACTTAGTTTCAGGGATGAATTCAGGAAACCTGAGAAATAGATAGTGACTTCTGCTTGCTTTGGTTTCTCAGTTTCAACTTCTGCTTCTAGCCACACCTTGTCCCCCTTTTTCAGAAGCATAATTACAGCACCAGAGATATTAACTTACACTTTTTTGGCAATCAGATCCTTTTCCAAAACTTGGCTTTGGTTCGTCATTAGCCAAACCTTCACCTTGTAGTGGCGAAGCTCTACATCAAAGTCGAAATAGTAATTTCCAGGAATCCTGCAGGACCTAGGAGGAACACAGAACAGTCTATGAGAAACTGATACCTTAGAGGAGCGTGTACCCTTCCGGAATGCACTGGTGGTGGTGTGATTTCACACACTGAACTTGAGATGCACTGCTCTGCAGGTTGTTCTGTCTAGACTCTAATATCTATAGAGTTTCAATTCCTGTCCTAGCTCCCCCTGTGCTATCAGAGTCCTCAATACAGTGTCCCGTTCTTGCTCTATTTTTGTCTGGCATTTCTGGATCCAGATGCTGAACTTCCCTGGAGCGAAGTCTCGAGGACTGCTATGCTATACTTAGGCCAGTACTGACCACTTCAGGACTGTTGCAGTTTTGTATTTGGTGATCCTTATTCAGAGCTTGGAAACTTGAGCTTGTTATCCACTAGCCACCCCATCCCTGCCCCCCAGGGAACTTCTTTCACTTTTATCTGAGCAAGCTATGCATCAATCGGAATGTCAATTTTCCATTAGCTTTCCTGTGGGGATTAAGATGCTACCTTGGTTAAGAGTGTGAGCTTTGGCTTACAAAGGAAATAGTGTAGGTCATATCTCATCCCTGGTCAAGTTTCTTAACATTTGTAAGGGTCCATTTTTTCATCATCCACAAAAGCAAGTCATGATATATACTCTCATTGGTCTGTTCTGGAAAAAAGTTAGCATTAAATATTATGTTTGCTCTTATGATTATAACTGCTGGCCTCTAAGTTTTGGACTGTGATCTATGCTCCTAATAAGATTTTAGGATAATGTCATAATAAAGAGGCAGTGTCAAATCATTTTACTGTACTTTTTCTTTTCCCCTTACTTTATGGGTCTGCAATTTACTTCATGACACTATTCTTGAATCCAAGAGCCTGGGTCTCTTATTTTCAGGAAAAACAAACCTCTGAATCACTAAATCTTAGACATTTGATCCTAGGATAGGGGCCCATGGATATTCAATGACAATAATGGCCCTATAAGAAATTTTTCAAAATATGTGAGATTCTCTGGGGGATGGGGGAGCCTTTGACTCAGTCTTACTCAGCTGCAAGCAGCAGTTTATAAAGCCTCCCCATTCTGAGTGGTTCTTAAACTTTGGCATGCATCAGATTCACGTGGAGGCCTTATTAAAACACAGATTGCTCACCTCCAGAGTTTCTCATAGACTAGATCTGGGGTAGAGACTGAAATTTGATTTTATAAGAATACCTCATGTGAAGCTGGTGCTGCTGGTCTGTGGACAACACTTGGAGAACCTTGACTCTGACTCATCCACTTTGAGCCTACACAGCGAAGACAAACAGCACACCAGGGACCCCGCGTTGTAACCAGTGAGAAGGATCTAGAGCATAAGCATACCCAGGGCTTACTGAGTGCCAACTTTCCCATAATATCTGGACTTGGTACAGTCTTTGTGATCAAATGCACACCTTCTCATATAGTACTATGTGCTATAAGGTTCCACTAGCTCCTTTTTTTCCCCTCTTAACTAGAAAGACTGTCCTGATGCGTGATTCCACCTCTGCAACTATGAGTTTTCTTGACATCTCCACTACATTGACTTACCCTTACGGAGCAGTGTTGCCTTAAGTAACAACCTGGGTCTGGACTTTTAGGTCAGATTCCATAGTCTTCATAAGACCTGTGGTTTGGGCTAACGAACACTCTGCTAAAGAAGCCCTTTGTGCAGTCCATACGTTTCCCCAGATTCTTTCTATTCTTACTTGCTATCAATACCATGAAGATTATGACATTTTATCCAAAGAGAAAGGGGGAGGGGAAATTAAGAGACAGAAGAAAAGGCTTTCTTACTTCTAGGACCTGCAACTCCAAGAGGCCCCAGAGGTCCAGGAGGCCCTGGAGGTCCACAGTATCCAATTTACTCAATGAAAGTATTTGCTATCAGAAGAGACATAGTGAATCTCCACACACCTAGAACAAGAAAGCAAAGAGGAGGTATTTGCTTATGCAATCTGTGTGGGTAGAATTAAAGCTTGGTCTGTCAAAATTATACATTGGCTCTGGAATCAGACATACTTGGCTCCAAATGACAGCTGTGCCACTTGTCAGCTAATCGAGCACGTTAAACTCTACAGTTTAGCTGGCTCTTTATTAATTCCTCTGTTCTGTTATGAACCACCAGACTGAAATCACTACTCATTTACAAATGCTATTTCACTCAATATTACTTATCTCCTTTCTTATCCATCTCTTTATCAACTGAACATAATGAACACTTAATAAATAACACTGGCCTATTATATGAATTATTATTAGCAGAGCCTCCTAGGTATTGCCAATTTTGCACAGGGCACAATACTAGAAACATTATTTTTTAAATCAAATTTCCATTTCAATTATATAAGAGATTAGTTCTTGGCCCACAATTACAAATAAGAAAATTGAGATTCAGAAAGTTATAATGACCAATCCAAAACCAGAGAGCCAGAAAGCAAAAGGGGTAAGATCTGAATCCTAGTCTGAGCCTGGACCATTATTTGAATGAGTTAATAAATGAATGAATGCCTATACTATATGGTCCTTTCCTTTCCCGTCCCCAGGTGCTCAGCCTTAGATCCTTTAAAAAAATTTACCCTTATATCCTTTTTGTAAACATGCCTTATATTTAAGCAAATAACAAAAAGCAGCCTGGACTGTTTGTCTTTTATTTATGTATTTTTCCTGTCCCCCAAAGCAGAAGCCCCTAGAAATAATATGTAGAAAATTCCACGATCAACATTGGAGGTTTCAGTGCCCTATTAAGTCTAGTTATTCCTAATCCACCCTCTCCTAGGAACCAGGCAACTGGACCATCCCTTCCTGCAGCTGCATCAGGTCCCTACCAGTGATTCTCAGACAAAGAGACAGTTCTTGGGCTGGCTTCTCCCAACGTGAAGGACCCCTGTGTTACTCCAGCTGTTAAATCTGAAGCAGGGGCCCCTGTTAGCACTCCACTGTAGCAAGAACTTCTTAAAGGTTTGAAGTCACCTCTTCAATATTTAAATATTTTCATGCAATCCAACCTGGGTTCACAATAAGATTAATGTTCAACCACAAGCAGGATTTGAGGTCACCTACCCTGACTAGCTCCAGAGTTTGGACTAGGAAGATTCTAGAATCCTGGTCACCCCCCGAGTTTCTATCAGAGATATTTCTTATGGCAATAGCTGCTGCTACAGGTAAAACCAAACCTCCAGAGTGTGATTTTCCTTGCTCCTTTACTACTCTTTGAATACTTTCTTGCTGTATCTAATCTCAGATCAGGAGGCAGTGAAAGCCAGCTCCTGGATGAGAAATCTGTGTAGGTCAAAGAACTGGGAACCGTGAAAACTTAATCACTGGGGACAAAAACAACCATTATTTGAAGTCCAAAGTGTAGTATACGTAAGTTAGTGTCGTTAATGTTAATACGTGAACACCACATAGGAAAAACAATGTCTGTCTAGCTATTATTATGACTCATGCATCATCTCTTGAAATCGCCATTACAATACCATGACTACCATGACTATTTTTTACCTGGCTTTTGTTGATTACCCACTCATCATGCAGGTCACAATATTTCTCTGTTCTCTGTGTACCACTTACACATTAGTGGACGAATCCACAGGCTCAACCAGACTCAGGTTCAATCCTTTTGACAACACTACAGATGGCATTATGTTTCTTTTTGTGATATTAGTAGGTACTGATGCTAGGTGCCCAGATCCATTAATTCATTGCTGCTTCAAAACAGTGTTATTCTATGTTCTATAATATGTTTTTTCATGTATTAGTTGGAATAACTTGATAAAGACAGTCAACTCTTTGTCTACTTTTTGATTGTCTATGATCTTTTTCATTTGGTAGTTGGAATAATCTGATAATGAGACTCTACTCTTCATCTAGTATTTGGCTACCCAGGGGTATAATTCATATAAGAAAGGCGGAACAAATGCTTGACTGTTTTTCTTTTATTTGCCAGTTTTATTGATTTCCTTTCATCCTCCAAAGGTGGTGAATTCATTTTGTTTGCTTTTTATTTTATATTACATTAACCAAAGCCCATACTTTCTTCAGAGTTCCTTTTTTTTTTTTTCCTAGAGTCCTTTTTCTTTTCCAGGACTCCATCCAATATACCACGTTACATCTAATTGTCTGTCTCCTTTAGGTTCCTCTTGGCTGTGGCAGATTCTCAGACTTCTCTTGTTTTTGACAACATTGACAGTTTTCAAGAGTACTGATCAAGTATTTTGTAGAATGTTCCTCAATTGAGATTTGTTTCATGTTTTCTCATGATTAGAGAGTGTTATGGATTTGGGGCAGGAAGACTACAAAGGTAGAGTGTCATTTTCATCACATCCCATCAAGGATACATATTATCCACATGACTTATTCATAATAAGGAAGTCTGAGGGAATTCTCTGGTGGTCCACTGGTTAGAACTCTGTGCTTCCACTGTAGGGGGCATGGGTTTGATCCCTGGTCGGGAAACTAAGATGCTGCATACCACGAGGTACGGCCAAAAAAAAGGGGGGGAGTCTGACTCAATTTTTTGATTTTTTTTTTCCTTTTTTATTCATTTTTTTTTTTGTGGGGGCTAATTTATTTTATTTATTTTTGGCCGCGTTGGGTCTTTGTTGCTGCACATGGTTGTTGCTGCACATGGGCTTTCTCTAGTTGCAGCGAGCGGGGGCCGCTCCTCGCTGCAGTGTGCGGGCCTCTCACCGCGGTGGCCTCTCCCGCTGCGGAGCACGGGCTCTAGGCACGCGGGCCTCAGCAGTTGTAGCTCGTGGGCTCTCGAGCGCAGGCTCAGTAGCCGTGGCGCACGGGCCCAGCTGCTCCGTGGCATGTGGGATCTTCCCGGACCAGGGCTCGAAGCCGTATCCCCTGCATTGGCAGGCGGATTCTCAACCACTGCACCACCAGGGAAGCCCCATTTTTTGACGTTTGCTGATAGTTTTTAAGCCTCATTCCGCCCTTTTCTCTTCCTGCTTCACATCTGGGAAAGCTGATAATAAAGTCCAGATGCTCCTTTCCTCTGGTGCTAGTGGGAAGTACAAACCACATAAGCTTCTCCACATGCAACCACGCTGTCTTGTTTATTGTAGCTTTATAATAAGCCTTGAAGTTGGGTAGCCTGAGTCCTCCAGCTTTGTTTTGCTTCTTCAGTATTGTGTTTATCTATGTCTTTCACCTTCTATTACAAACTTTAGATCAGTGTGTTGATACCCATATGATAGGTTACTGAGATTTGGGTTGGAACTATGTTGAATTATAGATCAAGCTGGGATGAATTGACATCTTAACAATTTTGGGTCTACCAATGCATGAACATGGAATATTTCTCCATTTATCTTCTTTGATTTTTTTCATGGCAGTTTTGTAGTTTTCCTGATATATATATTATACGTATTTTGTCAGATTTTACCTAAGTATCTCATTTTTTGGTACTACTGTAAATTCTACTGTGTGTGTGTTTTTTTTATTTCAAGTTCTGAACGTTCATTGGTGATACAAGGGAAAACAACTTTTTTGTTTTTAAAATGTTATACATACACAGTCATGTCTTCTGCTAACAATGACAATTTTACATCTTTCTTCTCATTCTCTATTCCTTTTATTTCCATTTCTTGTCTTAGCATCCAGTTTCTGACCAATAAGTATATTGCTAGTTGTAGGTTTTATAAAGATGTCTTTGATCAAGTTGAGACAGTTTCCCTCTGTTCCTACTCTGCCTCTGATATTTTGTTGATACAGTACTAGAATGTTTGTAGTGAGGAGGCCCCACTTGATGAGTTGAGAAAGTGACCATACAAGGATCACCAGTGACAAAGACCACATGTTCAGAGACTGAACCTTGACCTGTCCAAGTAAAATCAGCCAGATGTATATGGATGGTATTGCCTCATTGTGAATATCAACTGCAGCAACTTCTCTCTGGTTAAAAATATAACCAGGACATGGGTCTCAGGAGAGACCAGAAGACCGAATATTTAGAGAAATCAATTCTGCAAATCACCTAATCTCAACTTGAAAATCAAACCAAGTGAGACAAAAACAAGATAGCTGAGAAGTCGATTTTCAGGCTTCCTTCCATAATATCAGAATGCTTGGACCAAGAAAAAGCACCCTCTCCATGGGAAATCTTGGTAAGTGTACCCACTCTTAGTTACAATAATGAATTAAACCTCTTATATTACTTTCCATTACCCCTCTTTCTTTCACATGGAAAATATTATACCAATATATCTACTCTGGGAGACCATATTCTCATAACTTTGTCAAAGGTATAGATTTTATTTCTGCGTTACTACTGGTGAAAGTGGGTAGGAATGGAAGTCAAATGGTGACCGTGAATGATGTCATTATTGTTTAATTACTCTCAGTTATGCAAATTAGTACAGAGGACTTATGAGAGAATGGCAGGTGGTGAAACATCCCACATATGTACTTTTGAAATATATATTCAGCTTTAGTACTCTGATGCCCAGAGTCTAAGCCATCAGCATGAGACCTGTCAATGCCTGCCAAGACTCTTTCCCTTCCTCTATATTTGCCTCTGATTCTGGCGTTCATGTTTTATCACTATAAAGCTGAGTGTTTCTGTGCTACCTCTTGGGTTTGTTTGTTTGTTTGTTTATTTATCCTTTAATTCATCTTTTGTCTCTTTTCTATCTCTCCCTCCCACACATTTTCTTACTATATTATGTCCATGCTCTCCTTTACCACCCTTACTGTTTTACTAATAATAGTAAGATATTAAAGTTTACTACTGATTTCATTCATTGTATCCAATTTAAAAGCCAAAGCTATTGTATATGTTTCATCTCTCTATCCACTATCCCCTCTCTCTCCTCTATCGCTGCTTTCACATTAGACCATAGCATATTTGAGTTATCCTACATAAATTAATAGGACAAAGTAGAAAAATACAAGCAGGTTAAAAATTAGGAGTAGACAAAAGACAAAAAGCAAAACCATAGTAAATGGTCAATTAAAGTGCAGATGTGTGCACCTACCCAGTTTTAAAATTTTAGTTGGAAATATGAATCTGACTTTCCTAGGGGCAAAACAAAACAGAAAACAGGTCCCTTATATAATTCACATTGTCCATAATGGGAAATATGCATTGTCTTTGGGGATTTGCAATATGGATAGGAAAAAATAATTTTCAAAGATTTCATATAGGAACATTGCATGAAATAAGTCAACCGATTCTTTAATAACACCTTCCAGCGGTGGTTATATTTTCTAGTCAGCTGAAGTATTATTACAATATGTGCTGAGGACAGTGCTATAACATCTAACAAAAACCTATTAAATATACTCTTTGTTGTAGTACGCAACCTGTATTGAATGATTTTGTGTGTATGAGAACTTTCTGTTTGAGTGGTGCGTGGGTATATGTCTGTGGATGTTTAGTTGGGGGCAGGGGGTGTGGGGTATACTTTAGATTCTGAACATACGAGGTGTTCCCCACTAATCTCCAGTCATGTGAGATCCCAGCCATAATTAAATGAAAGCACAATCACCTAAGAGTAAACAGAAGAATATTCCAGAACAAGTTCCATCCTGTAAAACAGTCTCAAAGGAGTCCAAATACTTCCATTTTTCTGGACCTCAAGTTTTTCTTCTCTCCAATGAGGAATGTAATATTGAAACTCTCCCAAACTCACAGAGGGGTCTAGAAAATTACAAAAATAAAATGAGGGCTATGCAAGTGCTGAACACTTGGGATTTTCTCATAGCCATCTTAAAATTATTTTAAGATGCCCCAAGGCTTTCATATGAGAAACCATCAATAATTTCTAGTCATAAAGATGCTCAAATATGTACAGTGTTTTCATCAGAATGTAGAGAGTAGGGGCCAGGGGCCAGGAGTTAATATATGGGGACTGTTTGATGTACCATGCATCATGGCAGGCACATTTATTACATCATACTCTTTCACCTCTAAGAAATTCTGTGACTTAAGTTGGAATTCATAGCATCACTGTATAGTTGAGGCTGAAAAAGAGTTTAGTTAATTTCTCCAAGCTTGCACATTTGGGAAATGTCAGAGCTGGGATGTGTGAGACCTTGTCTGACTTTGAGAAACAAATTCTTGGGACTTCCCTGGTGGTCCAGTGGTTAAGAATCCACCTTCCAATGCAGGGGACATGGGTTCCATCCCTGGTGGGGGAACTAAGGTCCCACATGCCGCGGGGCAACTAAGCATGCACGCCACAACTAGAGAGCCTGCATGCTGCAAACTACAGAGCCCACGCACTCTGGAGCCCACATGCCAGAGCTAGAGAGAAGCCCGCACCCCGAAACAAAAGATCCTGCATGCTGCAACTAAGACCCGATGCAGCCAAAAATAATAAAATAAATAAATATTTTAAAAAATTCTCAGATTTTTCTAATAACTATTTTATTGATTTACTTTCATACTTACTTACTTGACTTACCATTTTGTAAGTCACCAATGGGATCAGAAATTAGAGCCAATTTTATTACCAAGGATATGATTGGTGGCTTAGTTGTCTTTTAAAGCAAGTATTAAGGTGATACAAAAAAAAAAAAAAAAAAAGGGCTTCCCTGGTGGCGCAGTGGTTGAGAGTCCGCCTGCCGATGCAGGGGACACGCGTTCATGCTCCAGTCGGGGAAGATCCCACATGCCGTGGAGTGGCTGGGCCCGTGAGCCATGGCCACTGAGCCTGTGCATCCGGAGCCTGTGCTCTGCAACAGGAGAGGCCACAACGGTGAGAGGCCCAAGTACCGCCAAAAAAAAAAAAAAAAAAAGAAAAAAGATGATACAAAAATTAAACTTGTAAGGTAACATTTAGGACCACTCTGCTACAATAGTTGATTTATCAGGACAGACAGTGCTTTCAGTCTCTGGGGACAATTTCCTCTAGAATTTGTATGTATTGGTGACCTATTGTTCTAGATTTAATTCCATGTCCAGGCTTTGCTTTGTTAATGGGAATAAAAGGATGTCAATCAAGGGAAATGTCTACAATCTAGATATATTCAAAGAAGAGCAAACGTCAGAACAATCTTATATTGGGAGTCAGCCTTGTGCCTTCACTGTGCTAGATACTTTATTATATTATCCCCAAACCCTATGCTACCCTCTTAGATAGGTGTAATTATCCCCCAATGTATAGGAGAGAAAACTGAGAGAAAAAGAACTAGGCAATTTCTCTATAGACACAACGTTAATGCTTAAGTGAGTGGACTTCAGATACCAAATCATCACAACTAACACCAGGGACTGAATGTGACTGCCAGAGACTATTTCTAGGCCGCAGAGGCATAAGTTGGAAGAAGCAACACCGGATTCCAATAGGAAAGATCAGCAGGTCCCTTTTGCCTTTTCTGTGCCCCATCTAGGGAGGGTTCGATAACATGGGATAATGCCCTTGGAACGTTCCGAACCATCTCTGACCCTAGTCCTAGCATTGATGTGGATGCCCACAGTAATGGATACTCCTTGGGATTGTGAGGGCTTGCATCCCTTTGACGGGGTGGGAACACGATCCTTCAAGAGCAGCAGCAGCATTTTCCAGTCTGTGTGCACTTTTCCCGTTACTCTTCTGCTCTAGGTTTCTGGATTTGGGCCCTGCCCATAACATCAGCCCCAGCTGATCTCAAGACTGAAGGAAATTCTGAACGCTGTGAACCTCGGGGACCCCCAGGACCCCCAAGCCCTCCAGGCCCTTTGGGAATAGCTGGTTAAGAAGGTGAGAGATTGTTTTCTTTTGCTTTTACTGTTCTTTCCTTTCTCTCTTTGGTTGTAATGTTCACAGACCCAGTTAAACTCCTAAATGAGCCTGATAAGATTGCTGAAGCAAGACATTTCTTCTTTTCAATGCCTATGAGTTGTTTCTCAACTCTGATTATGCATCAGAATGTCAAAACTTCATCTGAATCAGAAACTTGGGAATAGATGCAAATTACCCATATGTTTAGAAAGCTCTCAGGATATTTGATATACCACTGGAGTGGAGACCCAAAACTATAACTCTGGTTGCTATTCATACACAGCATGCCATGGGGCAAGGACAAAAACATATATTAGGTTCATTTAGTGTATGTATAAAGAAATGTGGGAGAATTCTTATGGGGAAAAGTATCTGTAGCACAAATTCATCCCCATCCTCTCACCACCTTGCTGAAGAGCAAACTGGGTTTGAGGCAGTTGGTTTGTACTTTGAAAATATCTCCAAGAAAGCGATTCCATCTGCATACTACTATTTACAGTAGGTTAAACCATTCAAAATTGCTGTTTTGTGGGGCAAAATCAGGGAAGTACTGACCTGTAAACATTTCAACCTAATATACATAGAGAAATTGGTAATGGCACAGGTGACACACAGTCAACTATGCAACAAGAAGTGCTCCCTGAATGAAGAATTAATGTTTGGCTGGAGCTCAGTGGGAATTCACACACCAATACTGCAGCCTTGGCTAGAGACCCAGTGTTTTCCCACTAGTTAGCTCTTCCTCCAGAATTGGAAAAACATAGTAAGTTCTAAATTGAGATACGTTTTGATTCACATGGTAAGAAAGATCACTCAGCTACACACATGCACATGCACACATGCACACACCCACAAACATGCAAACACAATGTGAAAAATAACTCGCTTGTAAAACATTTAGAGACAAATCTTTTTTGCTAGATTAGAGAAAATGGTTGAACCTGGTGAATTTAGAGAGCATACCATACAAAATATGCATGAATACTCAGTTTGTTCTTTAATTTTGAAGTTCAGTCATGTATTTGGGAGAGTAAGGTAACTTTGCATTCTAAAAAAGACATCAGTGGCGCTTATATGCTTGGTTATCAGTCAGGATAACTAGCTTGAGAAAATAGCTTGAATAGCACTTAAGTAGATGTACTCTTACGAATATCATTGTTATTTCTGTGCAGTGTGGCAGCACATATTTCACACTGAAGCAGTGGTGATTCCCACAAAATCAGGGGCAAGGTGGTATCATGAAAAGATACCAACAGGCTGGGGATTAGATCGCCATTCAGCTCTGAACACTCGCTCTGCCACTTGGATACCTGAGGACAATGGTTTCCATCAGATTGACCTGTGTACATCATTAACCTGAGCTCCACGTCCAGGGATTCCGATTTAGAAGAAGCAGAGTGCAGCCAGGGCATCAGTGAGCCTTTTGAGCTCCACGGGTGACTGTAACGCTTACGTGGGTTTCAGTACAGCTGATCTGTGCTCTTTTAGCTATAGCACAATATGATGTCTGGATTTTTCTGCATCAGTTCCTACAGAAAGTGGTCCTTAGTTATACGGTTTATAATAAAGAAAACATATGGTTCTGCCTCTGGGATAAGTTAAGAAAAACAATTCATGCACTTATGCATTCAGAAAACATACTTTGAATGCTAACTGCAAGCTGGGCACTCTAATGAGGCACAGGCATAGTCAAGGACACAAGTGCTTAAGGAAGGGGTTACAATTCAGTGTGGTAAAAGCTATGACAAAAGTTAGCACTGGATGCTATTCCCACAGAATAGAGAAAGAAACTTTAAAAGAATCTTTAAGATCATAAGTGAAAAAGGTGGATGGGAGGAGGGAGACAGAAGTACGCTGATCATAAAATGAATGAGTTCAGAATTATCTCCTTCCTTGGTCTGTATATCTTGTGTAAAGGTCCTCAAGGTCATCCAGGAAAAATGGGACAAAGAGGGTCACCTGGAGCTACTGAGAGGTGCCCATTGCCACCAAAATCTGCCTTTTTCGTGAAGCTTAGTGAACCTCTCCCAAAGCCCTTCCAGCCTGTTGTTTTCAAGGAAGCCCTGTACAACCAGCAGGATCACTTTAATCTGACCGCTGGAGTATTCAGCTGCACCACCCCTGGTGTGTACAATTTTGCCTTTGACAATGAGATGTTTCAGAGATCTGTGAAGATAGGACTCATGAGGAATGGCATCCGGGTCAGATGGAAGCAAGCCCAAGCCAAAGACAGTCACAAACATGCTTTGGGAACTGTCATTGTGCAGCTGGAGAAGGAGGACAAGGTCTGGCTGGAATCCAAGCTGAATGAAGCAGAATCTGAAAAAGAAACGCCTCAAATGATGTTCTTTGGGTATTTGCTTTACGGAAATTAAGATGGCTTGGTGTTAATAGCACTCCTCCCTTCCTCATGTAAGTCTAAATTAATGAGCATAATTTCCCCTCTCACATTTCCTACAACATCATAGAATGAGGGGAAGTCCATAAAATTGAGTGCCCCATTAAGAAAAGTGAATTTGACACCAATCAAAGAAACATAAAAACAATCCTTGCCAATGGTAAGTAAGTGAGAAAGGCTTCTGAGAAGTCTATTTAAGTGAAGGATCAACTGAATTTACTCTTTGGCTCTTGGCTTTTGCCCTTTGTCCTTCCCTTTTCTTCTTCCTTGGTCTACAGATATAATAGCAGGAGCTGCAGCAGCCATACTGTGATCATGAGAACTAAAGCTCAATGCTTTTTAAAAAGTAGAGCATATCCTAAATTAAAACTGCACATAGGGCTTCCCTGGTGGCACAGTGGTTAAGAATCCCCCTACCGGGCTTCCCTGGTGGCGCAGTGGTAGAGAGTCCGCCTGCTGATGCAGGGGACAGGGGTTTGTGCCCTGGTCCGGGAAGATCCCACATGCCGCGCAGCGGCTGGGCCCGTGAGCCATGGCCGCTGGGCCTGCGCGTCCGGAGCCTGTGCTCCACAACGGGAGAGGCCACAGCAGTGAGAGGCCCGCGTACCACCAAAAAAATAAAAAAAATTAAAAAAGAATCCCCCTACCAATGCAGGGGACACAGGTTTGAGCCCTGGTCCAGGAAGATCCCACATGCCGCGGAGTAACTAAGCCCATGCGCCACAACTACTGAGCCTGCGCTCTGCAGCCCGTGAGCTACAACTACTGATCCCGCGCGCCACACTACTGAAGGCCGCGCTCCTAGAGCCTGTGCTCAGCAACAAGAGAAGCCATCACAATGAGAAGCCCGTGCGCCGCAAATGAAGAGTAGACCCCCCTCGCCGCAACTAGAGAAAGCCCGTGCACAGCAACGAAGATCCAACGCAGCCAAAAATAAATAAATAAATAGATTAAAAAAAAAAAACTGCACATAAAACATCAGTACAGTGTAAACAGTAATAAAATGAATATCTGTGTATCTAACATTCAGGCCAATTAGGAGAAATTTTGTTATACACTATCTTATATCCCCCCATTTGCAAGGTGGGCATGAATATAGAGAAAAGTTGCTTCCTTAACAATTACCTTAAGCAGGGGACCCAGCTCTGGACTTCTTTCTTCTAGACATATTGTTATGTGAGACAAATAAACTTCTCATGTAACTTCTCATTTAGTTAGGCCATTGTAGTGAAATTTCTGCCATACAAAGTCAAAAATAATCCTGACTAATTGTGGGCTTGCTTTCCCCTGGGGTTATTACTTTCTCCCTCCAACCCTTCCTTTTTCCTGCTTTGTC
Organism: Delphinus delphis; assembly: GCF_949987515.2. NCBI lineage: Eukaryota > Metazoa > Chordata > Mammalia > Artiodactyla > Delphinidae > Delphinus > Delphinus delphis. Next base: position 88,292,243 of record NC_082693.1, on the reverse strand, counting down.
TCTCTTCATAGTCAAGAATGAATTAAGAAATGTTCTGTTACTGGGCATATAGGAATTGGCGGAACTCAGTTTCTACCCATGAAGGACTTTAAGTAATATACAATACATAAATATAAACTTTCTCTCATGAGAGCTCTAGAGGAGAAAAATAATTATCCAACAATGATGAGATGAAGCTCAACAATGAGTTTCCATGGGTGGGAGCTGAATGCATGACCTCCCTCTTCTTTCCCATCTCATCTTTTTTCCATTACTCCACTTCCAACAAATACCAAGACCCTCAACCCAGACATGCCAACAGTCTCTTTCTGCCTCACCATGCTTGTCCAATCCAAACCTATTAATTTTACCTTCTAAGGTTCCTATAAAATCAATTTTTCATTTTTCCCACATTTACAACTAATACCATCTTCTGCTAATACATCCTCCATTCTCATGGGCAACACATAGTCAGACCTTCTGCCAACTACTTCTCAACCTGGAAGTCACAGGAAGCTTTAAATATGCAGCTATAATTACCTTGACACTTGCCTTTACACCTTCAGCGGTTTTCCATTTTTCAAGTTTTTTGGCCACTTTTCCCTCCTCTTCTCCCCTTGGTGGTTGGACTTCAGCTACAAACACTATACTTTCACACATTGCCATACTCTCTCCTATTTCATGGTTTTGGATATGCTCTCCCATTGCCTGGAACACCCATACCCCACCACTCCCATCTCTACCACCTCCACCACCATCTATGACTTCTCAGAGGGCCCAGGGGATGCCTTTCTGTGCCAGAGATGATTGGGCTTGATTGGACAACCCTCTTTCTTACATTCTTAATGCACCATGCTCCTCTCCTATGTTATTACAATTTAATTTATATCTCCTAAAAAATTATTAATGTTACTATCCACCTCTAAATTACAGCTTCCATGAGAGAAAGACTGCAACTTTTATTTTGCCCTGCATTTAAATCCCATAGCCCAGTATTAGACATTAAGGGGCTCAAAAACATTTTGAGAGAATGAAACAATTAGAATTTATCATATCCACTAGCACAAAATGAATATTGGCCATTATTATTGCCAATTGTATTGCTACAAATTGATCTCATACTCATACCCATCTAAACTCATAGGTTTCACTTACTTGACATGTTCAGGTCCTTAATTCTTTCATTTATTCGGTAAATAAAACTTACTGAATGAGATAGAAGACATTAATAGAAATAAAGTGACATTTATCAAATATTTTATATGCCAAACATGCCTCCTGGTACTGCCATAATTCACTTATATTATACGTAAGGTGGAGACTTGTCTTAGATGGCTTGGAACAGTCCCAGTTTACGTATACTGTGCTGATGCAATTTTATATTGTAGCATTGCAATTATGACTAGTGTTCCTTTTGCACTTAAAATTGCCCCCATTTATGAGAAAAGTCTATAATCTACACACTTATTTATATTTATATATAAATAATATATATTATTGGAACCATAAAAAGGCAAGAAATATTTAAAGAGAAAAAAATCATTTTGCCATAAATTTTGAGCCCTTTATGAATACAGCAGGTAAGATAGCGGAGATCATATATTCTGTCTTCATATTTTCCAGATTTTTTTTCTAAGCACCAACACCACCCTCAGTGATAGTTAACTTCCACAGGAACTTTAAAGTTGCAAAACCCTTCATGCACGTTTTCCTGTGCAATCTTCAGAGCAAGCTTTTGAACAGCTTTCTTTGCTTACTTTCGTATGATAAATTGTTATGTGTCCAGTGATTAGGATGTGGCTATCTTTCGGGGCCATTATTCAGCCTACCCATCCCTCATAGAGACCTTAAACAGTGAAAAAGAGGAAAGAGGGGGAAGCCAGGAAGATATATTTCTTCTCATCTCTCTCTCTGCAATGAATGGTTCTGAGCTGCAGTAGTTTCAAGGCCCCTCTGTGCTCCTGTGGAATCTAACATCAGCTGCGTTTATTGTAAAGCTTTGATGGGCATGGGAACGTACCACTATTTGCTGTCCTTCTTTTGCCTAACTTTCAATTTCACGCACAATTGGTGCCCTAAGATTGCACCCGCCAGTAAATTATTCATACATAAAGGTTCTTCCTCAGCCTGCGTTTTCTGGGGATCTGGGATAGACGCTGCCATTAACAAGAGCACTTATACACAATTCACATGCAGAGAGTTCTTCCATCTTCCCCGAGGAAAACAACTTGAGAATGGAAGCTCTTCTGGTAAGTGATTCCAAAAATGCCCTGTTTTGTCTCACTTGTTTGTTTTTCAAGGTTTCGAGTGAGGTGCATTATTAACCAATTTCCTTTATTATTTGCACGTCTAGTCTCTCGCAAGACGATACATGCAAGTTAGAAGACTTTGCTTCTGTACTAGGGCACATGTCTAGATATCCAATTCTGCTAATTAATGACCATTTATACTGATGATCAGGGATCTTTTATAATATCCCGATTGGGGCTATTTTCCATCTTCGTGTTGCCTGGCTTCCCAATGGTTCCAGGACAATAGTGTGTAAGAACAGAAAGACACCCTGGATATTGTACTCCAACCCGATAAATTAACAGATGGAGAGGCTGAGGCTTAAGAAGGAAGTGAGTTCCCACATTTAGATAGCAGTTTTTAGAAAAATTTATCTTTTTTAAGTGTGAAAATACCCTAAATTAACTACATATAAAATATGTCAATAACAGTAATAAATTAACTGAATAGCCATGTATTCACCACCCAAGGCAAATTAGTATAGTGTTGCCATACACCAAAAGCCTCTTATAATCCCTTCCTGCATTCCTTTTATCCAAATAACTACTATCCTAAAATTTGCATTATTTTTTTTCTTTTATTTGTAAATAAAGTTACTAAGTACATATTTGTGTATTTTCATAGTGGACCCAGGCACTCATCTTGTATGCACTCATCTTTCTTGTGTATAATATACCTAAGAGTGAAATTCCTGGGTCATAGGGTGGGCATATATTCAGCTGCAGTAGTAATTGCTAAATTAGTTTCCAAAGGGGTTATACTATTCTATACTGCTACCAGCAATGTATGAGAATTCAGGTGGTTTCACATTGCCACCATCATTTGGCATTAATATTTTAAAACTTGGCCATTTTGGTAAGTGTGAAGTGATATATCATTGTCATTTTAATTTGCATTTATCTGAAGAGTAATTACTTGAGCACCTTTTACTATACTTCCTGGCCATGTGGATACCCTCTTCTGAGAATGAGCTCTTTGTCCATTTTTAAACTGGGTTATCTTTTTCTCACTGATGGCAGGAAATCTTTAAGTTTTACTATTACATGTTTTATCAGATACATATAAATTTTAAATTTCTTCTCTAATTCTCTGGATTAGCTATGTACTCTGTTAATGGTATATCTTGAACAGATCTTCATTTAAATGAAAGTCTCATTTATCTTCTTTTATAGTTAGTGGGTTTGTGTCCTACTTAAAACAGTTGCCTAATTCAAATTAGAAATAAATTCCTCTATGCTTTCTTTGATAAACTTTACTGTTTTAACATTCTCACTCTGAGAAATTTATTTCATCATTTTCTTTCAGAAATGGATATAAGTGTTCTGATTTCTGGTTAAGTTAATAACTCTTGCTAATTTTCCAAGGTGTAACGATCCTGAAGTGGGTCTTATTACACCTTCCCCATTATTACCCACCATAATCCCCTCTCTCCCCTGTCTTCTGACCCCTCACACTCTTCCCCTCTACATTCAGGAAATTTGTTGTTCTTCAGGTTTATTTAGTGACGGGAATGATGTGGAACTTTATAAGAGTTGACTATGAGAAAGAACTAGAGATTAAATATTTGAAGATAAATTCTATAATTAAAATTGCATTCTGTGGTTCACTGTGCTTGGATAAGTTCTTCTCTCCCTTCTTCTGATAATTAAACAGGATATGTTGCCTAGATGGTCCAAGAAGGTAGTTCAGGCACCATATTTAGTGAGTTCCTTGGCCCTGAGTCTTTGGCCTCTTCAGAATTCACTAGAGATTCAGTTATTGTCCCGTTGAATGTACTCCCAGCTGACTACCCATGCTCAGGAACAGAAAGGATTTTTCTTTTCTGAATCCTGTGTGGCTCTTTGTCTTCAGATCTCGCTGAGGGTTGGATACATAAGCAGCCAGAAAAGTGCATTGGTAGGGAGGAGTGGGTTAAGAAAAGCTGGATCCTCCATCACTGGTTCCCTCCGCCCACATCTCACTTGCTCCTGGCACATTTCACCTGCACCAGCAACTGAATGATGAGAAAAATCTATCTTCTCTCAAGTGGAACAAATCCCTCTATTGTCCCTAGAGGGTGCTCAGAATCCACCAATCTACCCACAACCAGCTTCTGGACCTAAAGTGAAGAACACCGGAGAGCCAGAGAGAGAAAGAATAAGGTAAAGAAGGAGCAGAGGGAGCTACAAAAGGACAGAGCAAAATCCCCCTCTCCTCGGGGAAAGAATCAGTGACCACTGATTCTCTGACTTGCTGGGCCCCAATATCTCAATTAGCATTTGGTCTTCACCCAACAGGTATCTTTGGAGACAGAACTGATCCATGTATTCCTTAATGCCAGGCTCCAAAGGGATCACTATATATATATGGAATAAATATAACTACCGTTATATGTACGTCCATTTTGTGTGTTACTTTGTTCACGATGCTTTACCCACACACTATAACTTATCCTCGCAGCAACACAATAGGATACATTTTATTCCATTCGTTTTGTAGATGTGGGAGTTGAGTTGTAGAGAAGACAAAAAGCTTGGCCAAAACGAACACAGCCTATTGGTATTCTAACGAATTTCAAATCCATGTTTTCTCTAATACACCATCCAGATCTTTTCTCAGGCTCTCAGGAAGTCCAAAATTGACTTAAGGAGCAATGATTTTCACACATAATGCAAAATAGCAATGTGTGATACAAATTGTTAAATGCCGTGTATAGAAGTTTATAAAATAGAATTTCAGGGCTAAACCTGACCTCAGAGGCCATTCAGTCCAAAGCACAAATCAATGAGTCAATCTTCATCATATGTTGAAGGGTCCTCTCCAGCTTCTACTTGAATGCCTCAAAGAGAAGGAATCCCCTACTTTGCAAATACATCCTTCCACTGATAAACTACCATCAGAAAGATTTTCCTTGTGTGAACCCAAGTCCGTTCCAGCTGTATCCTAAAGGCATCTTTTGTGTCCACACAGTACAAGACCACTATTCATTTTATATAACAACATCTCACATGTTGCATGTCCATTAATCTGGCCCTATTCCTGGGATTTTTCATCTCCAGGTTTTAAAGAAAATCCAAGTTCCTCCTCTATTACCTTATATGTTGCAGGATTGAGGTTTACCCACAATTCTAGTTGTCTTATTCTGGACACATTCATAAAGATGGGACCAAGAATGAGCAAATATCTATTCATCACACACCAAAAAAACCTCACATATGTCGCATCTACTGCAATTCTTTCCCAGACACCTCTTAAAATGAGTTAATTGTACACTTCTCAGAACCACTCCTCTTTCTAAAGCTATAATGGCATGTAACATTTCTGGGTTGTGATTATATGTTCATATCTTTAATAAGAATTTGAAGGCAGGAACTATATTCATCTTTACAACCTCACAGAGTATCTGGTACATATTGGATGCTCAACAAATGTTTCAGTTCTCTTCAGAGATTTTGTTCACTGATGTGTACCCAACACCTAACCAGAGCCTGGCTCTAGTTCTCAAAACATATTTGCTCAGTGAATGCATGCATAACTCAACACAGTGTTCCAGAAAAAACATTAAATCATGCATTATTTTAAAGAGTATCTGCTGAGCACATACTACGTGCCTGGCATTATTCTATCCAAAAATATTCTATAAATGTAATCCAAAGTGTCATTTTATGATTTTGACAATTCAGTATGTTCCAACAGTCTAACATTGTTTACCATAAAGGCAAGACCTTAGTCTTTTTTTCAGAGCCTGCTATTAAGCCACCCCTCCCACTTACCCTCACCATAGCGTTTGAAGGTTTAGAAGCAATGTTTTAGATTTATTTCTAGCACAATCCAACTTGCTCTTTTCTTCCCTTCATGCCAGGCTATTGATAGTTTTCTGAATCCTGATTCTATTATGCAATCCATTTGTTCTTCCTCTCAGCCTTGGTGCACCCTCAGATTTGATTAGAGGACCATCAATGCTCTCATATGAAACATTGATAAAAATGTGGAACTGGACAAGACCAAAGCCAGAACTCCTCAACAGAGACCTTTGTTCCAGGTTGTCATTAACCCATTAGTTAGCAATCTCAGGACACAGCCATTCAGATTTGATACCGCTCAGCAGTAATGCTGTCAGTATTTGGTCACTTGTTCACAAAGGCATAATGAGATTTTGGAAAATGCCACACTAAAAGCCACATGCCCATGTCTCTAGTCATCCTCCCAATAATTCATGTATAAACAAATCAACAAAGAAGGTGAGTATGGCTTGTTCTTAGTAAACCTCTGATCCTTCTTTGTAACCACTGTTTTATCGTCCAAGTCTTCACGTGCCATCTTCTTGGTATTCTTATCTAGAAACTCTCCCAGAATTTCCACCAAGCTCACCAACTATAGTTCATGACTTCCATTTTCCTCCTCTGTTTGAAAATGGAAACATTCTCCCATATCCCCAGGAATTGTCTCCATACCTCCAGGATCCCTAAAGCTATTCAAACAAATTAAGCTCCTGCTGAACTCTTACATGTTAAAAAATAATAGGGGTAACCTGAGAAAATTACGTACAGTATCTATGACCAAGGGTGCTGTATGTGTCCTTTGTCCAACATCTCTGACTCCGAAGATCTGCACCAGATCATCTGTTGGCAACTCACTGCCATTTCTCCCTTCTATGTCCTTCTCTGTGTCATAGAGGCCAAGAAACTGAATGCAAACCTTATCTCCCAGAGTCCCTGACAACTAGTTTGCTAATGTGAGGAGTTTTCACAAGATTTGGAAGATAGGGATAGGCAGGCAGATAGATAGGCAGGTAGATAGGTAGATGATAGTCACTGCTCCTTTAGAAACAGAAAGAAGGTATGTGGGTTTGAACTCATGACCCTGGGATGAAGAGTTCCACGTTCTACTGACCGAGATACATAATCTGAGGTACTATTAATACCCCCATTTTAAGGAAGAGGCACTGAGGCACATGGTTATGTGATTTCCCCAAAGACGTAAATTAGTAAGATGGAGAATCAGGTTTTGAATCAGAGTACAGCTCGTGTCTGAGTGCACACTATGTTATTATCCCCACTAAACAACTGGGAGAAAAACAAACAAAAAAAAGGCGTAGGGTGGTTAAATAACTCTCCCAAACTAGCAAGTCATAGAAATAGTTGTGTGACTCTGGGCAAGTCACTTATCCTCTTTGGTCTCAAATTCATCAGCTGTAAAATGGTTAAACAATACTACCTACACAATAAGTGTGGTGTGATAATTAAATGGCATAAATTCATAAAAAGCTCAATGCCAAGTTCCTGTCACAAAGTTAGTTCTCAAAATAGTCCCTCTCAACAGTCTGAGAGGTTTATAATGAGCATACATTCCTTTAAAACCACAAAACAATAAAAACATTCCCATTTTGAAATGAATCTTCACATGCCATTTGTCTGAGCCATGCGACTTGAATGTATTTAACAGAGCAAGACACTCTCTCACCATCTTTCCTTCTCTCTTGGATTTTTTTTTTTTTTTTCCTCCAACCAACTTCAGCTTCCATGCTCCTGACTCAATGATTAATTTTCCTGGCAGGGAGGGTGGAGGCGAGGAACACTCAGTTTACAGCTTATACATCTTTCGTGGGCTTCTCGTACCAAACTAAAAAAAAATAGCCTTTTCACCAACCTGGAGATTTTTAATTTATTTTATTTACTTATTTTTTTGCGGTACGCGGGCCTCTCACCGTTGTGGCCTCTCCCATTGTGGCCTCTCCCATTGTGGAGCACAAGCTCTGGACGCACAGGCTCAGCGGCCATGGCTCACAGGCCCAGCCACTCCACAGCATGTGGGATCTTCCCCAACTGGGGCACGAACCCGTGTCCCCTGCATCAGCAGGCGGACTCTTAACCACTGCGCCACCAGGGAAACCCCCAACCTGCAGGTTTTTAAAGCTTTCTTTCCCAACCCTCTTCAAAGGGGTTTCAGCCCGCTCACCCCACCTGCCACCTTTGGAACACATTCTCTTTGTGTCCTAACTCTCAGGAGAGCTCACAAAGCAGGCACACTGACCTCTTTAGACAACAGCCCTCCCCCCCTCTCTACTTCCTTCCTCACCAGGACCCTTTGTACCTTTTAACCAGGATTTCATTTTTGAAAAGGGCTTTTTCTGGTACCCGCTGCCCATGTGTCTGTCTCGTTTGTAGCCGCAGCATTCCCTGAGAGCATCCCGTAATGTTTCCAGGACCCCTGCTACCACCACCAGCGACCATAACAATCGCTTCCATCCTCAGTGTGTGGCAGTCACCATGCTCCGTACTCTGCATGCATGATCTCATTTAATCCCCTAACAACTCTGGGACGAGGATTCTGTTATTATCCTCCATGAACAACTGAAGAAAAGCTGAGGCTTAGTGAGGTTACCCAAAGCCACAGAATGAGCACGTGGCACAACGGTCCACCTTTCTCTATACCCACCTCCATCTCCCCATCAAGGCTGCCACTCTATCCCCTGGACTGGGTCAGCAGCCTCCCAACTGGGCTGCCTGCCTCTAGCCTTGACCCTCTGCAATCTTTTCTTTACCCAGGCAAAATGAAGTTATAAAAACATAAGTCATGGTACTTCTTTGCTTAAACCCTTCAGTGACACGTCATTTCTTTTATGATCATGTGCTAAGTCCTTACAGGGTTTTGAACTATCAGGATTTGCCTGAAGTTTCCAGCCGTAAGTGACTTCCCCTCAATCCCTTCCCCGTAGTTTATTGGCATTCCAGCTCCATCTGACTTCATTTGTCCCTGAGCCTTGCACTGTTTGTTCCCTTAGCCTGAGAACTGTTCCTTGTCCTCCACTTAATTCCCTGGGAGAAAATAAAGGTATCTCTCTTGCTTCACTGCCTCACACTTCCTTCAAAAGCGTATGAATTCCCAGGTAATTTAATACATTTATAAGGTTTGTATTGCATCATTTAATTCCTTTCCAACCCTCCCCAGATGAGCAAGCCGACGTCAAGCAACCTGCTCAAAATCCGAGTTCTAGCAAGAGGACGAGTTGGGTTATCAACAAGTCTGTCTGACTTCAGACACTGTGATCTTTCCTCTGAGCTTTGTTGCTATGATGTTGTTTGAGGTTAAAAACAACAGCAGGTAAACGTGGCTTGGGGGTTGGGATTGTCTATGAGGCTGAAATTAATCCAGTGAATGGGGAGAAAAGGAATCTTAGCCTATGTTCTTGTGGGTAGGAAGGTCAGTCATTGGGCTCCAGCTGGAGAGTGGTTTTCTGTTTTTTGAATCAGAGTAATTTCTTTGCCTACCTTTGTGTGGCTATAATCACAGGAACTGTTTTATTAATGCCCTTGGCAAAGCCCACCAAGATGATCTGTCCTTAGCAACGAAGAGGTAGCTGAGGTCAGGTCTACGGAGCCGGAGGCTCAGCAGGGAACTTGCAGGGGAACAGAAAGGAAATCTGCCAAGGAGACAGGGATCCCAGGAAACCAGGTTTTCAAAAATGGGCTCTAAAGAGTTCTCAGCAACTGTCCCTTACCCCTTCTCCACCCAGCACTCACCTACTCACTTGAAAACTCACTAGGGGGGGGTTGGTTCTTCGCGTCTGACAAAAGTCTTTGAGTTCCTGCTCTGCTGTGTCACTTTCTCCATGTCCTTTCACCTACCCAGCTTCAGTTTCACCATTTGTAAAATATAATAAAAGTACGACTGGGCTTCCCTGGTGGCGCAGTGGTTGAGAGTCCACCTGCGCATGCAGGGGACACGGGTTCGTGCCCCGGTCTGGGAAGATCCCACATGCCGCGGAGCAGCTGGGCCCGTGAGCCATGGCCGCTGAGCCTGCGCATCCGGAGCCTGTGCTCCGCAACGGGAGAGGCCACAACAGTTAGAGGCCCGTGTAGCGCAAAAAAAAAAAAAAAAAAAAAAAAAAAAAATTAAAAAAATAAATAAAAGTACTACCTACTGTACAGGGTTGTTTGTGATTTCATTGAAACCATTGTATGTAACAGGGACTCACACAGTGCCTGACGCATAGAGATTTTTTTATAGTTATCTTTGTAGTCACTGCCCTATACTTAGAAAAATGAAACTAAGAAAAATGCACGAGACTCCTGCGTAGAACGGCCCCCCTCTTGTCTGCAGCTTTTGGCCTAAACACCCACCTGATTGCCTGAAAGACCAACCCTGATCTGAGTTCAGCCTCCTTTCCTTCCTGAGCATCAGTCAGCTCCCTGTCACTGAATTCCCTGCTATTTGCCAGGCACTGAGAAAAACAGACATCAAAGCTTCTGCTCCTTGCCTACAGCCCAGCAGACGGGCAACTCTGTCCTTCTCATCCACTAAGGCTGTTTCATCAGTTAAGCTCCATGATAACAGTATCTAAGATCTACAAGCTTTCCAAGGGCCTAGGGAAATCTTTGAGATCTCAAATGCAAAATCATTGGCCCTGAAATATGAAAGCAGTAAAATTAAATTAATAGGTGTTTCATTTAGTGTGTCTACAAAATGCATCATTCAACTTTTATAACCTCTTTACAACTCATAATTTTTACAATTTATCATGTGTAAATTCCATTTATCATGGGATGTAGGGGGCATTTTAACATGTCTGAGTGAGGAACCAAAATGAGAAAGCCTAAAGCTAATAAGGGCCTTAAAGCAGCCGGTACTAGCACCACACAACAAATTCCATCTGCTTCCTGATAGACCTTCACTCAGAGTTTTCCTTTTCCCAAAATGACTCCTCCCCTCTGTGCAGCTGGTGCTGACTGGCAACTAGGCAGGGCCCTCTACCTCCTCAGAAGGCTGTCCTCTCTGTGGTTTCAACATCCCTCTATCACTCTCTGTCTCTGTGGTACAACCTCCCTCACTACCCCTGATTGTTAGGGTCTCCCTTTGTCAAAGAGAGAGAGCTTCTATGTCCCTAAGACCTCACTGTGAAGCAGGGAGGTGGACAAATCCACATAAAAACACAGTGGTAAGCCAGCTTTCCAAGGTATGGCAGATTTCCTCCGGCTTTCTCTGTCTTGAGAATTACATGAATTTGTAGGACCTCTTATTAAAGTTCTAGGACCTCTCTTAGCTGGACCCAGGCCCTCAGAAGCTGTCATGATTAGGGCATTTCTATGTAAGGTCCTCTATTGTGGGAGGAAATCAGGGAAGTTTGATAGTAGCTACAACCAGCTCTCCTAATTAATAATCCGGTCTCAAAGGGAACTGGTGTCTAGTGTGTGATAAAAGGCTCGACGCCTTGGCCCTATCTTTGGCCTGATCCTGTTCAGCTTTTTTTTAAAAACATGCCAAACATACATCATACAGCTTTACCTTTATATAAACCTTCTTTTTTTTTAGCAGAGCTTTTTGGTTTATCTCTGCCTCACATGGAATTTTCCCCTTTGTTGTTTTTATTATCTAAGCAATGCATATTTATTATGAAAGAATTAGAACAACAGATAAACAATGACTCAAACCACCATCCCTTTGGCATTGTGACTGAGGATCAAATCTGCCACTACAGCAAAATGCCAAAAGCCTCCTGCCAGATGGTAAACAACTTGAGCAGAAGAGCCATGTCTGCAGCCAGGCACTGTAGGAAAGCGTGGGTTGGGGAGTCGCCCCAATTTGGACTTGGACTTGGAGCCCAGCTCCCTGCCTTGCTGGCTGTGCAGAAATCCTTATTCAGACTGATAGGAACAATAAGGACATCCATTGGCTTCTATCTGAATCACAATTAGGATGAGTACCGGCTGAGCACGGACTGTGGCTACAATTGACAAATGTGCAATTTAGATAAGCCTAGATAGAAAAAGAGAAGAATCTATAGGACCACATGATCTGGTTGGTGGTTATATAGTATTTGCTTTATGAGAATTTGTGGCTACAATTGACAAATGTGCATTTTAGATAAGCCTAGATAGAAAAAGAGAAGAATCTATAGGACCACATGATCTGGTTGGTGGTTATATAGTATTTGCTTTATGAGAATTTTAATATTAGATAATATATATATTTTCTTCAGTCTTCTGTATGTATATGTTCTATTCATCTTCTGTATGTGTGATATCTTAATTTTTACTTATTGTATTTTTAAATCTTCAAAACAAAAGCCTGAAGGCAAAAAACCTTATTAAGGAGAAAACCATAAAACTAAATGAAGCCTCATGGTACTTGAGAATATTAAAATATGTAACTAAATTTTAACATTTGCTTTAAATGTGGTTTAAAATGCAATGTCATAAATATTTTTTAAATGGTTGAAAGACATTTTGGAAATGCTGACTATGGTAAATATATGAGATGATGAGCACAACAGAAATAGAATGTTCACTTTAGGAATTATTCACTACCTTACTCTTGGTATTAGAAGTGGTTTCTCAGTTGAGTGGCCCCCATCATTGTGTGTGAATTATTTGTCTTTCAATTATGGGGAGACTCCAGGATGGTAACCAATCCTGAATTATTCTTGCTGTCTGGAGAAAACTGTGTGGATGTTTAAATGTTAAATCATTGGAAGAAAATGAATTTTGAACCTCTCTGGGCATTTCATACTAACCTCTTTCTCAGTAAAACTTTAAAAAAAAATTTTACTGGAGTATAGCTGCTTTACAATGTTGTGTTAGTTTCAGGTGTACAGCAAAGTGATTCAGTTATACATATACATATATTCATTCTTTTTTATATTCTTTTCTCATACTGGTTATCACAGAATATTGAGTAGGGTTCCTTGTGCT